>NW_019154087.1:17212036-17768735 GCF_002288905.1 Enhydra lutris kenyoni
CTCAATGTGAGAAAGGAATCCATCAAAATCCTTGAGGAGAACACAGGCAGCAACCTCTTCGACCTCAGCCGCAGCAACATCTTCCTAGGAACATCGCCAAAGGCAAGGGAAGCAAGGGCAAAAATGAACTATTGGGATTTCATCAAGATCAAAAGCTTTTGCACAGCAAAGGAAACAGTTAACAAAACCAAAAGACAACTGACAGAATGGGAGAAGATATTTGCAAATGACATATCGGATAAAGGGCTAGTGTCCCAAATCTATAAAGAACTTAGCAAACTCAACACCCAAAGAACAAATAATCCAATCAAGAAATGGGCAGAGGACATGAACAGACATTTCTGCAAAGAAGACATCCAGATGGCCAACAGACACATGAAAAAGTGCTCCATATCACTCGGCATCAGGGAAATACAAATCAAAACCACAATGAGATACCACCTCACACCAGTCAGAATGGCTAAAATTAACAAGTCAGGAAATGACAGATGCTGGCGAGGATGCGGAGAAAGGGGAACCCTCCTACACTGTTGGTGGGAATGCAAGCTGGTGCAACCACTCTGGAAAACAGCATGGAGGTTCCTCAAAATGTTGAAAATAGAACTACCCTATGACCCAGCAATTGCACTGCTGGGTATTTACCCTAAAGATACAAACGTAGTGATCCGAAGGGGCACGTGCACCCGAATGTTTATAGCAGCAATGTCTACAATAGCCAAACTATGGAAAG
This sequence comes from Enhydra lutris kenyoni, assembly GCF_002288905.1. Taxonomy (NCBI): domain Eukaryota; kingdom Metazoa; phylum Chordata; class Mammalia; order Carnivora; family Mustelidae; genus Enhydra; species Enhydra lutris. The sequence continues at coordinate 17,212,767 of NW_019154087.1, forward strand.
AACCTAGATGTCCATCAACAGACGAATGGATAAAGAAGATGTGGTATATATACACAATGGAATACTATGCAGCCATCAAAAGAAATGAAATCTTGCCATTTGCGACGACGTGGATGGAACTAGAGGGTATCATGCTTAGCGAAATAAGTCAATCGGAGAAAGACAACTATCATATGATCTCCCTGATATGAGGGAGAGGAGATGCAACATGGGGGGTTAAGGGGGTAGGAGAAGAGTAAATGAAACAAGATGGGATTGGGAGGGAGACAAACCATAAGTGACTCTTAATCTCACAAAACAAACTGAGGGTTAATGGGGGGAGGGGGGTTGGGGGGGTGGGGTTATGGACATTGGGGAGGGTATGTGCTATGGTGAGTGCTGTGAAGTGTGTAAACCTGGCGATTCACAGACCTGTACCCCTGGGGATAAAAAGATATTATATGTTTATGAAAAATAAAATTAAAAAAAAAAGCAATTAAAAAAAAAACAACTTTAAAATTTTACTGAATATCATTAACATATCTCATTCAGCTTTGAATGCCAGTTCACTCCAGGGTCTACAGCTCAGTAGTTCCTTAATAAGTTGTTTTGAATTAAGACATTGCTCGTGGCTTCATGGGAATTGAAATATTATATGCTCTGTGACCACTATTTCAGTCACCTTCTAAATGACTATATTCCCTGCAGCATCTGCCTCTAATATTAGGACCTGGGTAAAATTCAACACGGTCAAAATCACACCACTCCCCCTGGTTAAAATCTTTTAGAAACTGCCATTACCTATAGGTTAAAGCCTTATTGCTAAGATTTCTATATAAGGACCTTCAAAATATAGCTTCTGATAAAATTCTGGTACAGTCTCCCAACACATTCCCATTTATACCTTCTCTGGATTATCACTGCCAAGGTACTTGTACTTTCCCACAAGGGCTATGTCTCCCAACCCCCCTGTTTCCATCTAAGCAGATTTCCCTTTGATAGAATAGCCTTAATTCTCCAATTTGTTGCATCCCTCCAGATCCTCTACTACTTTCCTCTCTTCTCCAATCCTTCTTTGATCATTTTCTTACCCTACTACAGGCAGAATCAAGTGCATTCTTCTCTTTTCCTACAGCCTGTCCTCTTTATATCTTTATAATATTTGTAATTATTTATGCACCTATTTCCTTCCAATTCCAAAATGCACAACAATACATTAAACTGTAAACTTCTGTCTTTTTAAAGATTGTATTTATTTATTTATTTAAGCAGGGAGGGACAAAGGGAGAGAGAGAGGCAGAGACTCTCAAGCATACTCTGCACTGAGCATGGAGCCCAGTGTGGGGCTTGATCTCACCACCCTGAGATCACAACCTGTGAGGTGAAACCAAGAGTCAGATGCTTAACCAACTGAGCCATCAAGGTGCCCCTGAACTGTAAACTTCTTACAACATAGTCTATTTAAAAAAAACACACAAATATTCCTACTGATTAAAAAGAAGGATTCTTAAAAGGAAGGACACCAGCCATGTAACTTAAGCTATATATGCCTCATTTTCATGGGAAAATGACTATGATAATTACAGTACCTACATCAAAGGGTTTATTGTGAGGATTAAGTGGTATTCTGTACATGGAACATAGAGAATAGAAACCTCTCACATACAAATAAATTTATTTATTTATATAAATCTTAATCATCTTGGTTATTATCTTCATGCTGGACAACTTAAAGCTATCCCACAAATAATGACTGTTGATAAACAGACTCTCAATAAATATTTCTTCAATAATTTTACTGAATCACCATTGCTGATTAACTGAGATTTGATACTGTATTTCATAGAGTTAGGTAGACACAAATATTCAGATTGGTAAGAACTTTAAGCAATTGTTCAACTATAATTTTAACTTTATCATGTTCAGAGAAAGCAACCATGTTAAGTGGAAGTTATTTGAGGAGCAGTGTGCTATCTGGGAAGGACAGTAGGCATAGGATGGAAGACCTGGGTCTAAACACCAGTTCCCTCCTACAGTGAAACCTTAGATAGGTTACCTCATGCCTGGTGAGTCTCATCAAATGAGAGGGATAGGAGCTAACAGACCATTACTTTCTGGTTTGGTTATCCTATTAAAACAGATCACGTTGGTGAAAACGTATAGAGTATTGCTCAGCATATAATAGATAAATACATTCTGGTTTTAGGTATAACTGAATTCTACAGGGCATTTATTTTTAACAGAAAAGTAAAAATCTTTCCAAAGTTTCAAGTACTCTTTTAAATTTTTTTTCCAAATTGGGGATGTATAGAGCCTTACCAAAAGCTCTGACAATACTCATGAACCTTTTGGGTTTACCTTTTGTAGGCTTTATACACCTTATCTTGGGTATGATTATGACCCCCAACACAGTGCTAGAACTCTTAGAATTCAAAGGGATATCACATGTAATTTTTCCCAATCCCTTAATTTTATGACAATGGATAGGAATTCTTTCCACTGACCAAACAGAATCAATAATAATACATCACTATCATAACACCAACACCAATCTACTAACCATCTGAGCCTCGTAGGGAAGACAAGCCAGAAATAATCACTAGGTCATTGTCCCCTTGCTGAGGATATATAATGTGCTTTTCTCAATACTTGGTTGTTCTCAGACGTCATTTGAGAGGGTAAGGGAATCAGACCTACATGAGAAAGAGGCTGAGGAAACTAACTGGACCTTATGGGATTACTGGATTCTTCTATGCACAGTATCCACACAGGCTTTGTGAGCATGGTTTGGCAGCATTCATTTTCCAATAAGGTCCAGCCAAGAGGTACATTGCAGCAGGAAGATGAGTGGCAATCAATATTGGATTAAATTCATGATCACAAATCCAAAATAGGCACTCAAAAATGCCCAGTGATTTTTTTTAACTTCCTTTAGTATATGTTGCATTCTTTAGAACTACTATTTCAAAATTTCTCATCTCCTCAAACTGCCAATCATGGGCTCATTACCTTACTTCAAAATTCCTTTGACAGAAATCGTAATGAATAATCTATAGCACAATGTTAATGTATACTATAAATTATCTGTAATTTTAACATTTTTAATAAATTTGTGATTTATTAGAAATTTATAAAAAGATTTGTCATAATCTTGGATCTGAAGACTTCTAGAATTTTTAAATTGTTTTATCAGACTTTAAAAAAAATTATCTTGGGGTGCTTGGGTGGCTCAGTGGGTTAAGCCTCTGCCTTTGGCTCAGGTCATGATCCCAGGGTCCTGGGATCCAGCCCCGCATTGGGCTCTCTGCTCAGCAGGGAGCCTGCTTCCCTTCCTCTCTCTGCCTGCCTCTCTGCCTACTTGTGATCTCTGTCAAATAAATAAATAAAATCTTTAAAAAAAATTATCTTCAGGGTTGAATAGAATAAGATTAAAGACTGTATTTGAACACACCATGTTTTTGCACAGAATAAGGCTGTAATAAAAGTATGTGAACTGAATGTATCGAACTTATCAAATTTAAAATGTTTTAGTTTAGGGCACTTGGCTGGCTCAGTCGGTTAAGTGTAAGACCTTTGATTTCAGTTCATGTCATGATCTCAGGGTCGTGAGATTGAGCCCCACATCGCGCTCCACACTGGGCATTGAGCATGCTTAAGATTCTGTCTCCCTCTGCCCCTCCCCTCACTATAGGAAAAAAATAAAGTTTTGTTAGTTTAGATAATTTTTAACATATTTGAAGATATAATCTCAAATACTTGAAATCAGGTTGGTTTTCTTTTTTTCTTTTTTTGCTTTGGTTCTAGTTTGGTTGTCTTTCAATGCTCTGAAGTATAATTTAATCATAAATTTTTCTAACTAAAAGATTTAGTTGAAGATAAAATCTTGGGAATAGAGATGTAACATTTATTTGGCATTTAACAAGTGTTAAGAAATTATATATATATGTGTGTGTGTATATATATACATACATGTATATCATTCTATAATATATATTCTCTAATATGTCTATGTATATATCTCTCTTTCTTCCAATATGTATATAGACCTCATAACTCAAGGGCAATTATTATTACCCACATTTTATATATGAAGAAATCAAGCTCACAGAAGTAAAATATCTTGGCCAAAATCCCACAGTAAGTAATGAGGCTAGAATTCCAACCCTAACACTGTGATTGTTCCACGACATTACTCAGATGGTTGATAAGATGGGTTTAGTATAGCTGCATAGCTACTCTTTCGAATGGAAATTAATAAACATCTTATTCAAGTAAAGCCACAACAGGCTAAAATAGATATAGCTATTCTAAAAAGCAGAAACTCATTTTCAAACTGGTTTTCTCATACAATTTAGGGAAATTGGAATAAGTTCTTATTTACTTATTTCATATCTAAGGATGATGCTATTCATTTACCTTTCAAAATTTGTAATACTTAAATTGTTAATCAAACTATACTTTCTCATATTGAGATGAAACAAAGAATTTAAATGGTCCAAAGGGATTTAAAATATAATCCCAGCTCTATTTTTGTTACTATGATTTGAAGTAATAGAGACCTACCTCCTATAAAATGTTGTTTAAATTTGACTTTGGGAAGTTGTAAGGATTTATTTCATATGTATTATCGACCCTAACCTCTTAAATATTAACAATTAGACATTTAGAACTGTAAGACGTACATAATAGTGCAATGCCTAATAATTACCTGGAGAGCTTGTTAAAGCCTTCATTCCTCTGTGCCCCACCCAGAAATTTTGTTTCCGAAGGTCCTGGGTGGGGCCTGAGATTCCTCATTGCCAGTAAACAGCCTGGTGATAATGAAGCTGCTGGTCTGGATACCACAGTGAGTGCGGAGTTACACTGGAATACAATTTTGGTCTCTAAGACTCCATGACCGTTTATTACCATCTTCTTTCTTTTTTCTTTTCCCACCATTTAACAGCCAGTATATGCATAAGACTGTTTAATTTAAATGCCATCCAAGTAGCAAGTGTAGTTAATTCGTGCAGTTTTCTTTATATCCTCTGTAGTTGAAGACTTGTTTCAGGTTACGTGGATCTGGCTCCTGGAAGAGACAGCTTCTCTATTAATGTGCTTTCAGCTCTCCCACAAAATGAATGATAAAAAAGATTCCTATTTTGGGCAAAGCAATTGGCTCAAGAGCAAAAGCAACCAAATTTCTGAGAACTAAATCGCGAAATTAAAGGTGCTAGGAGATATAGATATTTTAGCACATTGTTCTCTTTTAGAACCTTTCTATCACAATGCCAACTTGGAGAAAATGGACATTTATTTTGAGGTCTTGTTTAAATCAATATATTAAGAATTTGATCTAGTTTGCATCAGTTTCAGGATGAGTTCAGACATTTCCTGATTTTTTTTAAAGTGTTCTAGCTGGTTTGAATTAGTTGAGGAATTCATTGTCATCATTTACCTTTAAATGAAATTAGGTCAGTTGGGTCAACAGTCTGAAATTTGCTAAAATAATCCAGTGATTTGGTTTTAACAATAGAACTTCTCAGATCTCTTTTCTGATGTGGCTCTGAGTGATCACAGATGCCAAAATAATAAAATAAACACATAATTTAAAATAGAGAGTTTTTTTTATTTTATAAGACCAATGTTAAGCCTCACCACAAATCATGAGGAAGGTGAAAGTTAATATTTCTCAGTCTTACAAAGGAGTCTCCCAAGGTTAAATGCATACCCTTAGAAGTTCTTATAAAGGAGAAGACTACACATTGACTAGTTTGTCACACTCGTGTAAACCTTCATGAAGCTTTCCGTTATCAGTTAATGGTTCTGGAGGTAATTACCCTTGATTTAATTGGGCTTCTTGTTTTTATTTCGCCAAGATTCATTCAGCATTCATTCATTCAATACTGAGTACCTACTCTTTGCCAGATACCATTCCAGGCACTGGGAGATGTATCAGTTAACACAAATCTACAAAAATCCCTGTTCTCATGACTTTTATATTTTAGTACAAGGAGATAGATACAAAGAAGTGAAATACATAGTGTGCTAGAGAACGCTATGCTCTGTGAAGGAAAACACGACAGGAAAGTGTATGGGAGTTAAGAGGGCACTGTTGTAGAGGTCATGGAAGGCCTCATTAAGAAAGTAAAAGAGGGGGGCGCCTGGGTGGCTAATGGGTTAAGCCTCTGCCTTCGGCTCAGGTCATGATCTCAGGGTCCTGGAATTGAGTCCCGCATCGGGCTCTCTGCTTGTCAGGGAGCCTGCTTCCTCCTCTCTCTCTCTCTGCCTGCCTCTCTGCCTACTTGTGATCTTTGTCTGTCAATTAAGTAAATAAAATCTTTAAAAAAAAAAAAAGTAAAAGAGGGAGTCTTGTTATGTTGGTGCTCTGGACAGACAGAAGGGCAGAGGTATAGGCATAGGCCCTGTGGTAGGAGCACCTTTGGTATGTTCAAGTGCCATTAAGAAGCCCATCTAGTTGGGGCACCTGGGTGGCTCAGTGGGTTTAAGAAGCCCATCTAGCTAGACTGATCAGAGGGAGAATAGGGGACCGTTAGAGGAGGTGGGGCCCAGGTCATTAAAGGAGCCAGATTCTGTAGTGCAGTGCAGGCCTGGGCAGGATAGGGACTGTGAGCAAAATGGAAGCCATGGAAGGCTTGGAGCAGAGGCATGACATGACCTAACTTAGTTTTAACTGAATTGCTTTGGTGTTGAGGATAGATTGTAGAAGTAAGTTTAAGGTTTGTAACAGGAAGCCCTGGTACAGAGATTATCCATTATCCTGTGTGGGGAAATGACAGGCTGTGGAGAAGGGTGATGGAAAGCAGTAGATTCTGAGTATACAGAATCTCCACAGGTAGAGCAGATAAAATATTTTCATGGAGTACAGATAGTTTGGGAGAAAAAAGAGGAGTCGAGGACAACTTTAAGGTCATTCATTTCACTGTTAGCAGAAAAAAAAAATGGGCTCACTCAAGCAGGTGAAGTCACTACTGATTACAAATTACAGGAATGCCTTCAGCAATTATATTTTACACTTCAAAGCCCACCAATAAATGAGAGCCTTTGTTTCTCCCTTCTCCTTTGCCTGACTCTGAGTTTTGACAATATGAAGGAGTGCCAGAACATACTCATTTTTTCATTTAGCAGTAGGTCTGCAGAAGGGCAGAGCAGGTGGAGTTAGAAGATCTGCATTTGAATTCTAGGTCAGCCACTTACTAACATTTCAAAGGAAAGATAAAGCAGTACAAGGGAATGTGGAGGAGGTGGCTCTGTCAAGACAAGAACAGCAGCAGGACCTCCTTTGGCCCCAAAGTTGCCCAGAATGGCATTAACTAGGTGAAGCCGCCATTCCCATCACTTTCCCACCTCAGATTTGAAGACACAAACCCTACCATTATTAGTACAGAACACATTACTGGTATGAGAGTTGCTCAGATGTTTGCTGAAGAAAGGAAACCAACAAGCACAGCCATTGTAAAAACTGGACGCTCCTCTCTATTGCCATTACACTGAAAATGCTGCTACTTCAAACAGATTAAATGTCAGGTGTATACACCATAAACACACACACACGTGCACACACTCATGTTTCTCATTTTTTTTCCCTTGGATTAATGTCAAGGCCAAAGTTGTCTGAGTGGCACTTGGTGGTTGAATCTTCACCTGCATTTATGGAGTTATGACTTTTAAGGATTTATTTCTGGTAAGAATTTTTTTTTTTTTTAATTTGAGGTGTGCTCCTTTTGTCTCCTAGTTTACAAATAGTTAAAAATAGAACAACTGTTTCATTTTTAGAAAAGTCATTTTAAAAAAGTTTTCCATGTTGCCAATCTATTCTTTTTTTTCTCTGAGTTAATAAAATTCTTCTCTAAATAACTTATGAACCACCCTGAGTAAGTTGTATGCTGGCTTCTGTGTTGTTTTCTGGGGCAAAGAGTTAGCAGCTGTGCAGCTACAGAGATAAGCTTTAGTGAGATAAATGTTTGTTTCAGTACGTTCATTCACCTTGGTTAGCCCCTAGTATTAAGATTGAAAGGTCCAGGGGCGCCTGGGTGGCTCAGTGGGTTAAAGCCTCTGCCCTTGGCTCAGGTCATGATCTCAGGGTCCTGGGATCCGGTGGCATCGGGCTCTCTGCTCAGCGGGGAGCCTGCTTCCTCCTCTCTCTCTGCCTGCTTCTCTGCCTGCTTGTGATCTCTGTGAAATAAATAAATAAAATCTTAAAAAAAAAAAAGATTGAGAGGTCCACCCTCCATTTGACCTAACAGTGAGCCCTCACTTTCCCTTTCTTGGATTTTAAAGGATAAGCACTGTAAAAAATTTCATACTGAGCCAAGAGAAATTTTTAAAATTATTTCTTAAAGAACACTGAATCTCAAGAGTCTTTTACAATCTGAAATTTCTCCTCAAAAATTCCCTTATTTGAAATATTTATGGGAAACTTCAGTGAAGCCATGTTGTCCTGTCCTGTAGGAGTTGCCTCACTTCTCATTGCTGAGGACTTTCCTGGCTTTTCTGGGCCTGGAATCAGGGCTGTAGCCTCACACCTCCAGTAGTCTACATAGGATCCACACAGTCCCTGCTTTGTCCCAGGTCTTCCTTTTGACCTCAAGGAGCTGGCCAATTCACAGGTTTGTCTGCCACATGTAAATTGATTTATATCCTTGTTGGACTTGAAACTTGTTCTGTGACTTACAAACTCTTTTTCTGTGGTGGAACTTTTTATTCAAGTGATGGAAAAGCTCGATATATAAAACAGATGAGAGTAGAGAGCCTGGCAGTTTCCTAGCCTCAACCCCTTCCTTCGAAGGCAGGCTCAGAGCCCCTCTGCCCAATCTCCAGGGTTCCTGGGTCATGGTTTGAGATATTCAGGCCTATTTTATCTACTCTGGGAGTTATTTCCCAAGAGGTCAAGAAAGATACGTGACTGACTTAATGCTACAAATGAGTACTTTGTGGACAATTCAGTCATTCTCAAGAATAGAGAATAGGGACGCCTGGGTGGCTCAGTTGGTTAAGTGGCTGCCTTCAGCTCAGTCATGATCCCAGCGTCCTGGGATCGAGTCCCACATCAGGCTCCTTGCTCAGCAGGGAGCTTGCTTCTCCCTCTGCCTCTGCTGCCACTGTGCCTGCCTGAGCGCTCGCTCTCTCTCTCTCTCTCTAACAAGTGAATGAATAAAATCTTAAAAAAAAAAAAAGAATAGAGAATATAGGCATTTAGTTACAAAATGTACAAATAACGACACAGTAGCAGCAACATAACACTACCTCTCAATCCATCTTGTATAAGTCAGTGTTTTGATTACTACGTAGTTTTGTGTTTGTTTGTTTTTATAAATTATGATGTTTGTCATGATGCTTTTAAAGAATTGATCATAGTTTTTAAAGACAAGACAGTTAGTAATTACCAATAATCTTAAGGTATTTTGTGAGGCTATAGTGCAGGGGTATGAAAGCCTTTCATATCCAAACTAGGGAACATGGAAGTACAAGGAAAATAATAATGAAGCAACAATATCTGTAGGATAGAGAAGACTTTCCAAGTAATATCAGACTTTCAAGGTGTTTTTCTTTTCTTGTCTGCAAATGCCATTTCAGTAGCCCAATAGAGAGTACCAGGACGCTATTATTTAATTACTAAGTTATAGGTAAGCGTGTTGAAGAACAGTTATTGAGAACTAGTACTTAAAGTTTGTCCTCCTTCTATGCATAGTCTATGAAATGCCTACTATGACTCTACTGCCTCGTTATTATGTCTGTAATTCTGTAGTAACGAAATCAGTGGGAAATTGCAAAAATGAGAAATGAGAAGTTGGAAAGACATAGTAATAAGGATGGAAAAAAGAGCAAAACTTCAAGAGATAATCCATATTAGAATGGATAGTGCTGAATCCCCAAAAGAACATAGCTTGAAAAGAAAGAAGGGAAGCTACAAGACTTTCAGGAAAGGTCTGTTTGGGTGGCTGGTAGATCATATAACATTAATCAGAGTAGACATTAATCAAAATGCAAGGGGTCAAATATTCTGACTTTAAACTGTGCTGCTTGTCTTTATATTTGCATTCTGCTTCCAGAAACCAAATGCCTTTTGATAATATGCAACCATATAAACACATTCTGTGAAATAATTAATCCCACACATTGCCATCCCATTGTAGTTGCCAAGTGGTCTAAAAATATCATGGTAAATAAATATAAACTAAAACATAGCACATGTCTGTAAAATTTTTGTTTAAATGCTACACATGATCATTGTAAATCCTATATAAAAAAATTATAGCAAACTGAGGTTCCTCTAGTAAATGTTGAAATTCAGAAAAACTAAGACATGAAAACAGTAAAATCTTACTTCCCTCTTACTCTGATCTTTCATAAAAGCTAAAAATTCTGTCTCCTTTGAGACTGTGAAATTGTTCACAGGTTCACATATGTCCCTAACATTTTAATAGCTAACTGTCTCAGAAAGCTTTATAACTCTGACTCATGTTTGGACAGAATGATTCAATATTAGAGAATCCCTTCACTAGATCAGAACTAGTCTGTGCATTTGAAATATTAAACAGAAGATTTTTTACAGGAAATGTTATGTATATTTAGAAGTAAAGCTGTTAACAGAACAGAACACTGGATTGAGGGTGAACAGAAATTATTTTCCCCCACATTGTGCTGTTGGCTTATGAGGTTTATGTGCTGTGTGAACCACTCAGAAAGATGTCTACAGCAATTTCAGGCACATTACTTAATTTAACATTTGCCTGGAAAGAAATGTTCTTTTTAGACAGTTCTAGTTATTATTTTAAAAAATTTATAGTGCTTTTAAGTTGCTATTTTAAGAGGAAAGACATCATTTTTTATCATTCCCCTCCCCCCCCCAAAAAAACTAAAACCACAAATGGCTTTGATTTTGGAGAGGTTACTAAAAGGGCTGGTGGAATAGGAATAAGAGAGTGGTGTAATTTGTGAGAGAAGTTTGACTTTGAAACAAAGGCAAGAGAGAAATATTCTGGTGATTTAAAAAGTATTAGGTTCAAAGAGAGGGTATTTTCAAGATAGTGAGACATGTGGTTGAGGATGTGGGTGAAGGTATAGCAGAAAATAAAAGGGGATTTAGGGGAAAGTAAATCTTTAAAAAACTGGAAGTGGTACATTTTTATCACAATTGCCCTCTTCTCTTGCCTATTTCAGTCTTACTTATCCTTGAAGATCCAGATCAATGTCTGTCTGCCTTACTCCAAACCCTCCTCACCTTAAGCACTGTTATGCATGCATTTGTATATATGTTACAGCTACCAATGAGATATTCAGGTTAAAATCCATAGAGCAAAAATATATAAAATCTGTGATGTAGGGGCCTGATATTTGTCAGAGTAAATGGTTTACAGACCATCTATAATTATCACAGGTGTCTGGTTTAGGGAACACGGTACAAATAGAAAAATTACTAATGGATTTCTTAATTTCTGTACACATAGGGAAACCTTAGACCACATTTTATCTTTAGTCATAACATTGATAATATTGTACTACCGGTTATGCACATAATTTTTTATTTAACCCTAATTTTGGCGCTGTAACTCTCTCCCTAATTAGACTGGGTTTTCACAGAGCAATGCTTTCGGTACAGGGTATTCAATAAGGTGGCTGATTTGTCATCTCTTTTTTCACTGAACCACCTCACTGAGTCCAAGTTGCATCAGGAGTGCTGTTGTTCAGTTTCTTTTCCATGGTATTTTGGAAGGAGCGAGTAAGAGGAAGTACAGGCTCCAGGCAGTGGCAACAGCTGGAAGGCATCTCTAATTAGATTCCAGGCAGACTTGGGCCACATTTATAACTTTCCATATGCTGGCTTACAGTTCCTTTTAAAAAGGTTCCCAAAACAACATGCAAATTTAAAAAGATTCGCTGCACTTGTATATTTCACTCAATAAGGAGTTGTTTTCCTTGAGCACCTTAGCATGGACCATAGAATGGTAATCACTGAGTGCTAAGTTAGAAGATGTTATCCAGAAAGGATGTCTTAGGAGATCTGTGTGCTTGACTGATGTGTTATTTATTCATAAAAGTTTTAAGACTTCCATTACCTCATAAAATTAAAAGATATAAGCCTAGCAGATGAAATTCTACCTGACTTTTAAGTTTTTTCTCTCACGTATGTGATTTGAGGTCTCTCTTGTAAGTTACTGTTTTTTTAAGAAACACAAAAGAAGCAAACCATTGTGTTCAATCTACAAACAAATCGGTGGCCATGAACTATGAAACACATATTGTGGATTTGTGATTATAGTGGTGTGCTCAACGGTAGAGAGAAGGTTTGGAGTGGTTGTGTTTTATTTTTTTTAGCATTCTGTCCTGGAGAGTTTGAGTTAAAATTTCCCTTCTCAAGGAAGTTAAAAGTTATATTTGTTGCAGAAGAACTTTAAAGATCCATTACTATTCTCAAATAAATGATGAATCCACTTAATTTTAGATTTAAAATTCTCCAGTAGAACTTATTGCTTATTAGTTTTGTACTTATGAAGGATTCGTTTTTGTATTTGCATTCTCCGGAGAGGTATCTGAAATTAACTTAAAAAAAAAAAAGATTTATTTATTCATTTGAGGGCTGCGAGGAGCAGAGGGAGAGAAAAGTCTCAAGTGCACTCCACACAGAGTACAGAGCCCAATCCTGGGCTCCATCTCACAACCCTGAGATCATGATTTGAGCCAAAACCAAAAGTCAGGCGCTTTGACTGCGCTCCTTAAGATTTTTTTAAGATTTTGTTTATCCATCAGAGAGAGAGAGCACAAGCAGAAGGAGCGGCAGGCAGAGGGAGAAACAGGCTCCATGCAGAGCAGAAGCGTGATGTGGGATGCCGGGCTCCATGAGGTGCTGGATCCAAGGACACTGGAATGGGGGCACCAAGGATCCTGGGATCCAGACTGTATCAGGTTCCCTACTCAGCAGGGAGTCTGCTCCCTCTCCTTATGTCACTTTCCCCTGCTCATTTTCTCTCTCTCAAATAAAAAAATAAAATTTTAAAAATACAAAATAAAAAAAGATATGTAAATGAAATGGTGATAATACCTTTTGGAGAACTGAATATAAAAGAACTGTCACCATCCCAAGGCATCAGACATCACACTGAAGACTTCATTGCTATTAACTTATTATGTAATGAATCTTCCTCAAGACCCTCCTCCCCAAACCTAGCCTTACCTCAAAACATTTCATATTTATGAGCTGCCCACAATTACTAAAAACAGTAATTGTTCTAAAGTAAAATGATTCTCTAATTTATGATAACATATATCATTACGTAGGTTCATCTTGCCCATACAACTACAATCGCCTATGAAATGGTCCACTGCCACCAGTCTCTTCTTTTCACCATTTTCCCTCCCATAAGCCCCTGGAATTGTCTGATCATGTGAACTTTTCATTTTGTGAACTTACCTCTTTTACATGCCTCTTTTGTCTTTCCACAGGCTGTTCCTATTGAGGTGTTCTTTACTCCTTTCTCAGTTTATATGTGATTTATCCTTCAGAACTCAAATTTTACTTCCTTCAGTTATTCCTATAGATGAGTTTCCCTTTTTTAAATTCATAGATTTTATTTATACTTACCAGGATTGTAGCACTCATTGCCATATTCTCCATTGTACGCTGAGCTCTTCAAAGGCATAGGCCTTGTCTCAGATATTTAAATTCACCTTGTAGGATTACATGGCATATAGCAAATGGTTAATAAATATTTATTAAGTGAATGTGTGTTCCCACTGATTCTAGCATATTTATAGTATTTCTTAATGTCCTAGATCCCTTTCTCTTTATTTTTTCTGTCAAATGACTAATAAGTATTTCTTTATGTTCTAAGGGAATAATATATTAACCACACCCTGTAAGAAGAGGAGGCGCCTTTATTATTATGAATAATTTGGATCCTAATTTTTTATTCTAAATATATGTTTTCATAAAGAAGGCTTTGCCTCACTTTCTTTCAAAATCAGTACAAGCTGTATCCTCAATACTATCCTCATATTTTTAGACAAAGAAATCAAATACTATATTATAATTATTTTTCAGCTTGGGCATATTGCTTGAATGAATATTTAACTTCTCCAGGGCTGGTTTGAAAAATTATTATATTTACATACAAGTCTTTTTGTTAAGTTTTTCCATCTACAAATTATCCAGTCTTGGTAAAGAGATGGAGTTCAATGAATACTTGGTTCTCGTTTGCATCTTGGTTACAGCTAGTGAGAGTGTAGCTTATGTCAAGTCAACTGGAGATATAAAGACAAAGGGAAGAGAAAGGGAAAAAGAAATGATCCAACTGCAAACCAAACAGCTACCATTTGGGTACAGTTGTCAAAGAGGTATAAATATGTGCTGTATATTTTTTTAGACATTTTATATCTATTCAGGTTTGATCATTCATATATCCTGTTGAGAAATAGTTATCCTATACCTCTACCATAAATTTCAAATAAAATCTTTTAAAGTTATAAAATTGTTTTGTCCTTCCTGAATAAAACCCACTAATCTTACTTATTATAAATTATTATGTAAATAGAAATTAAATAACATAAATTATTTGCTATATTCCCCAATATATTAATTTTCCAATTAAAATAGGATATAATAAGCAGAGGTTGAATTATCTTCTGTCTTCTTATAAGTAAGATATGTTATTACCTCAAATAACTAGATAGTAAGTTTTATTTCCTTCTTTAGTAGTTTTGGATATAGTCCATTTGCTTATGTTAGGCTGGAGGTACGTGATAGCTGAACAATCCCCACAAGGGAAAATTCTCATTAAAAAGAAAAAATTCTACAGAAGAAAATTCTAAAGCCTTCTTTAAAAAACTCATGGTTATTTTCACCCACACAGGCAGGTAAGTTTTCCTTTGTAACCAGTTGTGAATTCCAGTTAAGCTTCTTCTATCCTTCTTCATATTCAATGGAATTAGAATACTTCCAAGCTATCATTTTCAGGGCTCCTGGGTGGCTTAGTTGGTTAAGCCTCTGCCTTCAGCTCACGTCATGATCCCAGGGTCCTGGGATTAAGCCCCATGTCGGGCTCCTTACTTTGCAGGGAGCCTGCTTCTCCCTCTCCCTCTGCCTGCTGTTCTGCCTGCTTGTGCTCTCTCTCTCTCTCCCTGTCAAATAAATAAATAAAATTTTAAGCTACCATTTTCAGAACTTATAAATGCCTTAGTTCATTCCTTAGCCTTCATTTCCTTGACCTTTTGTTTTCGTGGAGTGTTTTCTGTGTCATCATGACTGGATCACACATGTAATGAGAGCCTGATGTGAAGTAAATGTTTACAAAGTAGTTTTCATAAATTATATAATGGTGTATAAAGATATATTTATATTATAGTTTATATGTGACACGCACACAAAAATTTTGTGACACTAGATAATCTCTCAACTTAAACAGGGTAGAATAGAAAAGACAAAATAGAACACACGAATCCAACCAGCATTGCATTCTTCTAGTAGAAGTGGATTTACATGAAATATTTTCATGTAGAGGAAAAATATACCAGTGAAAATAAACAGGTTATATGTATATCTGCTAAATTAAGTTCCTGAATATTTGGGTCTATCTTAACCTATGAAAATGGTACTTTCGTACCTAATACATTACTAAAATGATGATACAATGCCAAGAAGTGTCAGATACTATGAAGAAAGATAAGGTAACTTAAGGAAAAAGAGAATAAAAGGAATTGCCCTATTTCTATAAGGCACCAAAGAAAGGTATCTGTGAGGAGGAGACATTTGCAACCTTAATGAAATTAAGCAAAAGGTTATGTCCAAGTGGGCTAGGCTAAGGAAGCAGCAGTGGCAAAGGTGTTGGGATTGAAGCTGCATTGGCATGTTTGAGAAGTGTGCAATGAATGAACAGAGCATGGACGGAAATGAGAACAGAGACAGATTCTGTCTTGCAGCCTGTGGTAAAGATTTTGAAACTTAACCTAAGGGTGAGGAGATGCCGCTGAAAGGTTTTGCACAGAAGTATGGCATGATTTAATTTATATTTCAGAATTATTTTTTGTAGCTCTAAGTACTTCGGTCAGGCTGTATGACACAGAGGGCTATAGCCTCCCAGAATAAAGAATAGTGTATCTCCCAGGAGAGAATGGAATTTGTTTTCCTTACTTAGAGCCACTTGGAATTTTGAACTAGTTCGAGTGGAGCGGGTCCACAGAAGTAAATTTTGACTGTCAAACTCTACTGTAAAATGTGAACTCACACACCTGCACAAATGCAGTGTGACTCCCCATGCTTCCATGGCAGGCTTTCCCACTCCTGGCTGGAGCCCAGCCCAAGTGTTCAGAAGCAGGGAGCACCACCGCGGGTCATCACAGGCTGCAGGAGCCTCCGTGGCTTATTCACCTTAACATTGGCCAGCTAGTGAGTGTGGGGCTTTGTCCCTGATGCCCGCGCCCTAGTGGAAGAATTTGGTAGCATTATGGCATTGTCGTAAAAAGGCAGCTATCTAGGTCATTTTGGACCTTTCACGGAGGGAAACCAGCAGAGGTTTGATGATGACTGAAGAGACATTTATTTTGGCCTCTGGACAAGATCAAAATCTATAAAGAAACAGACTTGTTAATTGCATTCTTTGTTTTTCTTAAAATAACTGAATTGCCATTTGCAAATGTTTAAAGAAGAGCATTCTTATTTTAGCTGCTCAGAACTTTATAAAACTATTCCTTATTTCAATCAAACGTTTTTACATTTGGCCCCAAATTAGAGTGAATATATTTGCTTAAAATTTGAGATAATTGTCTTCAACTTTCCTGGAATGTTTATACTATAGAAACATTTCAGGATTCTGTTTTTTTTGTTTTGTTTTGTTTTTTAAGTGTGAGCTCAAACATGCTTAACATCAAACTGCTATAGCAATTACATTTTATAATTAAAGACATGGCTATCTGTTCTTCCCTATTCTGAATAAATGTATATCCTTTATCTTTAGTCTAGAAACACTGATAATAGGGACAGGAACTTTATCAAAGGTGATCAAATTTAGTGTGACTTGAAGCTTTCTGTTCTTAGCACATTTTGTTTTAAATCGGTGCTCTTTCTTCTGAGGTATTACGTTGCTCCTAATTGTTGGCCCATTTGTGTAGAGCACATGTCAGTAACCATGAGGACCCCTCATTGAGGTTCTAGGGCTTCTCTATAGCTGCAGTCTACCCAAACTGCAAATTTCAATACATAGAAAAAAATATATTTGGTCACAAGTGGATCCAAATTAAAATATTTAAACACTTTCAATAGTATTTCCCGATTTTTAGTTTAAAAATTCTGTTTCCATAGTAAATGGCTCAGAAATATTTGCACAAATTTTATTAATCCATAGCCCCTACCATTAAAAGATACTAAAAGACATCTTTTTCCAAAAGTAACATTAAAAAGTTTAATCACAACATTATTGTTCTTACAATGAAGAATTTGTTAAAATGTTTTAGAGACAGGCAGCACACCACAGCAGAATTTAGGCTGGATTTAGAATTTAAAAAAAAAAACAACCCTCATTTTTGGAATCAAAAGTTATGGCTTAAAACATTATCTTTTGCTGTGTGATCATAATGATCCTCATCTTAGCTTCTTAAGCCTTAGTTGCCTTATCTATCAATGAGGATTCTAGTGCTTATGAAGGATAAGCAAAGCAACATACAGAACAGAAAGCATTATACAGATGTTAGTCATTATTATTTTCTTTGTATTTATCAAGTTGTACCCATATGAATTTGGTGTTTGAAAACACCAAACAGATTGCATCCTTGTACTCTCTGTTATAATAAAAACTATGACACAACTCCCAAAGGATGGCACTGAACCTGGGCTTCCAAGTAATTCTGTTGATTTTTTTTTTCCTGAGTTTTCTGTTTAATTATGTAATCATTTAGATTACCATGAGTCCATGCAGATTTAGGACCTAAAAGAAGTTGGTTAATTGGT
The DNA here is from genome assembly GCF_002288905.1 of Enhydra lutris kenyoni. Taxonomy (NCBI): domain Eukaryota; kingdom Metazoa; phylum Chordata; class Mammalia; order Carnivora; family Mustelidae; genus Enhydra; species Enhydra lutris. The sequence goes on from NW_019154087.1 coordinate 17,230,684, forward strand.
TGAGTTAATGTGTAAATAATTACCAGTCTGCCTATTACTTTGATGGACATTGATGAGAATTTGGGCAAGGGGGAGGGAAATACAGTGTATCTGCCAGTTGCTCAAGCTAGATGTATGCAGTGTCGCTGCACACATCCGCCAAAACTTTGAGAGGTGGTTTAGTGTGTTCCTGACAATGAATGTCTCTGGTTTTCACTTCCATCCTTCCATTATCTCCTTCCTGTGTTAAAAGTACCTTGATCTCCCTTTCCTCAGATTTCTCCAATAATTAATTTCATCCAGATGGCATAGACTCAGAAGCAGATGCTGTGTGCTCACATATGCTAAAGACAACAGTCAAGAAATTGAGAGGAGGAATAAAAAAGAACACAGCTCTGTTTGTAGGGGTAAAGAATGGGACCAAAATAACACAAAACAGATAAATGTGCACAGAATAGCAAAGGGGAAGCATTACTGCATTAGAACAAATTGAAAATCCTTTCTAAGAGGTTCCAGATATCTGGCTCCTGGGGCTTGGGGGTTGAAGATCCATAGACCTTTTTGGAAACAGTGCAAATGTAAAAGGCATGGCTCTATTTTCAGCAAGTGGGCCTTTGGTGGATCGCTGCCCAGTGTGATCTGGCTTCATTTGTCTCACTGCTATGAGATAAATTCCCACCTATTGGCAATACCCATACATCAAAAAATGCCTACAGTGACTTTGGAAGTCTTTGTCCTGGGAACAGTTTGTGCAGTGAGAGTTAAAGGAGATAGATGTGGACTTCTAAAGTACAATCTCTGTTTAACTTTAAATGAAATAAGGGAAAATATTTAGTTTTTGGAAGCAGTGCTTCTTAGGTATTTTGTCTGAGGCAGAATTTGAAATAAACATTTCATTTATTTTCTTTTACAAGTATTTAAAAGCTGTATTTTCGTAAAGAATGAAAACATAAACAAGCACATAACCCTAAAATTTTGTTCTATTTCACACTCCTTACAAATTATATATTTTAAGATCAGAGAAAGCTATTATGGAAACATTATTAATTTCAGTGAAAATTCTGTGTTATTGCAAAGAATATTTTACATATACCAGGAAGGAGGGAGGCAAACAGGAGGGGGGGCCATGGCTAATAGATTTCTATACATTCACATATGTAATGGATATTTTCACAGATCTAATGAGATGTCAGTGACTCCAAGAAACCAGTAGACATCCATCCCTTCAGAAAACCTAAAATAGATCTTGGTGATAATATATTATTTTAATTACTTCTTGTCTGAGAAAACCATTAGAAACCCAAAACAATAAAGCTATAAAGAGTCACACTCACTACTTAGACCTATACCTCATTCTAGAATATATTCTAATATACATAGAAATATTGCCTTTTGAATCTCACATTTCTTGAAACAATTTTATTCAAACTTATGTCATGCATCTTTGATATAAATGACTTTATCATTACTCCTGCTACTTTTTTGATCCTTTTTACCCTAGAGCACTTTATCTCACTTCCATCTAAGTTATTTAACATTCAGCACTTCTAAAATTCTTTTCTTGTCCTACCAGTGATCACTTCTTTTGATTTTTATAGATACTAAATTGAAAATCTTTTTTTATCCTTTAAAATATTTTCTTCCTTAATTAATGAGTTAGCATTTCCATTAGGTTGATCTGGTACCACATATGTAGGGCTGGTATTTGGGGTCAAAAGGTGCAGGTCCTATTTGAAATTAAAATTATTATTGAGAATTCTCATTGCATTACATTTGTCTTAGCTCCATTGTACTAAACCAAAGAGCCATATGTTGTCTTTATGAAAGTTTATGTTCATCTCAAGACTTTAAAGAAAATAGAATGTAATAAGAGAATGTGTTTTGTTTACATCCTTTTTAAAAAGCAGAATGAACTTCAAACTGAGGGATTGATGAAGTACAATTACCAGCAAATAGTAGCGTGAGACAAATGAGATGTGTCTGCTCCCCAAAGATTCTAAGAGAGATGGCCGATTGTCACAGCTTCTACCATGCTGTGGTCCGACTGTGGTCATTTCCTCTTGGGGCTTCCGGCACGGAATCCTCCTCTGCCTGGCCCCGTGGCAGAGCAGCCCGGGATCCCGGACCCGGAGCTTCTACTCTACTCCTTGGGCAATGTGCCCCTTGCATATTTTCTCAGCAATAACCCCATGGACTCTGGAAACCTGCTTCTCTCCCCCGTCTTCCCTGCTTCTGAGACTCCCAGCTATAGCCCAGCTCTTCTGGACTCAGACTCCGTCCCTGAATGAGGTCTCCGGGAGGCGAGGGCCAAGGGGACCCATTCTGTTGGGGCCAGCACTCTGGGGAGGGGCAGCCGGGAGAGCAGGGTTCTCTGCCCCCGTGCTGTTGGCAGGGAGGAAGCGACGGCTCCCGCACCCTTTGCCCCGCCTTCCCTGGTTAGAGAGGCAGGTGCAGCAGGCCAGCTGCAGGTTAGAGACAGACTGAGCAGGCGCTCACAGCCCTGCAGCGGAGGCGACAGCGAGAGGTTGAAGGTCATAGAGAACGGAGAGTCCGGCCAGACCCCATCCCATCCATCGTGTTCTTGTGGAAACTAACCGACCGGCGCCACCGTGACCGGGACTGCTGTTCTCCGTGTTGTGACTTACCCTCTCAGCCACAGAAAGGAATAAAACACCCTTTGTTTCCTAGTGGCAAAAAAATAAAAATAAAAAATAAAAAATAAATTTCTCATTCCCATTGGTAAAATAAAAGTTTTAAGTTTGACAACTGAAAATTATGAGGGAAAATGATTATCTCCAAAGATATCTATATTATTGATATTTACAATAAAGGGGAAATCCTAAAATTACCTTCGGTGAAATTAATCCTTCATAGCAAGTAAATACTTTCCTTGCAGCATCTTTAAATTAGCTATTGAACAAGTCTAACTAATTCTGATAATTTTGATAAATTAGAAAAATAATTTGGACAATGTATTATATAACCTGATTAAGTATAAAGTACTTTGAGCTGCAAAGTTCCTATAGGATTTTAATGCTTCCTGGAAATCTATACTTACCCAGTTTTTCTCTCATTTGGAGTTTTATTAGTTTGTTATTCAGTTAAATCCGTATTAGTGGAATGTTTTAAAAAGAAGTACAACGTACTTTAAGAGCATCATGAATATTCATTGTTTTTTATACTATCAGTTCATTTTAATGTTTGCTTAATAAGGTAGGCAAAGTGAGTAACTGCTAGAAGTTACAATTTTTTTTTCTTCTTTGTAACCAAACCAGTTTCAAGTAAGAATTATTTGGAAAAAAATTAGGCTCTAAAATTTCACCCAGACTCAAAGGGTCCCATTTTGTTTTCTTACTGATGACCACCCAGTACAGAGTAGCATTGTCTTATGAAATGTATAAATCAATTGTTTACAAGGATTGCTAATGCTCATATGATATTTAAAAAACTATTTTCAAGGACCTTACTACATAGATTAGGAAAGAGAATTCAGTATATTAATATCAATGTTATTAGGTTTATGGTAAGACAAAGAATCTAGTATTTGGTCATATTTTTCTGAAGCTGTGCTGGTAGTTGCAAGCAGTCTTAACTAGGGGATTTATTCTAAAAAATTAGAAACCATTACTGGGTAGTGACTTTTATGTATGACTTGTCATTTCAATATACTGTATGAGTATTAGTTACAGTAACTAATTGGTTACAGTAACTTGTAAGCATTTAATAATCTAGAAAGTAGCCTCTTGGTGATATTAGAATCTTTCCTGTAAATATTATGTAATATATAAAAACATTGACAGGGTTTGGATGGGATTTGGGGCATATAGGTAGTTCTTTTTTATTTGAAATTGTTTTGCAGTGTACAGCTGTACATGTGTTAATAATCACAAGGTTGCACTTAACATATTTCTATAAACTGAGCTTTGTTAATAAAGTATTTATGGAGTATGATGTGTATATAAAAATAAACAGCATTGATCTGCAAAAAAAAAAAAAAATTTTTTTTTCCCCCTTAAATAGTTGTTTATTGGCAGTGGGCTGGAAAGAGCAATGGAGTTAGCATAGACAGACAACACCACACACCAATGTCACGTGGGAGGCAAAGTGATGGGAAAGAGCAGCCTGGAGCCCCACTGAGGCCCCCATCTTCAAGAGTGAGGGTGGAGGGGGCAGGGGCTGGAGTGTTGAGGGGGTAGCCTTAGGACACCTCCGCTTAGTAGGCATGGCTAGAGATGAAGAGGGACTCGCTGGCTGCAGCCCCGGCCTGACCACATGGGGTGTACTTTTCTTGACAGGCAAGGCTGTTGGCCAGGGCTCGCTTGATGTACTCCTCCTGGGCAGCCTTCAGGTTCTCCTTCTTCCCACCCCAGGCCTTCAGGGCAGAAGCCTGAAGCGCTCGGCCATAGGAGAAGGTCAGGGCCCACGGCTTCAGCAGGGGGCACTTGTTGATGGCGTTGAGGTTGATGGATGCCTCGTCCTCACTCTGGCCTCCAGACAGGAAGGTGATCCCAGTGACAGCAGGGGGCACTGTGCGGCGCAGTGCTGTGACGGTTGCCATGGCAATCTCCTCATGAGAGTATTTCTGGGTGCAGGCATGGCCTGGGGTTACCATGTTGGGCTTCAGCAGAGTGCCTTCCAGGTAGATGTGGTGGTCACTCAGAGCCTTATACACGGCAGCCAGCACCTTCTCGGTTACATACTGACAGCATTTCAAGTCGTGGTCCCCATCCAGGAGGATCTCAGGCTCCACGATGGGCACGATGCCATTCTGCTGGCAGATGCTGGCATAACGGGTCAGAACATTGGCATTTTCCATGATGGCAAGGGCTGAGGGGGTGTGTTCCCCAATCTTCAGCACACAGCGCCACTTGGCAAAGTCAGCTCCGTCCTTCTTGTACTGGGCACAGCGCTCAGATAGCCCATCCAGCCCTTGGGTAGTAGTGCTCCAATTTCCTTAATCAGGAGACTGTACAGTCTTTCAGCATAGAGAACACAAGTTTCAGAGCTCAGCAGGCCTCACTCTAGATCCCATGTCTGATACTTCAGTTTCTTAATCCCTGGTATCCTTTGTCTAAAGCTCGGATGCTGTTACTTTCCAAAGGTTGTTCCAAGAATGAGAGATGTTGTTGGTTATTGCTAGATGATATAGTGGTCAATAAATTGTAGGTATCATTGCTGAATCTGTACTATTTTGATCTTAGTTTTCAATACAGACTTCAACTGTGGCACCAAGATTCCTGGTGTCAAATATATTTTTTGACACTGGTATCAGACTTCCTAAAAATGTTGTCATTGCTGTGTCTCCCAAAAATGTTGTCATTGCTGTGTCTCCCAACTGGTCATGTCCCAGTTCTAGCCCAGTTCTTATGTGAACCATATCTAAACTGCAATTTTTGGATAGCCTAAAAGATTTACCTTTCCTACAGAGGGCGGGCCATCTCCAACCTGTAGGTCTCTTGGTCCTTTTAAGCAAGTGTCACGCACTCAGATCCCTATTTCTCAGCTCTCTAATGCCCTCTAGTGATTGCTTTCAGCACTACCTCATTTGGTGGTTTATCCTCTTCCTGAAACTCTTGTTTACCTGGGTTCAGACTATAAGAAAAGTCAGCTGATTTGAGAATCCACAGTGGATGAAATTACATTCCATATTTTAAACATTTACATATGTATGAAAAAATTGAAAAGCAGCCACAGCAGACTCCTGAAAAGAGAAGGTATCAGAATATTGAAGATGTGTAGGATCTCAGCGACAAAAAAAGTCTAGATTATAAAAAAAACAAGACTGATTACTTGGTTATAGTGCCATGATAAAAAAAAATTCTACTTGACTAGGAAATGATTGTAATTGAGCAAGTTAGTAAAGGAATCAGTGATCAATAGAATCTATTTTAGATTCATTGAGGAAGAAATTATGTCCCCAAAATATCATTTACTTTTCTTTTGGCATGCATGTCAGTATCAGTGGAAACTAAATTTTAGTTTCAACAAAGCTTATGGAAAAGATGATCCTTTTTAATTAAAAAAAATTAGATTGACGGGGCGCCTGGGTGGCTCAGTGGGTTAAGCCGCTGCCTTCGGCTCAGGTCATGATCTCAGGGTCCTGGGATCGAGTCCCGCATCGGGCTCTCTGCTTGGCAGGGGGCCTGCTTCCCTCCCTCTCTCTGCCTGCCTCTCTGTCTACTTGTGATCTCTCTCTGTCAAATAAATAAATCTTTAAAAAAAAAATTAGATTGACAAGTAAAAATTTGAGCCATTCAATGTGGATTGAGTAATAAAAAACCAAAGTTAACCTGAGGGCAGGTCTCCAGTAACACTTTCTAAGGCTTTGATCTGAGTTAGTGTTGTCCCCTCAAAATCTTTAACATGTGATTCTCATGAAGACATATGTTGTCAAAATTAATTTGGGAGGAATAACTGAAGTGTTGGACGACAAAATCAAGTATCCGCTGGGTCCCTAAATGGCAGGAAGAATGAGAGAAAGTATCCAGAAATGGAAAATTCTCTGTAGACCCACAAATTAAACTGTTCTTCTACAAAACACAGGAAACCTGGCTTAAGGAAAGTATACATGAAAAAAAATCATCTTGGGCTTCAGCTGCCTGCATACTCACCATGTGCCAGCACTGTGGCGAGCTGCCAAATAAGCTCATGTGAGTCCTAATACGTGTATCCCATTGAATTTCTCACTGTTCATACCGCATCTGGAGTATTATGTTCAATTTAAAGTGCTAGATTTTAAGAGGGACGCTGACAAACTGAACCTCGTGCCAAGGAGCTCTGGCAAGTGCAGAGAGCAAGGACTGGCTGAAATCACTGAGATGACTCAGAAACATGGTAGCTGTCTTCGCGTATTAAAAGAACTGGAACGTAGAAGAGAGTCTGCATTTATTAAGATTCCAGACGAGTCAAACCTGGATCAATCCAAATAAGAACCTTCTATTAGCAAACTCTTCAGAAACAAAATGAGCTGTCTGGTGAGAAATTGAACTCTCCGCCACTGGAAGCATTCTAGAAAAAGCCATAGGACTAAGAAGCAAGTATGGCTCTTTAGAACTTTACTGTTCGGGGTAGTTAATGCCTTGCTTATAAACCTTTAACTTTTAGGATCTGTATTTCCTTTCCCTCTCTTTACATTTGTTTCTTCACACCCAGAAACCCTCATTTATTTTCTTTTACTCTCCAATTCCTCCTCCCAAATGTGTGCAGAGTTGGATAAGGCAGTGCCATAAACAGAATTATAGCATATCATGGCCAAGGCTGAATGCCAGTGCTTCAACTATATGCTGATTTCTTTGAGAATAAGATGCTGTCTCAGACCAGACTCCAGAGAAAATAATTTCCATTCCTATTCCCAGTTACAGTATAATCAGAAAAGCATAGCTTCTTAACGTGTAAGCTGTTACATTCGGTGGCCATGAAAATAAAGAGAACACAGTCACTTTAGCATAAGCCTAAGGAGCTTATGTGCAGCGTTTTGATATTCATATTACAGAACCAAGTAGAGTTTATATAACTTCAGAATTTGCAGGTCTTTCAAAGTAAAATCAATTCTCTCTCTCTGTCATTCCTTCTTTCCATTCTTGCCTCTTTTCTCTCTCTCTTTTTCTCTGTCTTCCAAGATTTATCTCACAGCTGTTGCATAGTGTTTCTCAGCAGAACGATTGAGTGTCCCATTCCTTTGTTTCTCTTGAGCTGTTTCCTTTTACCAAACCAAACTGACTGCCCAGTCCAGGGTTCATCTGGCTACTGCCTCCTAAATCCGTGGCGCTAGGAATAGCTTCCTCTTCACCAGCTGGTAGTAAAGCAGCCATGAGGGTACACAGGGCAGCAGGTTTGGGAAGAGCATCAAAAGAATGGGGAGGGTGTAGAACAGAAATGTCCTTTCTTCTCTGTGTTGGATTTCCTTCAGGGCAGCTCTAGGCAGCGGAAATCTCTTCAAGGGGAGGGAGACGGAGAAGCTATTCTTTCAGAAGCAGGTTTCTCCTATCAGATGGCCCAATATTTACTACCCCTATGTAATTACTTTTCAGTACATTTTATTAGAAGCTATTTTTATTTCCTGAGAAACCAAGCTTCTTGCATCTGTATAGCATGCATTTCTGTGGACGCCTAGAATCCTGGCATTTACAGTGTCTGACTCCATTCCTGGGTTAAAAGTTGGGAAAACCTAGGAAAGAAAATCTCCACACTTTTCTTTTCCCTCCAGAGTCTTTATGGACAAGTGGAAGAGAGGCTGGGAACATTAATAACAAGGATCTCCTGCTATACGGGGGCGTTGGGAGGTGTCAGGAGCTAATATGACACTTATGGAGCAGAGTACAGATTTCAAAAGCATATTATTAGTGATGAGACCACCGTTTCATTTCTTTATGCCTTCATTTCTCCATGTTTAAAATGACACTAATATATCTATTCCATGGGGTAATTATGAGAGAAAACAGGAAGGAGGTAAAACCCTTAGCATAGGGACTGGCACAGGGTAAATCCTCAATAACGCTCGGCTATTAACATCATTCCTGTCTATTTTTAAGTTGGGCAGGGAGGGAACCATCAGTAAATACCCGAGGAATGAAGGCGGGGACCATGGAATACCAGTGTTAGTTCAGTATGTGCAGATCTTGAGCTGCATTCAGAAATGACTTCTCGAGTGTGCTTCCTCAGCTCCTGTTCATGTGCTTCCTTTTCCTCCTCTGATGAAAGTCAAACAGAAAGGAAAAAGGCTGTCTCTGGCATTCACTGTATCTTCAGTTCTAACCAGCAAAAGAAAGTGAGGTAGCACATATCTTAAAGGTGCTTTTTTTTTCTATTTTATTTTATTTTATTTCTTTTCAGTGTTCCAAAATTCATTGTTTATGCACCACACCTATGCTCCATGCAATACATGCCCTCCATAATACCTCACTCAACCCACCAACTCCCTCCCCTCCGAAACCCTCAGTTTGTTTCTCAGAGTCCACAGTACCTCGTGGTTTGTCTCCCCCTCCAATTTCCCCTATCTCACTTCTCTTCTCCATCTCCCAATGTCCTCCGTGTTATCCCTTATGCTCCACAAGTAAGTGAAACCATATGATAATTGACTCTCTCTGCTTGACTTATTTCACTCAGCATAATCTCTTCCAGTCCCATCCATGTTGTTACAAAAGTTGGGTATTCATCCTTTCTGTTGGAGCAAAATACTCCATTGTATATATGGACCATATCTTCTTTATCTGTTCGTCCGTTGAAGGGCATCTTGGTTCTTTCCACAGTTTGGTGACTGTAGCTACTGCTGCTATGAACCGTGAGGTTCAGATGGCCTTTTTTTTCACTACATCTATATCTTTGGGGTAAATACCCAGTAGTGGGTACTCATAAGGTAGCTCTATTTTTAATTTCTTAAGGAATCTCCACACTGTTTTCCAAAGTGGCTGCACCAACTTGCATTCCCACCAACAGTGTAAGAGGGTTCTGCTTTCTCCACAGTCTCTCCAACACTTGTTGTTTACTGTCTTGTTAATTTTGGCCATTCTAACTGGTGTAAGGTGGTATCTCAGTGTGGTTTTAATTTGAATCTCCCTGATAGCTAATGATGATGAACATGTTTTCATGTGTCTGTTAGCCATTTGTATGTCTTCTTTGGAGAAGTGTCTGTTCATGTCTTCTGCCCATTTTTTGACATGATTATCTGTTTTGTGTGTGTTGAGTTTGAGGAGTTCTTTATAGATCTTGGATATCAGCCCTTTCTCTGTAGTGTCATTGGAGATTATCTTCTCCCATTCCATGGGTTACCTTTAAAGGTGGGTTTTAAAAAACTCTTTGAGCATCTGTTGAGATAAAGAGATAGAGAAAATTCTAAGAGCAAGGCTGCCTGGCAGGCTTAGTCAGTAGAACAGCATGTAACTCTTGATCTTGGGGCTGCAAGTTCAAGCTCTGTGTTGGGGGTAGTGAGTGCTTAAAAATAAAATCTTTTAAAAAACCCAAAATCCAGAAAGGAAATTCTAAGAGCAAGGCCAAATACCACCTAAGAAGCATAGAAGAGGATGTGGAATAGCTATATCCAGTCCATTCGTGGCACAGGACTGCACTCTTCTCTTTGTGCTTCTGTAGTAATAGAATTGTTATGTTTGCCAATATGTGCTTTATTTTTTTGTATGTGCTTTAGAATGTGGTTCTAAAATATGATTACCTAGACATAGAAAAAATCCATGAAGTGCAATAAAAATCAAAGCTATAAGGATAACATTAACGATACGCTTGGAAAAAAAAATTCTAGAATTCAGCATGTTTGCAGATATTATCAGGAAATAATAAAGTATAAGAGTTTGTTTTTAAAATAAATAAAAATGCTTAGCTATTATAAAATATGACCTTTCATATAGCTGTAAGGTTCCAGGGAATGTTCAAATCTTTGTTAACTGTAAGGAAGTTTCTGAAGAAAAGAGTAATAATTTTAAAGTTTTTCATGGTTTAAATTTCTTGGTGATTGTAAACTATTTGGTTAACTGATCTGTACTTATGAAAGAATATAAATTGTGAGAAGTAATTCCTTACCTGGGCTCATAGATAAGACAGTAGAAAGAAGCCATAAATAACTCACAAGCATATTACTTCTGTTAGAAACATTCCTCTCCAACCTCTTTGGGTCTCCAGCTGGGCCTCAGAAGTAAGCTGACATCAGACAGATTAACAGGAGAAAAGCATGCAAATTGTATTGAATTTTTACATGGACTTGGAAGCCTCCACAAGAGAATGAAGACCCAAAGAAGTAACCAGACCAGGAAGCTTTTAATACCTTTTAAAGAAAGAATACATTTGTGAAGAATGGTAAAGAAATAACAAGGTTTCTTAACACAGCCTTCTTGGCCCTAAATTCTTAGCGTTTAGGATGCCTTTCTTCCTTCTGGTACAGGGAGAGAGCCTTCCACATGGGAGGTTTCTCTCCTGCTTTTTGAGAAGGGGTGTTAGAATGACCTTCCTACTGCTGCTGTTTTCTCAGACTCCTTCAGCTTAGGACATTCAGTATGTCAAGGTGTCATAATTTAGAGTGGTGTGTCCTGAACTCCATCACTTCATAATATAATAAAATACTATATTTTAAAATATTTTCATCAGATAACAAAGTTTAAAGGCTTACTTTCCAAATGTTTTAATTAAAGAAAATACTCTGTATTCAGATATGTTTGGTAATATGTTTTTGCCCTATTACACTCATCTAAAGAAAGCACAAAGTATCTCAAGCTAAATGATCAAAAGCAAAAAGCAAAATTAATTAAAAATGCAGTTTGTATAATTTCCTTATTTAATTGTCAAAGCAGTTTATTCTCTACTGGATAAAGAAAAAGCCATTTTTCACTTATAAATCACAGTTAAAGTACCTACATATCACAATTTGAAAATTTTGAATATATGTCAACATGTCAAAATACCTTATTGAGAAAAAGAAAGTCAAATGTTTTCCGTGTAGTTCATGGAATGGGTGAGAAGCATATTCATCAATTTCTTTAGTTCATAGTCACCAAATGTTAGATACCACTCATTTTGCTGATGCCTCACTTCTAATAAATGAAAATTTAATTATGTTGAATTTTAAATTGCATAAATAACTTTTAACTGTTATTACAATATTCTTAAAATTTGTATAATTAAAAAAATCATAACTATGTTTAGGAAAAAACAGTAAGAACCTAGAATCCACTGTATAGGAAAACAAACAGCTATAATTCAAATCACTAAAATAATTTTAATACTATGTTTTTTCCTTCTGGACTACCCACTGGGCTCAATTGGAATAATATATGTGAAAATAAAATTATATGATTTATACAAAATACAAAATATTATAAATGGATTATTATGCTATTATTAAGGTCAAGGAGAAATGCAAAAATTTATGTAAATTAAAATAGAAGTTGGAGAGTTTGACATATTTAATATATAAATCATATAAACTGGCATGTTTGAGTGTGCATGCATGTGGGGAGGGGTGTTTGTGTACTGTGTGTATATAATGCAACCTTTTTAAAAAGATTTTATTTATTTATTTGCCAAAGAGAGAGAGCACAAACAGAGGGAGAAGCAGGCTCCCAGCTGAGCAAGGAGCCCAATGAGGGACTTGATCCCAAGACCCTGAGATCATGACCTGAGCCGAAGGCAGATGCTTAACCGACTGAGCCACCTAGGTGTCCCTAATGTAAACTTTCTTGATTTCCTTTTTACTCTGAAATGTTTGTTGGAGCCCATGTGCAAAATTTGAGATGCTGATCCACTGTAAAACTATTTAAATTATCTTTAGAATATGAACATTCTTTTCTCTCTGGTACATTTTTTTAATGCTTCTAAAAATGCCACTTGAAGTGCAAAAGAGTCTTCTCTATGTGGAACTTCCATGTGTGTCTGCATTATTGTATTTATGCATAATGATTTGCAAGTCATTAAAAGATGGTGATTACATTTAGGATTTGTTTTCGCTTTAATTCTGGAGCATAGTTCCTATTGTTTCCAGTTTTAAGAAAGTGTAAAGGAGACAGAAAAGAAATCTGTGAAAAAGACATCTAGAAGAGTGAAGGAGTAAGTTCTGGCTCATTATTTTATTTATTTCCTTTTATCCAACCCGGGGAACACAGAAGCTACCTATACCTCCTTCATTTTAGGCTTAAAACTCTTCACAATAACAACAGGCACATTATTTTTATACCAAGGGGGAAAAGTGATTCTTATGGGGGAGAAATTTAAAGTGTGGAAGGGAAGTAGTGTGTGTGACATTGCTTTCCTAGAGGACGCTGCCTGCAACCATAAACAGATTGATATTTTGAAGCTACCAGTATCCTCTACCAACAATCAGGATTATGGGTTCAAATCAGAAAAGAAGGTATGTGGAAATTACTGGGAGAATTATTTTTCTTTTCATTAGGATGAGAATAAGAAGAAATCAAAGAGTGGGCAAAATGCAGGTATATAAGTTTCTTCTAAACAATAGTTCTTTCATCTATTTGTATCATACAAATAGATTAGATAACCATAGAGGTAAACCACATTAAGGATTTTTTTATGAAAATGGAAAATTGCCTGGGTGGCTCAGTCGGTTAAGCATATGCCTTCACTTAGGTCATTATTCCAGGGTCCTGGGATTGAGGCTGGTGTCTGGCTCCCTGCTCAGCAGGGAACTGCTTCTGTCTCCTTTTGCACACCACCGCCTCCTGCCTCCGCTCATCCTCTCTCTCACTATCTCTCTCCCTCAAATAAATAAATAAAATCTTTAAAAAAAGTTACCTTTCTTTAAAAAAATACTATGAAAATGAAGAAATGGGATTTATAATGGCAATTAAACTGGTTTTCTCATAGTTGTTCGTAATGGCTTTTTGAGAGAATGAAAAAATAATCCTTTAGAATGTAAGTATCTTAGGAACAACTGTATATATATACACACACATATATATAACAATAATAATATTACTAATTTATTTTTATTAATTATTGATTTGTAATTAATTTTAATTAATAACATTGATATAAATCATAACAATGATGTAATAAATAATAATATAACAATCACAATAAAGACATTACCCACATCTCGACTGGTCAATTATAATTCTAACTATTCAAAGTTTACTAATTTCTGTTATCTCCTCTTTAAATGTCAGAAGTGGACATTTTAAGAGAGACCACCAAAGAACTTATCACAGGAAATCACTTCTTATTCGGAATTCAAAAATGCCCCTTTGATTTTTTACTACACTATTGTTACTCTTGTTAACATATAATTTCAAAAGATAAAAATACTACTGTCATTCAAATATAAAATAAACATGTCAAAGATTTATTTTATTAAATTCATTAAGAAGAAAAATTCATTAAGGAGAACACTATTGAGATGTCAATATTAATTTAAATGAGAATTTGAAGAAGATACATAAGCAATCACGAATACTGAAATGAATTTGTTAGTAAGTGCAAAACCTGTTAGTATTCATGGGGCAATAGTGTTTGGAGTCATCTTTTCTGTAGAGCAGAGATTAGTTCTACCTCTATCAGACAAAATTCATTTGTGTTGCTATCACTGAGAATCATTTGTATTACCCTTGGTTGCCAATAATCAGACTCACATTCTTAAAGAATTGATAATCCCCAGAGGATCTGGTAGAACACGCTACCTCCCTGCATACCCCTGAAAGGACATTCGGAAACCTCTTTCCTGTTCTTGAGAAATAGTTCCTTCACTATATATAATTTTATTAAACATGTTGGTTTTGATCACTGTTTTTTGTTTTGTTTTGTTTTTGTTTTTGTTTTAGGTGATGGATCCCTTTTGGTGACTAGATAACTTTAAAATTATGAGACCATTTTATGAAGCCTCACCCACCTGATGAGGAGCAATGACATTAATATAATAGTCTCAAACTTTTAAGACAGAGCTATTGACTTCTTTGTGTGTTCCTTTCCTAGTTTTCCTATTGTCCACAGTTATTTAATCCCAAATCCGAGGAATCTTCTTGACTTCTGCTTATCCATCTCCCTCATCCCAAATGCATAAAGCTACTCAGATATATACATACAGAAACCTACATAAACACGTATCCCTTCTCTAGCCTTGTCGGACCTATGAGCATATCATTCCCTTCCCTAAGTGTCAGTTCTCTGAGTCTCCTGGTTCTAAACCACAAACAGACTTGCCTGGGCTAGTTTAGCAACCTTCATACTGTTCCCTCTTTGTCACCAAAATTGCCTTCTCTACAAGTCAGCAGAGAGATTTTGAAAAACTTAAATTGGATCATATTACTTTTCTGCTTAAAGCTTTCCAGTGGCTTTACCATTTCAGTTAGAATAAAATAAAAATTTTAGGACATAGCCTACAAGGCCCAACACATTCTGGTCCACATCCCTGGCCTTGTTACCTACTTCTCTACTTCACTGTGTTCCAGCCTCACTGTCTTTCCCTCTATTCATGGACACATCTATCTGATTCCCAGCTCAGGACCCTTACTCTTATCACTCCTTTTGCTTGAATGACTTTCCCCCACATCCTTACTTGACTTCATCTTTTCATTCAGGTGTCAGTTCAAAAGCTACAGCCTCAAAGAAGACTTCCCTTGCCCCCTCTCTAATGTACCTTTCTTCAGTCACTCTACCAATTGCTCGTTTTAATTTTTTCCATAGCAGTTATTACTACCTGAATTTTCTTATTTTCATTTGGCTTTTTTATTTTCTGACTCCCCAGTGGGGAGAACAGAGCTGTGGTTCATATACTCTAGTATACCTATAGTGGTGTTCAATTAATATTTGTTAAAGCATAGGTAAACCCTAGTAAAATATGTTTGCAATATGTACTTAGGAATTTCTGCTTTGTTTAGGAATCTAAACTGCTATATGTAATGTGAGAGAACATCATGGAATGGTGCTCAGGACAGTAATAGGTCTAGTCCTCCATAGTACCAAAGAACATAAGAGCAGCAAAGATTCCTGCATAGGGCATTTGTAGGTACTTTAGGACTGGGAGGTACAAGTCCTCAGATGTGAGCCAAGGAGTAAAGCAGAGATTCAGGGATCATGGGAGCCCCATGATAGGAATAAGAGCAGAGAAGGTTGAAATGGGAGTCTATAGAAGATGCTGACTCCTCTCTGTCAACTTTTAAAAAGTAGCTGAGCAGCTCTGGGCTCACATGATAACTGTTGGCCAAAAGGAGGTCAACGGTCCCCAGATAAATCCTGTTTGGGTTTCAAGACATGTGTTAGAATCAGCCAGAGAGATTCAAAGCCTACCTTTGTAAACAACTGTCTTGTGATGCTTTGTACTGCTGTTATCACTATCACTATCACTATTATTATTATTATTATTATTATTATTATTATTTTAGTATCTAGATACATTTCTGACTCATTAGGCAAGACCTTTTCTTCACATATATTTATTAGTTGCACCAGTTAATTATTTTAGGCTATGATTGAACATACAACTTGGGTGCTATTTAAGTAAACATGTGATATATTTTTTTCATATTTTTATGACTTTTCCATTTTAAGAAAAAGTTCCAAAATTCTAGCAGAATTGTGCATTGTGTATGTGCCAAATTAAAATGAAAATCTTAAAAGATCACTCATATCCACTGCTTGCCAAAGTCTAAGAACATTCCCTAGTCATTGTTGATTGTGCTTGCTTTGTACCTTTAGTGGGAGGAGGAAAGCTCCATGGCAGAGGTGGCATATGAAATGGGCCTTTAAATATGGAATTGGTTCCAAAACAAAGATTTATATCAAGTTAAATCTCAAGAGTAATGTTATTTGTGTTTATTTAGAATAGTGAGGAAGTGAGTGCTAGTTACCTGGGTCTGTGAAAATTTGCAGCCATAATTTCAAGGACCACATACTGAATTGTCTATACTACGTACTTTGCAGGTAACTGATTTTTAGCAGCAAGATTTTATTACTGTGCTATATCTATAAAATATTGAATTGAAAACTGTCTGAAAAATTAATTTGAGGATAAAGGGATAGGAGGCAAGAAGAAAAGGTGGAGATGTGAATTCATTGGCTGCATCCATAGTTTGACTAGGTCTTCAAGTAACCCCGTGATCTGATGTTCCTTTGAGTTTCTTGCTCACTACTCATCTCATCCATTCCAGCAAAACTTTACAGTTCTTGTGCTCTTCAAATTCAACACATTTACCAAACAAGTTTCCTTGTAACTGGTATTCAGTTTTCCTCCTTCAGTTTAGTCATACTTAAGGAAGGTCATTCTCTAACCCGCTCTCACCAGCATCCCTACAATTCCCCTTTCGGGAACCATGACCTAAATACATTCCCTACTTCTCTAAACCTCTAACTTCTAATCTGTAATAACAATAGTATCCACCTCAAACTTGTGCCAAAGTAAATAATGAAAGGTTTTGAACATTCTTATTTTTAAATTTTGCAGTTCTGACTTGGCAATATTAATTTACCATTTTGTCTTGCTATATAGTAATTTATATACATGATTTATTGTTTCATCTAGGTTCTAATTTAATTAAAGTAGAAATTGCATATTATTTTTGTTTTCACCAAAGAGTCTATTATGGTGCCTTATCCATTGGACATTTATGTTTTCAATTTGAATTAAGTGACATTTTATAGTTGTTAACAGCACACCAGTCTTGAGTTATGATTATTGGGGGCTTCTGGACAACACATGCCGGTATCAGACACTTTAGTTTGTTGCAAGCCATTTGAAAGCATGTAGACCATGTCTTTTTATCTTTCTTTTAAAGATTTTATTTATTTGAGAGAAGGAGAGACTGAAAGAGAGAGCACAAGCAGGGGGAGGAGCAGAGGAAGAGAGAGAGAAAATCTCAAGCAGACTCCCTACTGAGCACAGAGCTCAATGCAGGGCTCAGTCCCAGTGCCCTGAGATCATGACCCAAGCCAAAGTCAGATGCTTAACCAACTGAGCCACCCAGGCATCCCCATGCCTTCTCAACTTTGCACTGTCCTATTACATTCCTAGTAGATTTTCTTCCCACCATTTAGAAGAAACCATATGGTAGGAACCAAGTAAATAGTTACTGAATCAAAACATGAACATAAAGGAAGTGACTCCTATATTCTTTAAATTCTCTGAGATGTCGAAAAGCAACCTACTTTGACTTGCTTATTTATGTAATTGAGAAGTGGTGTTTTTTTTTTATATTAAAGTCCCTAGAAACTCTTAAAAAGTGTATCTTATTTTCAGAATATGGTCTGTTCACATGTTGCTGTGTATATCACATTTACATCAAGAAAGAAGTCATTCATTCTTTCTAGAAATATTTATGAGCCTCTACACTGTTTCTGGCTCTGTCAGGAGCTCAGAAGTTCAGATGTGGAACCAAATGGAAAGATTTATTTACTTTCTGTTGATAACCCCTCAAAGGCTACTCAGATGAAAAGGCTCTTTATCCCTGTAACCTAGAGGTTGACTTCAGGAAGGTATTGTAGAAACTGGAAGAGAACAAGGAAATCAGCTGTGTAAGGAACTCTTAAGAGCCTTGCTTTAAACATATATGCCAAGATTCAAGAAATATGCTTGCCATCTGTCAAAATATTTAGATCTAACATTAAAAAATTCTCATATTCAAATTTATAATCCATTTTGAAATTATTTTTTAACTCTTTCTTAGAACCAATTTTAGGCCAAGTTTTAAAGTGGGTGGAGTCTATCTTTGGTAACTCTACCTCCTTCTCTGGGTCTTCTGTCTTCATTCACATTTTCTAGGCATTCAGGATATTCCTGTTGCTTTTAATTCTCACTGAGGTTTTAGTGACTTTTAGACTCACTAATTTTCTTGTGTTCATAGACTTCAATGCAATATAGATAAAAGTGCTGGCATGAACATATGAATAGAAAACATTAAAGATATGTTAATATTTATTTGAAATAATCAAATTCTTAGAAGTGTTTTTTTATTTATTTTGCTTCATTATTATTCTGCTTTTATGAGTTACAAAATAACTTTTGAGCTATAATAAAATATCTTCTCCTCTATGATTAATGACAGTGACTCTCTAATTATTTTTCGATTAAGGAAAGCCTACAGTGAATCTGATTCTGATTCTAAAGGAATACATTCTAGCTTTTTAAAAAAAATTAATACAAGTGTGATGAGCACAGGGTGTTTCATGTAAGTGATGAATCACTAAATTATACTCCTGAAACTAATATTATACTATATGTTAACTAATTGGAATTTAAATAAAAACTTGAAAATAAAATAAATAAATAAACAAAAATTTTAAGAACTACTTTTATAGTTAGACTATTTAAAGATTTTTTTTTTTTTTTTTTTTTTTTAATTTGTCAGAGAGAGAGGGAGAGAGAGCAAGCACAGGCAGACAGAATGGTAGGCAGAGACAGAGGGAGAAGCAGGCTCCCCGCCAAGCAAGGAGCCTGATGTGGGACTCGATCCCAGGACGCTGGGATCATGACCTGAGCCGAAGGCAGCTGCTTAACCAACTGAGCCACCCAGGCGTCCCTAGTTAGACTATTTAAATATAGTATAAAAAGAAGCAGCCAAAATATTTTTAACAAGTCACTATTTCTAATCCTGGTTATTAAAAAATATATCTTTATGTAGTAATATTCTCTAAATAATTTTTTACGTTTAAGGAAAAAAATGTTATTCTATGTTTATGGGTTATAGTGGGGAAGACAATATTACTGTCTTTATGAACTAGGAGTTAGAGACACTATAATTTTTTTTATATTCCTTGCCTAATATTTAGTAGGTGAATCCCATATAGCATTCTGTCTAAAAATAAACTGAATATTCGACAAGTACCAGTTGTTAATGATGAGTCCTTTTTCATGGTAAATTTCTTCATTTGTAATAGCTAACTTTATTCCCTTCTCCATTCCACCATGACTCTACATTAAAACACACATACAGTACTATTTCAGTGGTATTATACATTAGACACTGTATAATGCACCAATAATAATGTAATGAAGAAGTCAGAAAAGGCCTTCACCTGCTTGGAACTTAACTTACTCTTTCTAGTAAGCAGGGAGAAGGGGACCGTAATAACTCAGTGAGTAAGATAATTTCAGATTATTCTAAACAGGAAATAAACAGGTTAATTTGATTGAGAATACTATTTAACATTCAAGTTTTATTCACACATGTATTCATCCAATTCATTTACTTGTTATGTAACTAGTATATACACAAGAAATTACAAACTCAAGTGTCCATGTGTGAAGTGTGTAAGGCAGCAACCTAATGGAAGTTTTAGATGTACTTTCAGATGTTCTTCCAATATGTTTTACTGGTTAAACCAGAATCCCCTTTTGGGATGCATCTGGTCTACAGCTGTCTACTTCTAAATATCTTCTTTTTAAGGCAACAGATATATTCTCTTTCTTTTGATTGCCAATCTGATTCATGAACATTCATTCATTTATTCATTCCCTCATTCATTCAATAACCTTTAAAGTGACACCTTTATTTCATTGTGCTTGTACAAAATGGGAAACCAGGATGATAAGACTCCGACTCTACCTTCCAATAAATTATAAATCATGTGAAATTAAATACAAGAAACTGGGCTTTGGAAAAGAGATTATATCTGAAGACATACATGGAAGACATTAAAAGCTATGAGATTATATGGAATCCAGAGATGAACCCTAAGCACTCTAGAGTTAAGAGGTCAGTGGATGAGGGGGATTTCCAAAAGTATACTGAAAAGAGGCAGCCAGTGAGTTAAGGGGAAAGCCAAGAGAATGTGTTCTGGAAGCCAAGTGAAGAAAATGTATAAAGGAGAGGGAAATGGTCAGCTTTGTCAAAAGCTATTCACGGGTCAAGTGAGAGGAAGGCTGAATATTGATCATTGGATTTAACAACACAGAGGTCAGTGGTGTTCTTGTAGTAGAATGGTAAATAGAAAAACTTACTAGAATATGTGCAAAAGTGGAGAAAACTGGATGGAGACAACAGGTATCAACAAGTATTTCAAGGAATTTTGATGTGAAAGTGAAGAGAAAAAGAGAATAATTTCCTGGAAAAGTAAATAGGGTCAAGAGAAATGAAGACATACAAGTGGCTATCAGACACATGAAAAAATGTTCATCATCACTAGCCATCAGGGAGATTCAAATTAAAACCACATTGAGATATCACCTTACACCAGTTAGAATGGCCAAAATTAGCAAGACAGGAAACAACATGTGTTGGAGGGGATGTGGAGAAAGGGGAACCCTCTTACACTGTTGGTGGGAATGCAAGTTGGTGCAGCCTCTTTGGAGAACAGTGTGGAGATTTCTCAAGAAATTAAAAATAGAACTTCCCTATGACCCTGCAATTGCACTACTGGGTATTTACCCCAAAGATACAGATGTAGTGAAAAGAAGGGCCATCTGTACTCCAATGTTTATAGCAGCAATGGCCACGGTTGCCAAACTGTGGAAAGAACGAAGATGCCCTTCAATGGACGAATGGATAAGGAAGATATGGTCCATATATACTATGGAGTATGATGCCTCCATCAGAAAGGATGAATACCCAACTTTTTGTAGCAACATGGACGGGACTGGAAGAGATTATGCTGAGTGAAATAAGTCAAGCAGAGAGAGTCAATTATCATATGGTTTCACTTATTTGCGGAGCATAACAAATAGCATGGAGGACATGGGGAGTTAGGAGAAGGCATTTGGGGGAAATTGGAAGGGGAGGTGAACAATGAGAGACTATGGACTCTGAAAAACAATCTGAAGAGTTTGAAGAGGTGGGGGGGATGGAAGGTTGGGGGAACCAGGTGGTGGGTATTAGAGAGGGCACGGACTGCATGGAGCACTGGGTGTGGTACAAAAACAATGAATACTGGTATGCTGAAAATTTTAAAAAAATGAAAAAAAAAGAGAAAGTTTTTGTGAGTTGGAATAAATAATAGCAACAGCATATGGTAGCTGATGGGAATGGTTCAACAGAGAGGCAAAATTTGCTGTTGCTGAATATAGAAAGATGTTCTTGAGCAGGTAAGAGAGAATGAGATCTATTGTACAAGGTGAAGGATTGGCATTAGCCATGAACATAGGAAGGAAGACAAGTGTGTTATGAATACAGAAGCAAGGAGGTGGTAGATTGGATTGAGTAATTTATCAAAGTTTTAATAGAATCTGAGTGACCCTGTTTCCTTTGGGAAATAAGTAACTTTGCCAGTGATGGGGAGGTAGAGGGAGGAGCCGTTAGAGATCTGAGGTGAAGGGAATGGTATGAAATATGTATCTAGGAAAGTGAGAGGCAATGAAGGAGGAAAATAAAGTAAGATGAGGGCCACCATCAGGACCCACTTGAGATTAGTGAACATTACTTTAACATTAGACCTGTACACTTTATTTTAGGTTGTTCTCTGGAAATGGTTTAGGCAGAGTTGGATTTAATCAGAATTGGAGTTTTACCAATAGAGTATGATAAAAGTTAGAGGGAAGGAAAGAGAGTGGTACACATGTGTAAGAAGGTAATTACAATGATGGCACATGGAATTTAAACTAGGCAATTAGGTATAGGGGTAATAGAAAGGTAATATAATAAATGGATTACTAGTCCAAAGAGAACAATTTTTTTTATTAATTAGGATATTAGAAGGAATGAGCAGGGAAAAAATTGGAAACCATGACTAGAGAATGAGATACTTAAAATTGTGGTTAGAGTGGGGTTTCCATAAATGATAGTGAGAAGATCACTGGAGTTGGTAACTGGGTGAAAAGACCATGGGAGGAGAGGAAGTCAAGCAGTCAAGAGTCCAAGGCATTGTAAGAAACATTTGTGTGGATACTGAAGTAGAATGAAGAATGTTTCACGGTATGGTAAGAGCCAAAATCTTCAAGAACTTAAAGGGAAGAATGATATGGAGAGGGGGTGCAAGAAAAATGTGATTACAGTAGATTCCATAGTCTGATAACATGGGATTCAAAGTTTAGGGTTTCAGGGAGAAGAAAGAGCATTATTTGGAAGTGGTAATGAAATGCAAGTGGGGTATTTGCATTCCAGGGCACTTCCAGGTCCAGTGGTATGAGAGGTGTCAAAAAGAGAAGAGCCACCACTTGAGAAGGTTATAGGGGATAGAGTGCCTTCACAAGAGAGCCAATTTTCAGTGGAAACCAGAAGATAAAGGTCACATTCAAGAGGAGACTGAAGATAAAGGGGACTGTGCTTATGACTGGCTGAGAGCTCCAGAGGGCACAGTGTGCTAGGGAGGAGTCCAGGATGGGAACAGAAAAATGAATATACAGGGCCTTCTGAAAATTAGAGACTGAGACATGAGAGGCCCAGGTTTTACCTGGGGTGTGACCAAATAGGACTGGTGCTGAGCAGAAGAGTAGGGGAGACCTGTCAGTGGTATGGGAGAGTGCCTTGCCTATGGCCTGCAGAACTAAGAATATACTATTGGGAAATAAACATGTTTAACAAATGATGTTTGATGTTCATAAGTGGAAAGGTAGAATGTGAATAAGAATAGGGTCTAACTAAAAAAAAAAAAAAAAAGGAATAGAGTCTAACTTTTTGCTAGGAAATTCTGCTTTAGATCATTTGCAAATTGATGATATTCTGTAGAAATTTAGCCTAAGCTGGTCTTAGCTTATAAAAGAAAAGGCCTTTTAGGGATTGTCTTTTATGAGTTTTGTCAGATCTAGGCTGATAACTGTGGTTCCAAAAATTCACATATGTTTTGACATTGACTTCATGGGAAAATCTGGAGTTTCATGTAATATGATTTGTTTTCCCCATATTTTCCTTCAGTTCCTCAGTCTAATAATATTTAGCTTTATTGTGGTAAAAGGAACTTTGTTCTCTGGGTAAACCAATTTTCTGGTCCATGCATCAGATTTAATTACTCTAAAAACACATATATACTATGGGGCACCTGGTGTCTCAGTTGGTGGAGTGTGTGACTTTCAATCTCAGGGCTGTAGGTTTGAACCCCACATTGGGTATGGAGATCATTTAAACAATAAAATCTTTAAAAATACATTTATGCTCTTAAATTCTCTGCTTATGAATAAAAACCAGGTAATTTCCAACTAAATAATAGCAAATTGTTTAAGTCTCTGAACTATTTAACTTTTCTTTCATTTCTTGCATCCTTTTCTGACTTTTTAGCAGATTCTCTTCATTGCCATTTTTGAGGCTATGATGTTCAGTTTCTGTCTCTGTTGGTTTCTTATCACTTTTTCCTGATTGAGATTAATAATTTCATTGTCCTCTTGTTTACATTTCAGTTTGTCTTGACATTAAAGTGCATTTGAATTTCTCCTGGATCAAGATATTTTCTTCTTCTCAATTTAATTCTAATTTTTACTTTTCATTTGTTCTTATAATTATTACTTTTATTCTTACAAATCTTTTGAGCCTCTTGACATAAGTTCTTGCTTGCGCACAAAGCTTCTGCAGAGGAAAGACATTGGTAATTCCAAAATAATCTAAAAATTCTTTTTAATCATGACTAGGTAAAAATACTTTCTTGAAGACATTTACTTTAAACAAAGTTCACTAACATAATAAAATCAGGGATGCAGCTGGGGAGAGTACATCTGTTCTTTCTTGGGGGTTGTTGTCCTCTCTTCTAAACAGGTGGAAATAATAGCCACTCCTTTCATCACTCAATTTGACCTCCTCCACTACCCTTTCTTGCTTTGGTTATCTCATTAATTCTTTTCTCCTCTTCATTTAATCTTGGATCATGGCAGGTCCAAAAGGAGTGTAAAGTTGTTAGTGAAGAGGAAAAATTCATACTTATTATTTTTCTTCTTGCTCAAAATGTTGAATTTGGGCCAAAGCAGAGAAAACTGAGCCATTAACAGTCTTTATTTTTATGCTTCTATTGGCTACAGTTAGCAGACTTAGAAACATGTGTGGACCATATTGAAAAATCAAATTAAAAAGCAGTACTTAATCGTTGATACTTAATTGGATGATATTTAACTTTTTAAGTTTCCTTGATCAGGGTGTGGTATTTTTCAGCCACTACATTGAAAATGAACCTTTTTCTGATATTATTAGATCATTATTAGATTCTTAATAGCCAGGATCATAGATAAAGTACTCATATTTTTGCTGTAGGGATAAACTTGTCTCAGGAACTGGACAGATTAAAGAGTCCAATAAATGAGGCATCCAAATGACAGAGCAGTCTCAAAGACACAAAAGTAAAGACTGCCCCTTTGATTTATTTTTTTGGATGACTTGCAAATCATTGTTCCTCATTCTGAGTTACACATTCATTCTTTTTTGTATATGTGCTAAGGCCATTGGTAAAGTTAACAGTCCCCACCAAATGATTTACATATACCATAATTCTTGCCTAACATGTTAATTTTGTAGTTTAGTTCTCCACCGGGTTCATCCTTTTTTTCCCCTTCTGAGTTTGTGAAGATGCTGTTTTCACACACCCCTTCACAGTAACCCACACTGTTGTATTGTCTACAGTGATGCTAGTCCTCATTCTATGGAACTTCCTTTGATTGACCGGACATTGTGAAAAACGAGGTATATGAAGTTGGCTTCTAGAGCTCTCATTTTCTATTGCAGCATTTCCCTCCCTTGTAACTGAGATCCATTGCCTCATTGCACAGTTCTCTTCCGGTATACCTCGTTGCCTCATACTTCATTTTGTGGATAGCCTCATGGCTCCATACCTGTCTCTTCCAGATTCCATTTTTTGGAAACTTTATGGTTCTGCATTCCTTAGTAGATGTACTCTCTATTTGCTGTAACTTGAAAGCTAGAGCATCTTGGAGACTATAGAGTTCTACTGGCAAAGTATAGCTGCAGATATCCTAGTTAGCTAGTTTTACCTAAGCTTTTGCTATGCAAGGTCCTTACCCCCATCCCCAATCCTGGCACTTGTCTACCATATTGAACCACTTAAAATTCAGCCACTGCACTTATTCACATCATTTAGCCTCTGTTTTGAAAGGTTCTTTCCCACCCTTCTTCACCTTTCCGTTCTACATTTGGTCTCTGCTTAAATATTCCCAGGGAACATTTCCTTGAACTTTCTTGATCTGCAAACATTTGAGTCCTCATATCACACTGTCATCACCCCTATTTAAGCACCTAACACACTGGATTGAAATCACCTGGACATTCATCTTGTATTATTTGGCTATAAACTCCTTAAGATAAAGTGCTATGTCTTGTTCACCTCTGTTTGAGCAGCACATTTTTGGAGAAGGGAGGGAGGGGATAAGTAAAAGAGGGAAGGAAGAAGTTAGTTATACAACTAAAGAAGCCTAAAGAGCTGTGGGTCTTTTCTTCTACCTTTAAACAGACAAAAGTAAATATTTGCTGGAAAACCTTCATAAGATGAAGGATAGGGACATAAATCTGAAGTTTTATAGTTATGGCATAAGATAAAACAAATTACCTTTGTTCTGAGCTATTCATCTCAATGTTTCTGCCTAATTTACTTCTTATGATTCTTTTAGAATTTTATATCACTTTGATATGCAAATGTTAGATCCATGCATTGCTCTGGGAATATTTTCATATTTTATTGATTATAGGATGCCATTAATAGTGGAGAACCCAATATATTATATAAAACCACATAAAATATGTAAGTCAGTTATAAATACTTCATAATTTGGGAGTTGTTAAGTTATGAAAAATGTGTATTTTAGGATTAAGGACTATAGTAATACAGCCTCTTGCCCCTCCTCAATAACAGTAAAATCTAACATTTACTGAATGCTTACAAAATACCAAGTACTTCACATACATTATAATACTTAATTCTCAAAATAACCCCAGGTGGTAAATCTACTATTATTATCATATTACATACAAGGAAACTAAATGCACAGAGAGGGGTGTGTGGGAGGGGTATAGTGTGGGTATGTAGAGAAAGGAAGAGAGAGAGAGTTTGATTGTAAAGAATTGGCTCACATGATTATGGCAAGTCCAAAATCTGCAAAATAAGTCATCAGGCTTGAGACCCAGAGAATTGTTGATGTTACATTAAGTCCAAAAGGAGAATTGTCTTTTCTTTTTCTTTTTCTTTTTCTTTTTTTTTCTTTTTTTCTTTTTTATTGTGTTACGTTAGTCACCATACAGTAAGTACATCATTAGTTTTTGATGTAGTGTTCCAAGATTCATTGTTTACATATAACACCCAGTGCTCCATGCAATACGTGCCCCCCTTAATACCCATCATGGGGCCAACTCACTCTCCCAACCCTCTCCCTCTAAAACCCTCAGTTTGTTCTTCAGTGGAGATCAGTCTTCTTCTATCCAGACTTCAGCTGAAGGAAGGTAATCTGCTTCATTCAAATCTGCTGATTTAAATGCTAACCTCATCTAACAAAAATATTTTCACAGAAACATCTAGAATAATGTTTGAACAAATATCTGGGTTCCAAGTTGACATATAAAATTAATATCCCAAAGTTCACTGAATACTTTTGTATGCAGTACAACAAATTACATTGTTCCATGGTGTACACTGGAAAGGAATTTGACTAGTACTGAAGTAAGTTGCTTTTATATAATCAAACAAATTTGACATGTTTAATAAATCACCAGATAGAGCACTCTGAGTTAATGTTATATTGTCTCATGGTATTCTAAAACTCTTTGCTGCTATCTTATTATTGCCAAATATGACTTTTTTGTTTTCTGTAATGTATGAGTAAAAGTATGAAGACTGCTTTAAATGTTATCATTTTCTCCACAGTGAAAATACAACAGTGATTGATGGGAGTTGAAACCACTGTTACTTCCATCAAATAACTAGAGAACATATCTAGAATAGTTCTATATTTGAAAAAAAAACTTAGCAATAAAGCTGATAGAATGATATTATGTTATGCATACTATAATTAAACATTGAACAATAGCTAATCATAAAAGAATAATTAGAATATTTTTTAATAATCTTCCTGTTTATGTTTCAAATATGAAAATTAAGTGTTAAATTACATTTCTTCGTTGATTACAAATTCCTAGTAATTGGAGCTATTTAAAATTTAATAGCAATATTTGATTTGGTCTGGTTTTTAATTTCACACCAAGGATTTCAGCTCATTACTTTCCTAACATAGCATCTTTGACTAAGACATGATGTTTTACTTAAGCAGAGGACTGCCCTTGGAAACAGAAGTAGAGACAGAGGTATTTCCTGTATTTTTAAAAAAAAATTTGTTTATGTGTTTGAGTGAGACAGGGAGAGAGAGAACATGAGCGGGAGGTCGGGGGCAAAAGGAGAGGGAGAAGCAGACTCTCCTCTGAGCAGGGAGCCCAACCCCGATGACCTCCAGCCCACAACCTTGGGATCATGACCTGAACTGAAGGCAGAGAGAGCCACCCAGGATCCCCTATTTCTTATATTTCTTATATTTTTAAGTGATTTTCTGTGTAGTTGACATTACTTTACTCACAAACTGTGGTGTTGATATTGTTCTCTTTCCCACTAGAATAGGGAAGATGAATCACAAGGAAAAAAATCTTTCCTGTTCATGTTGTACAAGCATGATGGTTGTTACGTGATTGATTCTTAGGACTATTTGAGAACTCATTGATATTTGCCTATTTGTTTAAATTCATTGTCCACCTGAAGTTTTCACCAATTTACCCCATTCCTGGTGTTGTCCACCAGGTGTCTGCATGTGGCTGTTTGAAAGATGAACTTCTGTGCTGCATTTGGGTTAGAAAATACTGAGTTACAGCCTTTATTTTAGTAGTTTGCAAAATACAAAGTGACTGTAGCTCTCTGACTAAGAGGACAAGCTATGCCATTTGGCAAGTTTAATGAACACAAGACTGGTGAGATCATTCCTAGAATTATGGGTTAATAATCACTAAGATGGTGGCTTCATTTATATCCTGGATGAGCAAACCTGTTTAATCAGCTCTATGTTTAACCTAGCTCTTGGTAAAAAGTTACATTCCTGGTAGATTAAACATATTTTGTAGTTTCAGGTGAATAATTCTGAGAGCCTCTTGCCCCTCCTCAACAAACATTAAACAGAAAAACTGTCATTCAAGATAAGAAGGAAAAGAGTATGTATAAACCAAAAGAATCTTACTTAAATCTTTTGCACACACCTCCCACCATCCAGTCTCCTAACAGCCTGGCTCTTTGTGTTCTTCCTTCTGTTGGTGGAATGAGTAATACTCCACACAGTTTATGGAAGTTGCAGAGCATGTGTGTCAACAAGATTCTTTTCTCTCAAGACTTGTCATCAAATACCATGGTTTCCTATATAGTTTCTTTTCATTTTAAGCAAAGCTGACTCAAAGTTTAAAGCTTCTAATTTTTCTTTCCACACTGTGGTTTCCCACTGGTTTCACAGTTATGGTCATTTAAAATGTGTATCTGCATATCTATTTCAGAGAACTTGAAGCAACATTCTGCGCTCTTTGATGAATCTCATTCAACTCCATACAGTGCCTGCCTACACCATCCAGCTATCCTATTTCATTCCCAGTTAATGCTCCAGTATGTCATTGTTGGTGCCATTGCTTTTAATCTAGCACTTTCCAAACCTTGTTAGTGTCGCAGATTAAATCATTCAAGAATGTAAATGTGACTTTTGTAGTTGTCATGGGCCTTTGGGTTATTTAAAAATTCTAAAACTTCAGGCGCGCCTGGGTGGCTCAGTGGGTTAAAGCCTCTGCCTTTGGCTCAGGTCATGATCCCAGGGTCCTGGGATCCAGCCCCACATTGGGCTCTCCGCTCAGCAGGGAGCCTGCTTCCTCGTCTCTCTCTGCCTGTCTCTCTGCCTACTTGTGATCTCTGTATGTCAAATAAATAAATAAAATCTTTAAAAATAAATTCTTAAACTTCAGTTTTCTTCTAAAATGTGATAATGTATATTAAATACCCAATTGACTTTCCCATAGTAGGCAGTTAAAACAAGCAAATTGTAGTAAGTCATGTCCCTCTATGGACTTTTAAAAAAATTTACATATAATGTATTATTTGCTTCAGGGGTACAGGTCGGTGAATCATCAGTCTTACACAATTCACAGCATTCACCATAGAACATACCCTCCCCAATGTCCCTAACCCAGCCACCCTATCCCACCCCCACCCCATCCTCCAGCAATCCTCAGTTCGTTTTCTGAGATTAAGAGTCTCTTATGGTTTGTCTCCCTCCCAATCCCATCTTGTTTCATTTTTCTTTCTACCCCCCACAATCCTCCATGGACTTTAATTTAAGTATGGACCACTCTTTAGTCAGCCTCTAAAGAGACATATAGGCCTCTGGATTCTTTGTGATTTCTCTCTTTAAACAAGTGTTCATCTTAGGAGAATTTCATCCATCTTTCAGCTTTTAACTCCCATAAAAATTATTTATTCATAGAATGTTAGAACTGAAGGTCCTGGAGGCTCCCTAATTCCAGACCTTTTATATATGAAATTTTACAGTTTTTCCTGATATTGGTTAGTGTGCTTCTTTAAGTGTATTACCAATTGTTATTCTGGTCTGTTCCTGCAAATGTATGAATAGTTCACGGTGTACAGAGATGTTGTGAAGTGATACTGGATGATTTTTGTTTGGTGCTTTGTGCTATGAATGTGTGGTTTAAGCCTGTTCACCTGTACCTCATAGCTACTGAACACTTTTTTAGAGCACATTTCATGATACTTCAACATTCATGGAAACATATATATTCTGTAGAGCCTTTTTGTTTTCATTCACACTGAAACTAGCCTGTTCCAAGAAATAGAGAATAATTATGACCTTTGGCACAATGGTAGTATTAATTTTTCTCAGAAACTAGCTGTTGGCTTTACACAAAGGATATCAAGCTGTCTTCTCTTTTATTGAAATTCAAAGGAATGTAGAGCACTGTATTTGATACTCAAAAGGAAGTGCTTCATTTTAATAGAAACAGTGCATTTCTATTCCTACCAGAAATTGCTAATAAATCTTAACCCTATTCATTTTACAGAGCATGATTTCCTGTTAAATATGAAGCTATTTCAACAACCAGATTATCTCTATGGGAGGGATCTACAGGACTGTCTTGCTTCATGCTCTTGTTACTTAATAATGATAACTAAACTTCCATAATATTTCATTCTTCAAAGAGGGAATTTATGTATTTTATCTTATTTAATTTTCACAACAATCTGAAGAAAAAGGCAAGTGTATGATTGTGACCATAGTTAATGAAAGTCAGGTGTCACAGGAGGTAGAGATTGAACTATAGTCCACAGTTCACTTCCATAGTCAGGACTAGCAAAAGCCATTCCCATTGTTTTTCTTTGCCTTTTTCAGCCTGCACTCCTCCATCACCCCATTATTCCGATTCCTCTCTTTGTTACACTGAACCATAAATCTCAGCCTTTCTCCTGTCTCCACAAGATCCCCAATGCTTTTCTGAGGCATGATTAACTTTTCTGAAAATTCAGGGTCATGTTGCATAGCAACAGGTTTCTGCCATTTCCCTGGCTCTTCACCTCACAAACTACTCCTTTCCAAAGTCCACAAGCCTCAGACATGTCCCTCCACCTCATATAGATGGGGAAAGTTAGGTTTAAGAAGCATAAATGATGAATCCAAATGATGAAGCACGACGTGAAAGCCATGTGTCTCATGACAGATTCAGGGCTCCAGTCATGACTTCAACAATATTAACAGTAACCATTTGTTCAGCCATTACAGTTTGCATAGACATTTAATTTGCATTGACATGTTTTAATCTGTTTAATAAACCTATGAGGGGAGTATTATTATTCCATTTTGCAGAAGCAGATATGGATACATACAAAATTGTCTTACCTAAGGCACTGCCTATTTGTTATTATTTAACTTTACCATTTCCTATGAGATTTCACTTACATATAATTGATTTCAACTACTAACCTAGGAGTTGAAAGTAGTCTGGACTTCTTTTTTTCTTTTTCTTTTTTTCAAGACTGTATTTATTTATTTACTTAGAAAGACTACAGGCTGGGTTGGGGAGGAGGGACAGAGGGAAAAGGAGAGAGAATCTTCCGCAAGCTAAGCTCCATGCTGAGCGTGGAGACCGTTGTCACAGGGTTTAATCCCACAACAACACTGAGATCCTGACCTGAGCAGAAATCAAGAGTAGGTGGCTCAACTGATTGAGCTACCCAGGAGCCCCTTCCAAGGATTTCTGTTAATAACTAGGAACTCACAGTCTCATGGTCACTTCTTTCAATAGCCTTTGATCTCAGCTGAATCTCAAATTCTAGTCTGGGTGATATGTCTCTCAGCTTCAGTGCAACCCAAATATGAAAAATAGTCCTTTTTATTTATTTGTTTTTAACTTTTTATAAAAACCAAACCCAACTACTCTGCTCAGTGCGGAATCTGCTTCTCCCTCTCCCTTTGCCCCTTCCCCCCCACTCATGCGTGTGCGCTCACGCGCACGCACTCTCTCGCTCTCAAATAAATAAAAATAAAATCTTAAAAAAATCAAATACTCTAAGAGCAATTTAATAAATATTATAGAACATTAAAAAGGGGGGGGTGCCTGGGTGGCTCAGTTGTTAAGCATCTAGAAGCTAAAGGAAGTGATATGGAAAATTTTCACAACTAATGTACATTTTGCCAGTCAGCTTACTAAAAAACATTTTTTTTTCATTTTGCTACAGAGTTAATGCTGGATTCAGTACTGGAAATTTTACAGTTAATCTCATATTCTTTTTATTATAAAATACTGCTTCATAAAATTATTCCTTATTTAGCTTTGATAATGATTGATGTATCTATTCAGAAAGTTTTAACCATAGAATAATTTAGAGAATTTTATGACATCAGTGTTCCTCACTTTTGGCCTCAGGGTCTGCTTGCATTCTTAAAAATCACTGAGGCTCTCAAAGAACTTTTGTTTATATAAATCGACTTTTTTTTTTTTACCATGATAAAATTTAAAACTGATAATTAAAAAATATTTGCTTATTAATTCATTTAAAAATATAAGCCAATTACATGTTAACATAAATAAGATTGTTTTATGAGTACAATAGTCCTCCCTCATCCACAGAGACTACATTCCAAGACCTCCCAGTGGATGCTTAAAACTGCAGAAAGTACCAAAACCTATATATATTCTATTTTTCCTATATAAAGTTTAAAAATTAAACTCTCTAAGAGATTAACAATAACTAATAATAAAATAAAATAATTATTACAATATGCTATAAAAATGTTATGTGAATATGGTTTCTCTCCCTCAAAATATCTTATTATACTGGATTTACTCCTCTTGTGATAATGTAAGATGATAAATTGCCGATGGGACAACATGAAGAGAGGTGAAAGACACAGGTGTTCTGATGCAGTGTCAGGCTACTATTGACCTGACAATACTTCAAGAAGATCATCAGCTTCTGGACTATGGTGGACTTTGACTAAATGAAACCACAGAAAGTGCAACTGCCATCAAAGGGAGACTGCTCTATAAGTGTAGTCTTCCAAAAAATAATAATGAGAAGATTAGCACTGTTTTCTTACTTTCACCAATCTCTTTAACAGCTAGTTTAATAGAAGAAAATTGCATTCTCATTGCTATCTCTTTATTATTATTGAAGTATATGAAGAAAATTCAACTTCATGGAGGCATATAGTTGGAAAAGGAGAGGTATTTGAGCTATGTTTTCAGATAAATGTGGATATTCTTCTTTGATACCACATCAAAAATTTGACAAATGGTAGTTTCTTAGAGAGTCTTACTGTGTTAGGTGAGATCAGACAACCGATAGGTTGGAAAATGTGTTAAGTCTGCCAAAATTCTAGTAACCTCATTGCACTCTATAATTTTTTTCTATTGTGTTTCAATTTGTTAGAAATTGTTCTAAGCACTTTAGATCTACTAATTCAATTGTCTTGGTAACTCAATGACAAAAGTCCTGTTATTAACCTCATTTTATGCAAATAAGGAAACTGAGGCCTCTGAATCTCTGAAATGAAATTTCCATGTTTCTGCTCAGTTCTGTTGTTTTCACAGGATAGTAAATTCAAAGTAAAATAAATTTAATGATAAGGATAAGTAATAGAATTTCAAAGTTACTGAAAAGCGTATGACATATGGAACACTAATAATACATTGGTAAATTACAAAGGGAGATAACATAACCCTCCTTTAGCAGACCAAAATCACTTACTATTCCCTTAGTATATTTCCAATTATATTATCTATTGAAGTAGAATGATCTATTTTTGATAACTTGTTTCTAATACATTATTTTCCTGAGTATGACATCTAAGAACTACAGTAATAGAACTTTTGAATATAATCTAGCACATTGCACTTTTGTGTGCACTTTCCCTTATATTGCTATAAAAACACCTTAAACTAATTTTAAGAATCTGTGTTTGGGATCCTAGTAAGAAGACAGCTAAAACAACGTAGGTTTTCAGGATTTACGTAGCTCTCTAGGATTGCAAAATCTCAAGAACATAGAGACAACGGTTTGGGATCTTATAATACAAGTTTTTAGAGGAGTTGTCAGGAAAAAGTATAGCATGAGGACATATAATTCCTCTCAATGACACAGGAAAGGAGCAATAAGCACTAGCAGAAGCAGTACCATAAAGAACAGTTTTTACTGCAACAAATCTTAATGGTACCTTCTGGGAGATTTCCAGAACAGAGTCAACTGAGAAACCTATGCTCAATAATGGGTGTGCTTTCCCAAGGTCATAAATGCAGATTTGTATAATATGTTGGAAGCCTATTTGTTATGGTATGAATAAAGAATAAGAAAAAAAATTGGATAGTGTATCCCACCTTAGATTTATCTATCAAATCTTCCTTCAGATAGATAAAATAAACATTAATTATTATTAAAGTACTCAAAATAGAATTTGGGGGAATAAGTTTATCTCTACTTCTGAAATATATCAAGATGTATATATTAAATTAATAGTAGAAATTGTGACTCAGACAACTAATGATAAGTAGGTTTTTGTTTATAAGTCATTATAACTCAGCATATTGTAAATATTCCTATAGACTCAATACCTATTCTTGTCACAAACTATTTCCATTCAGAATATTTATTCATAAAAATAAGGCTAAGTAATTGGCAAGAACTTGGGTCTCCCTATAGAGCAATGTTAATTGTATTTTTTTAATTCCTCATAAACATTTAGAGAAATTGACACATGTGTCAAGTAAAAGGAAAGGAAAGCAACTCTGTGGGGGAAAACAATTGATGATTAGAAATTCTAATCCAAATGCTGGGAAGAAAGAGAATGGGCAAGATACTAGTTCACTAGTTCCAAGCAATGGAATCACGTATTTGCTTTGGTTTGGTTTTGATTTTATCACTTTCATACAATAGGGCAGTGGAGGAGGAGGACATGGAGTTGAAAAGATGATGGGCAGGAAGGGCACAAGAAAAGACAAGATGTGGTAATAATCGTATAATGAGCATTTATATAAAATTTTATAGATTACAGTATGTTTTAAGCATTTTATTTTATTTAATCCTAACCAAAAAGGGAGTGGACTATCCTGTGGAGTTGACGCATTGCTAGTATTAATACCTCTGTTAAAAAAGAAGAGACTGAGGTTCAAGTTAAGTGGCTGTCCCAAGGCTACATAGCCAGTAAGGAGGAGGATTCAAATCCAGACATTGGGATTCCTAAGACTGTGGGTTTTTCTCAGTACTACCACATAGGCTGGACTGTTTCCACAATACATCCTAGAATACATCTTTGATGTCAGGTCATTGGGCACAACATCCAGAGATAATATATGGCCTCTACTAAGCCCTCCACCAACCTGATTTCTAACAAATAGAAAGGTATACATTTTCCCACTTATTATTCAGGAAATGGCTGGCTGTCCTCCTATGAGACACTGGGGCTGCAAACCCAACCCTGATCACCAGGGCAATCCCTTTGGAGAAAATAAAGAGGATTGTTGCCAGAGTACATGTGGAAATAAACACTGTGAACTTTACCTTTAGTGCCCTTTTTAGTCTATAAGCAGTGAGCCCTCTCCTGAGGAAAATAATATGCCTGTATAATGATTACTTTCCACTTTACTTGTAATGTTTGGGTAAGTTTCCTTGGGGGTGGGGGGAATAGAGGGCTGACTAGCACCTGCAGCAAGAAGGATGAAGATTAACTGTGATAAAGTTGTTCTGATGGTAAGCCAGAGTGGGGAGAATCTCCTCCCCAGTGTATGTTTCAAGGCAATAGGTTTTATCTATTAGAGATCTTCAGTGTGTATTTATTTTTCCTTTTTATTTCTAGTTTTAAACATTATTTTTATTATCACTGTGTAACATTTCAAACATATCAAAGCTTTTTGAGAATACTATGACAAATACTCTGGTCATTTTTCTACTTTTTTTTTTTAAGATTTTATTTATTTATTTGACAGAGAGAGAGAGAGAGATCACAAGTAGGCAGAGAGGCAGGTGGGGGGGGGAGCAGGCTCCCTGCTGAGCAGAGAGCCCGATGTGGGGCTCGATTCCAGGACCCTGAGATCATGAGCTGAGCCGAAGGCAGAAGCTTAACCCACTGACCCTCCCAGGCGCCCCTCATTTTTCTACTTAAAGAAGAAATTTGAGGGGCACCTGGGTGGATCAGTCAGTTAAACATCTGCCTTTGGCCCAGGTGGTGATCCTAAGGTCCTGGGATCGAGCCCCACATCCCACATTGGGCTTCCTGTTCAGCAGGGAGCCTGCTTCTCCCTCTGCCTCTGCTCCTCTCCCACTTGTGCTCACTCACTTTCTCCCTCTTTCTCAGATAAATAAATAAAATCTTTTTTTAAAAAAGTTGAATGAAAAGAATTATTATATAAAATTAACACAGCTATAGCCATCAGTTATATATATAGTAGATTAAGGAGTATTTATAATAATTATTAGGACGAGGGGTCCATTCTAATTTGCTAATTTTCCTACACTCATTTAAAGCTATGTATAAAGTTCAACACTTCAGAATATAAAATATCAGCTCCACATCCTTATCTGCCAGGACTAATTGCTTATTAATGCTGCCATTTTAATAATAAATCCTAAGCTATTCAAAATAATTCAATATCTGTATTCAAGACAGAATCAATAGTCATCACTGTTAGAATTTAGAGAGAAACCAATAAAAGGGCAAAGTCACAGACAGAAGTCCATGAATTCAGCTTTTAGGAAAAAAATTATCTAATACATACCATTTGGCACCTAAGTGCTAAATCTAATGATGCCTGTGTGAAAATGCGTGACTCTAGCCTTGAGAATTTGGTCATTGCCAATTAATGGAGTTTTTATTCAACAGTTCTCTTTTTCTTTAGTTGAAACTACTATGTAGGATAGAATTATAAGCATCTTTTAAAAATAACGCTAATCAACTGAAAGTGTTAGTAAACCTAGTGGCTTTGAAGAATGTAAGTTCACAACCCTCTCTGTAGATTTCCTGGTGTAATCTGAAACCTGTCCTCATCCACAGACAGCAGGGAGAGACCCAAAAAATCAGCCACTCCATGTTGGTAGGTGACATTTTTGGGGGGAGGGGTGACATTTTTAATAGTAGCAACAGGAATTTACATAAAAGGCTTGTCTTGGGTGGCAGCAAGTTGAATGGATCCCTGCACCCTCCCCCAAAATCTTAAAAGCTTATAAAGAGGCCCTAACTGGACTCAGTCACCTATACAGTGTAGGTTCTTTCAACATCACATCACCATCTCCAGGCTCTGTCCTTGGAGCAGCCTCTGGGAACAGGGAAGACAAGTGAAACCCACATTCCCAGGACCAGGGAGAGGGTGAGGAACCTCCTAGTGACCATGTCCAGCTCAAGGGTCAATTGACGGGCATGTCTTTTTGGTCACATTCCCCAACAATTATATAATGATTACATATTCCCTGCTAAACCATCTTTATTTTGAGTTTATTTTCACCTGACTTGCAGCTAAGACACTAATGAGTTCCACATGAGTTTGACATGAAATACTTTCATGTGTGGGTATGAAATTACCTACTATGTGTGGGTAATTTCAGTGCAAAGATACTCAGTTATTTGAAAAGTAATTCCTAACCATGACTAAGAGGAAGTAATTCTGTTCGAGACTGCAAGAATGTTACAACTTTTTGTGGAGCTAATTCTTAGAGAAGCCATGTGGTGAACATAAATGTCAAACTCTTCATAATTTTTTGTCTTCAAAGTTAGAACTATAAAGAAAATGATGGACTTAAATATGGCAGCCCTGGGGCACCTGGGTGGCTTAGCATCTGACTTCAAGTCATGATCTCAGGGTATTGGGATCAAGCCCCATGTCAGGCTCCATGCTGAGCAAGGAGACCGCTTCTCCCTCTCCATCACGGATATTTTCTTTAACCCATCCTGTCTCTAGGGCAAAGTTGATAATGTAAAATGTGGTTTAACATTTATGTATTCTCTGGTCCATACCTTCAACTGCATTTTCTGTTTAGAATAGAGGACATTAGAATTTGCACATTTAAAAAAAATGATTTAATAATACTCTGTGGTAGTAAAGAGAATAGCAAAAAAAATTAGAAAATTTTATTTTGACACTATGATTACATTTTGTTTTATGAAATATATATGGTCTTAAAATAGTCTCTATAAATTTAATAATTATAAATACACCTCTGGAGTTCAATTTTACTCTGTAAATAATTTTACAGAAAAGGAACATACTAACTATATAAGTGATTATTCATTTAGACAAGTGTTTGGTAATCTTTTATTTATGTCTTAGATCTTTTTTTTTAATGGAGTAGAAACTATCAGTCTTCAAAAGGAATAATTTCAGAAGAAAAGACAACATGGAAAAAAAAGTCAGGGAGAAGACCGTCTAGCTGGGAAGTAAATTTGCCTTTTGTTGGAAACTACCAAGAATTCACACACACACTATAGATAAGACTGTAACCAAACCAAATAAAAGTTTGATCCACCTGATGTGCAGCAAGCCAGTAAAAACTGACACTCAGCTTTTGCAGTAAAGAAAGACAGACTATTTATTGGTATGGTTCCACCCAGGAGAATTGGAGCTAAAACTCTAAAGTTCCCAATTCCTTGACGACGTGCAAATGAAGGACTTTAAGGGCAAAATTTGGGGTGGGGTTCTTCTGAAAAGGGGGACACCGTTGATTAAGCCCACGAAGTCATGTTAGCAGGTGCTCTGGTGCCACTATGTCTGATTTCCTGGAGGTCTTTTCCATCTCAAGAGACTTGGAATCTGTATGCTAGAGAGTCACGAGGGGCATCTGGTGATTATATCTTTAAGGTAGTACTAATTAATACCTTAAGGTGAGTAGAGATGCATTCCCACAGTTTCCTTGGTCAGTCCAGCCCTGCCTGGGGCAATGTGATCTCTCGTATTCATTCTTTCATCTGAATTGACAAAATGGATACTGGCTTTAAGATTAAAAGGAGAATTTACAGAAAGAAGTCACTTAACATGTTATTTGCAGCCATGTTTCTAATGAGACCAGGAAAACTGTATTCAGTGTAGCAAAAGCTTTGATGTTGTAAATGTTAACATACTGTACATGAGCAAGGCAATTTCAAGGATGAACAGCAGGTGCTGCTGATGAGGAAGGACCATTCAAAGCCAGGAATTTTTAAGTTACTTGACAAGTTAATCTTTTTTTTTTTTTTTTTTTTTTTTTGGTTAAATGGAGCATCTTCTCTGGCTTCTAAGGGATAATTATAGAATTCATTTCGCTCATTCCATCTCCTTTCTTCTGGTCTAAAGGTGGTCTCCTGAGTAGATGTGTCTAATAGGAAGAATATTCCTTGATGAGAGGAACATTTTCATTCATTTAGAATTTAATTTCTTTTTTTATTTTTAAATTAAAAATTAGTCCCATATGTAATTATGTAATTTTAACACCCATTCACCTAAGTTTCACTTATATATAAATTATATGTAAATTTATATATCAGGAAGTGAAAGCTACCTCTTATTATTAATATCTCCCTGGAAATAATCATGTTTAACTATTTGGAGAATACCTTTACACTTTTCTCTATGAATATACACTCACTCTCATTCATTTACTCATTCAATAAATATTCATCAGTGTCCTGTTGAATTCAGGTGATGCAGAACAGCAGTGTACAGTCACTGCCCTCATGGAACGTACACATTTTTTCATTATAAAAATGTAATAATACAATAGAAATTCTGTCTTAGCCAGATGTTCTTTTAGTCAACAATACATCATAAGCATTGCACCACATCAGCACTTGGAACCCCACTGTATTCTTTTTTTTTTTCTCTTCTCTTCCCATTTATACATCTTGAAATAGTTTATACTCACCATCTATATACATTTTGTCAACCAACAAAAAAAAAGCCAATTATTTTATTGGCAAAATGAGTTTATTCAAGAATAGTTAAAAATTACAATTCAAGAACTGCAAGCTACAGCAAAACCACAGATAGGCAAGTCCAATAGACAAAGAAGAGGAAGATTATTTTATAGAGAAGAAGGTGAAAGTTGGGAAAGTTTGCTCTGAACTAAGGTCCCCCAGAGAAAAGTAAG
Source organism: Enhydra lutris kenyoni (assembly GCF_002288905.1). NCBI lineage: Eukaryota > Metazoa > Chordata > Mammalia > Carnivora > Mustelidae > Enhydra > Enhydra lutris. Next base: position 17,270,590 of record NW_019154087.1, read on the forward strand.
AGTTCAGGGTGATGATGGTTTCTCATTGGCTGAGAAACCAGGGTAGTTGATTTCTTTTAGAAGATGCAGTGTACATGTTTTCCTGGTTGGGCCTATAACTGATCATTCTTTCCTGTTGAAGATTCTTTTGTTGTGGTCTATAATTGACAATTCTTCCTGTAACTGGTGTTGAGTGGTATAGCTCCTTCTAGCTTCCCAACTCCACTTTTGTGGAAAATTAATATTTTCACAGTTTCTACTTTCCATTCAGGTCTCAAGTCACTAAAATCTGGACTTCTACTAAAATATGGTTTACTATGTTGTCAGGGAGAAAGAATTTCCTCTGCCCTTCAAGGTCCTTCTAGCTGAACTAAGAATCAAATTGACATAAGACATATTAACAGGAGAAAAAAATTTAGTTTCATACAAGACATGAACTTCCAGAGACAGGCAACATGAGGTTTATTTGACTTCCTGAGCTAAGGAGAGGGGTAACAGTTTGGGGGTACAAAGAGAAGGAAGTCTATTAGCAGGAAGGTGAGGGGAGATGTTTGGAAAATAAAGGTTGCCCTATTATATGGTTAAGTTTCTTAGGTAAAAAGGAAATTATATTACTATCTCTCTTGCTGGTATATCCAGGAAGTTGTGGGGGAGGTAAAGAGCTTTTTCTGAATTTGCTGTACTTAACTCAAAATAAATTTCACCTGGGAGGAATAGCAGGCTGAGATGACATCAGGTAGCAAGAGATCAGCTAGATAGTTTATCAAACCATTCCAAACCCCTACAAATCCAACAGGGGATCAAAGAGAAGAAGAGCAGCAATTCTAGAAATAGAAAGTTGACCACTGGGGGCGCCTGGGTGGCTCAGTGGGTTAAGGCCTCTGCCTTCCGCTCAGGTCATGATCTCAGGGTCCTGGGATCGAGCCCCGCATCGGGCTCTCTGCTCAGCGGGAAGCCTGCTTCCTCCTCTCTCTGCCTGCCTCCTGCCTACTTGTGATTTCTCTCTGTCAAATAAATAAAATCTTTAAAAAAAAAAAAAAAAGAAAGAAAGAAAGTTGACCACTTTCTGAAAGGTAGGACTTGCGGAGAAGTGAATCCAAAGTGACGGGAAGATAGACCACAGGGGGAGGGGCTGGTTCCCAGCAAGAGGTGAAGCAACGGAGCACAAAATCTGAACTTTTAAAAGTCTGCTCCACTGAGGGACATTGCTCCAGAGGCTAAGCAGGGGTGGAGCCCTCAAGGGGACAGTGTGGTCTCAGGTCCTGCGGGATCACCGAAGGATCAGGGTTGTCTGATTATCACAGAGGTCGCAGGTATTAGAGCAGGGAAGCTAGTCACAGAGATGGAGCCGAGAAGTAAGCGCTCAGCTCAGCGTTACCTTAAGCTGTGATCTGTGGCACAGTCAGACCACTGCTCTTTGAGCAGGGACCCCACAAGTGGCAGATCCGGGGAGACCCCCTGGAAAAGTGGCAGGGATATGCTGGGTTTGGTGACTCCAGGTGGGGCTGTGTGCCAGAGACAGAGGTGCTTGGTCACAGGCCGGGTGAGCTCGACGCGCAGCCCGAGGCCAGGGAGAAGGGAGTGATTGAGAGCTTTTCTCTGAGGGTGCACTGAGGAGTGGAGCCCTGAGCTCTCCGCTCCTCCAGGGAGGAGACTGGGAGGCCACCATTTTCATTCCCATTCACCAGAACTCTACGGAAAGTGATCAGGGAACAAAAGCTCCCAAGAGCTAACCAGAGCAGATTACTTAGCCCGGCCCCTGGCAAGGACAGTGCAATTCCACCTTGGGGCAAAGACACTTCAGAATCACTACAACATGCCCCTCCCCCAGAAGATCAGCAAGAAATCCAGCCAAGACCAAGCTCACTTATCAAGGAAAGAGCAGAATTCCAGAGGAGGAGAAAGCAAAGCATGGAATTCATGGCTTTCTCCCCATGATTCTTTAGTCTTGCAAAGCTAATTAATTTTTTTTTTAATTTTTTTCTTATTCTAGTTTTTGTAACTTTTACTCTTTCCTCTTTTAATGTTTTTTAACTAGTTTATCTTAACAACACCTTTCATTAAAAAAATCTTTTTGAAACTTCATTATTATAGTCATATTTTATCATTCATTGTATCTAACTTTACTTTTTGTATACACATGGGGTTTTTTCTTCTAAAAAATTTTGGGATACAACTTCTTCTAATAAATCAAAATATACCCTAAATCTAGCACAGGACTTTGTTCTAGTCTCCAGCCTGAGCAAATTCTCTCCACTTTCTTTTTCTTTCTTTTCCCAACCAACTTATCTTATCAACTCCTTTTTTAGAATTTTTAAAAAATTTTCATCTTTACAATCATATTCCATCCCTTCATCGTGTTTACTTTTACTTTTGTATTTATATATATACACATATATATATATTTTTTTCTGTGTGTGTGTGTATGTGTGTGTGTGTGTGTGTGTGTGTGTGTGTGTATATATATATATATATATATATATATATAAAATCTTTCTTTCTTTAAAATTTTGGGAGGTAGTTTCTTCTAAGAGACAAAAAGTACTCCCAAAATTAAATGGGTGGCTCTGTTTTATTCACCAGTCTAATATCTATATTTCCTTTTTTCTTTTTCTTTTTTTTTTTTTTTTTTAACTTCTTTTTACCCCCTTTCCTCTCCCCATGATTTGGGGTCTCTTCTGATTTGGTTAACGCACATTTTTCTGGGGTCTTTGCCACCCTTTTAGTACTTTATTCTCTCCTTCATATACAGTTTTTTAAAGATTTTATTTATTAATTTGACAGAGATATAGAGAACACAAGTAAGCAGAGTGGCAGCCAGAGGGAGAGAGAGAAGCAGGCTCCCTGCTGAGCAGGGAACCCCCCCCATGCGGGGCTCGATCCCAAGACCCTGGAATCATGACCTGAGCCGAAGACAGCCGCTTAACCCACTGAGCCACCCAGGCACCCCTTCTTCATATATTCTTATCTGGATAAAATGACAAGGCAGAAAAACTCACCACAAAAAAAGAACAAGAGGCAGTACCAAAGGCTAGGGACCTAATCAATATGGACATTGGTAATATGTCACATCTAGAGTTCAGAATGATGATTCTCAAGGTGCTAGCTGGGCTCAAAAAAGGCATGGAAGATATTAGAGAAACCCTGTCTGGAGAAATAAAAGCCCTTTCTGGAGAAATAAAAGAACTAAAATCTAACCAAGTTGAAATCAAAAAAGCTATTAATGAGGTGCAATAAAAAATGGAGGCTCTTACAGCTAGGATAAATGAGGCAGAAGAGAGAATTAGTGATATAGAAGACCAAATGATGGAGAATAAAGAAGCTGAGTAAAAGAGAGACAAACAACTACTGGACCGCGAAGGGAGAATTCGAGAGATACGCGATACCATAAGACAAAACAACATTAAAATAATTGGGATTCCAGAAAAAGAAGAAAGAGAGAGGGGAACAGAAGGTATATTGGAGAGAATTATTGTAGAGAATTTCCCTAATATGGCAAAGGGAACAAGCATCAAAATCCAGGAGGTGCAGAGAACCCCCCTCAAAATCAATAAGAATAGGTCCACACCCCATCATCTAATAGTAAAACTTACAAGTCTTAATGACAAAGAGAAAATCCTGAAAGCAGCCTGGGAAAAGAAGTCTGTAACAAACAATGGTAAAAATATTAGATTGGCAGTGGACTTATCCACAGAGACCTGGCAGGGCAGAAAGAACTGGCATGATATATTCAGAGCACTAAATGAGAAAAACATGCAGCCAAGAATCCTATATCCAGGTAGGCTATCAGTGAAAATAGAAGGAGAGATAAAAAGCTTCCAGGACAAAGAAAAACTAAAAGAATTTGTAAACACCAAACCAGCTCTACCGGAAATATTGAAAGGGGTTCTCTAAGCAAGGAGAGAGCCTAAAAGTAGTAGATCAGAAAGGAACAGAGACAATATACAGTAACAGTCACCTTACAGGCAATACAATGGCACTAAATTCATATCTCTCAAGAGTTATCCTGAATGTAAATGGGCTAAATGCCCCAATCAAAAGACACAGGGTATCACAATGGATAAAAAAACAAAACCCATCAATATGCTGTCTGCAAGAAACTCATTTTAGACCCAAAGATACCTCCAGATTTAAAGTGAGGGGGTGGAAAACAAATTACCTTGCTAAATGACATCAAAAGAAAGCTGGGGTGGCAATCCTTATATCAGATAAATTAGATTTTAAGCCAAAGACTATAATCAGAGATGAGGAAGGACACTATATCATACTCAAAGGGTCTGTCCAACAAGAAGATCTAACAATTTTAAGTATCTATGCCCCTAACATGGGAGCAGCCAACTATATAAGCCAATTAAATAACAAAATCAAAGAAACACATCGACAATAATACAATATCAGTAGGGTACTTTAACACCCCCCTCACCGAAATGGACAGATCAAGCAAAAGATCAACAAGGAAATAAAGGCCTTAAATGACACACTGGACCAGAAGGATATCACAGATATATTCAGAACATTCCATCCCAAAGCAACAGAATACACATTCTCCTCTAGTGCACATGGAACATTCTCCAGAATACATCACATCTTGGGTCACAAATCAGGTCTCAACCAGTACCAAAAGATTGGGATCATTCCCTGCATATTTTCAGACCATAATGCTCTGAAGCTAGAACTCAATCATAACAGGAAATTTGGAAAGAACCCAAATACATGGAGGCTAAAGAGCATCCTTCTAAAGAATGAATGGGTCAACCAGGAAATTAAAGGAGAATTGAAAAAATTCATGGAAACAAATGATACTGAAAACACAACTGTACAAAATATGTGGGACACAGCAAAAGTGGTCCTGAGGGAAAATGTATAGTGATACAAGGCTTTCTCAAGAAACAAGAAAGGTCTCATATACACAACCTAACCCCCTACACCTAAAGGAGCTGGAGAAAGAACAACAAAGAAAGCCTAAACCCAGCAGAAGAAGAGAAATAATAAAGATCAGAGCAGAAATCAATGAAATAGAAACAACAACAACAAAAAAGTAGAACAAATCAACGAAACCAGGAGCTGGTTCTTTGAAAGAATTAATAAGATTGATAAACTCCTGGCCAGCCTTATCAAAAAGAAAAGAGAAAGGAACCAAATAAGTAAAATCATGATTGATAGAGGAGAGATCACAACCAACACCAAAGAAATACAAACCATTATAAGAACATATTATGAGCAACTATACGCCAGGAAATTTGACAATCTGGAAGAAATGAATGCATTCCTAGAGATGTATAAACTGCCACAACTGAACCAGGAAGAAATAGAAAACCTGAACAGACCCATAACCAGTAAGGAGATTGAAGCAGTCATCAAAAATCTCCCAACAAACAAGAACCCAGGGCCAGATGGCTTCCCAGGGGAATTCTACCAAACGTTTAAAGAAGAATTAATTCCTAATCTCCTGAAACTGTTCCAAAAAATAGAAATGGAAGGATAACTTCCAAACTTATTTTATGAAGCCAGCATTACCTTGATCCCAAAACCAGACAAAGATCCCATCAAAAAAGAGAATTACAGACCAATATACTTGATGAACACAGATGCAAAAATTCTCACCAAAATATTAGCCAATAGGACCGACCCAATAGTACATTAAAAGGATTATTCACCATGACGAAGTGGGATTTATTCCAGGGCTGCAAGATTGGTTCAACATCTGCAAACCAATCAATGTGATACAATACATTAATAAAAGAAAGAACAAGAACCACATGATACTCTCAGTAGCTGCTGAAAAGGCATATGACAAAGAACAGCATCCTTTCTTGATAAAAACTCTTCAAAGTGAAGGGATAGAGGGTACATACCTCAATATCATCAAAGCCATCTATGAAAAACCCACAGCGAATATCATTCTCAATGGAGAAAAACTGAGAGCTTTTCCACTAAGGTCAGGAACACAGCAGGGATGTCCATTATCACCACTGCTATTCAACATAGTACTAGAAGTCCTCGCCTCAGCAATCAGACAACAAAAAGAAATTAAAGGCATCCAAATCAGCAACGAAGAAGACAAACTATCACTCTCTGCAGATGATTTGATACTTTATGTGGAAAACCCAAAAGACTCCACTCCAAATCCGCTAGAACTTGTACAGGAATTCAGTAAAGTGTCAGAATATAAAATCAATGCACAAAAGTCAGTTGCATTTCTATACACCAGAACAAGACAGAAGAAAGAGAAATTAAGGAGTCAATCTCATTTACAATTTCACCCAAAACCGTAAGATACCTAGGAACAAACCTAACCAAAGAGGCAAAGAATCTGTACTCAGAAAACTATAAAGTATTCATGAAAGAAATGGAGGAAGACACAAAGCAATGGAAAAATGTTCCATGCTCATGGATTGGAAGAACAAATATTGTGAAAATGTCTACGCTACCTAAAGTAATGTACACATTTAATGCAATCCCTGTCAAAATCCCATCCATTTTTTTTTTCAAAGAAATGGAACAAATAACCCTAAAATTTATATGGAACAAGAAAAGACCTTGAATAGCCAGAGGAATGTTGAGAAAGGAACCAAAGTTGGTGGCATGATAATTCCAGACCTCAAGCTCTATTACAAAGCTGTCATCATCAAGACAGTATCGTACTGGCACAAAAACAGACACATAGATCAATGGAACAGAATAGAGAGCCCAGAAATAGACCCTCAACTCTATGGTTAACTAATCTTCAACAAAGCAGGAAAGAATGTCCAATGGAAAAAAATACAGTCTCTTCAACAAATGGTGTTGGGAAAATTGGACAGCCACATGCAGAAAAATGAAACTGGACCATTTCCTTACACCACACATGAAAATAGACTCAAAAGGGATAAAGGACCTCAATGTGAGAAAGGAATCCATCAAAATCCTTGAGGAGAACACAGGCAGCAACCTCATCCACCTCAGCTGCAGCAACTTCTTCCTAGGAACATTGCCAAAGGCAAGGGAAGCAAGGGCAAAAATGAACTATTGGGACTTCATCAAGATCAAAAGCTTTTGCACAACAAAGGAAACAGTTAAAAAAAACAAAAGACAACTGACAGAACAAGAGAAGATATTTGCAAATGACATATCAGATAAAGGGCTAGTGTCCCAAATCTATAAAGAACTTAGCAAACTCAACACCCAAAGAACAAATAATCCACTCAAGAAATGGGCAGAGGACATGAACAGACATTTCTGCAAAGAAGACATCCAGATGGCCAACAGACACATGAAAAAGTGCTCCATATCACTCAGCATCTGGGAAATACAAATAAAAACCACAATGAAATACCACCTCACACCAGTCAGAATGGCTAAAATTAACAGGTCCGGAAATGACAGATGCTGGTAAGGATGCGGAGAAAGGGGAACCCTCCTACACTGTTGGTGGGAATGCAAGCTGGTGCAACCACTCTGGAAAACAGCATGGAGGTTCCTCAAAATGTTGAAAATAGAACTACCCTATGACCCAGCAATTGCACTACTGGGTATTTACCCTATAGATACAAACGTAGTGATCCGAAGGGGCACATGCACCCGAATGTTTATAGCAGTTAATGTCTACAATAGCCAAACTATGGAAAGAACCTAGATGTCCATCAACAGATGAATGGATAAAGAAGATGTGGTATATATACACAATGGAATACTATGCAGCCATCAAAAGAAATGAAATCTTGCCATTTGCAACGATGTGGATGGAACTAGAGGGTATTATGCTTAGTGAAATGGGTCAATCAGAAAAAGACAATTATCATATGATCTCCAATATGAGGAAGTTGAGAAGCAACGTGAGGGATTTGGGGGGTAGGAAAGGAATAAATGAAACAAGATGGGATTGGGAGGGAGACAAACCATAAGAGACTCTTAATCTCACAAAACAAACTGAGGGTTGCCGGGGGGAGGGGGGTAGGGAGAGGGTGGTTGGGTTATGGACATTGGGGAAGGTATGTGCTATGTTGAGTGCTGTGAAGTGTAAACCTGGCAATTCACAGACCTGTACCCTTGGAGGGCTAATAGTACACTATATGCTAATTTAAAAATTTAAAAAAATAAATAAATAAGTCAAACATAATAAATATATAAACAAACAAATAAATAAATAAATAAATTTCACCCCAAAGTAGCCCGTCTTGCAGCAGCCTCCTCTTGGCCCCTACAAGGTCATACATGCTTATCACCAAGTCAGTTGTTGTCTTTTAATTCTCACCTCTCTTGGCTTCTCTACCGTATGTGATGCAGTCAGCTCTAAAACTGCCCTTTACTACTCTAATTCAGGCAGCAGCTATTTCATCTCAAACTCTTCCACTGGTGCTCTTCCTTTTCTTCTGATTGATTATATTTCCTGGGCTCCATCTTTAGCCTTCAATCTCCATCTTGTCTTTAGATGGTCTCATGTACTCACATGAATTCACCTGCCACCGATATGCTAATGAGTCTTAAATCTTGGAGTTATTTCATCTTTTACAGCTCCAGCTGGATATCTTACAGGTGCATCCAACCAAACACAGAGCAGGATTCATCATCTTCTTATTCATTCCTGTTCTTCTTCCTACTTTTCTGAACTTAATGCAAGAAAACTCCTTTTACCCCACCACCCAGCCCAGACACTTGGGACTCATTTTTAACATCCACTATCCCACTTTCCGCACAGCCTGTAGCCGTCTCAGATGTGCCTCATTAGAGTCCTCTCCTCATCCTTACTGTCACCAGACTCTGTTTCAACTGTCAGTTTTTATCTCATACACTAGGGCAAACATCCCTGCCTTTGTCTTATTCCACTAGAATCTGCCCTTGACACTACAGAGTGTTTTTTCTAATGCAAACTTTTGTTATGTATTAGTCTTTTCAAAAGTTTTTCAGTGGTTTTCTGTGATCATCACATTAAGTACAAAAACCTTTGTACAGCTGTATGCTATAATACAACTCTGTGTAACTTGGCACTTACTTGTCTCTGTAGTCTCATCTTGCATCAAGATATGTCCAAATCTCTGTTCTCATATTTGGAACTGTTGATCCACAGAAGGCCAAATTCTCTCCCTTTGTGCATTTGAATGTTCTTTTCCTCTCATTGAAATACTCTGCCTTCCCTTCAAATCTTCACCTGGCTGACACCTCCTTCCTCAAGAATCACCTCAGATTCATGTTCCCTTGTGACTTCATGCTTTTGTCGATATTGTTCCAGGTGTTTCAAATATCTGCCATTTCCCCATATTCACCTACATACTATATCTGCCTTTTCCCCATATTCACCTAGATACTACTACAGATCAAACATGGCCCCTTTTGAGAGCATTTCCCAACCCTCTATGAGTAGTCAGAAAATGCTGTGGTTGTCTTTCTTGCAGTATTTACTCCTGTTATGATAATCCTCTAATTGTTGTCTGTCTCTAACACTAGACTTCTTCCCTAACTATACATCATAGCACCTAATTCAGGAAATGAGGGGAAGCCCTGGTGTGTTGCCATGCCAACTGCTCCATCCTGAGGAATCCCAACAAATCAAAAGCATAGCTCCTGGCTGGGTTTGCCAACAGTGTTGCCCAACAAGCTCAGATAAACTTGTCATAAGAGAAGCCAATAATTCAAGAGAGGGGGTTTTGGAAAAGAGAGAGAGAAATTTATTTTGGGTGCAGACTGCTGGGGTAGGTGGTAGGCTTAAGCCTTAAAAACAGACCTCTCTACTGGCAATGCGAAATTTCACAAGGAAAGGATGGAGGGTGGAGGTGCGTGCAAGACAGCAGGCAGAGGGTCCATGATCATGAAGAGGGGTCGGTATGTGCTCAGCCCATGAACGTGCATAGGGAAGGGGATGTGTGTGGTCTTCTAGGCAGTCCATTGCTATCTGGGCTTTTCTGGCCTGGTGGTTAGAATGTTCCAGTCATTGCAAAACAACTTCATTAATGCCTCAAGAAAATCTGATAAGAAATAAGCACGATGGATTTTAGTTAGAGCGCGAGTTAAGCTATCTTTTCTATTTTTTATTTTAACTGGTGGAGTCTATGGTTGAGCAAGAGGGCTCGCTAACTGAGTGCCTTGTGAGCAGGAATCATCATCTCCTTCAAATTTATGACCCCCAAAGTTAGCAGTGTCTGGCTAATGGTAGGTGAACGAGTTTTAAATAAGTAATTCATTCCAAACTATGACTCGTTTTTCATCTCATGAATGAATATCCATTCATTCATGAGATAAAAATCTAGGCATTGAGTTGTTATGGTACCTCTTTCCCACTATACCCTTTGTCAGAAGATATAATTAACTGAAGGATAAAATTAAGGCCCGTATCTTGATAAAGTCCCAAAAGTTCATTTTTGCTTTTGTTTCTGTTGCCTTTGGAGATGTCTTGAAAGAATTTGCTGTGGTCAGTGTCGAAGAGGTTACTGCCTCTGTTCTCCTCTAGGATTTTGATGGATTCCTACCTCACATTGAGGTCTTTCATCCATTTAGTTTATCTTTGTGTCTGGTGTAAGAGAATGGTCGAGTTTCATTCTTCTCTATATAGCTGTCAAATTTTCCCAGCACCATTTATTGAAGAGACTGTCTTTTTTTCCATCGGATATTTTTTCCTGCTTTGTCAAAGATCATTTGATCATAGAGTTGAGGGTCCATATCTGGGCTCTCTACTCTCTTCCATTGGTCTATGTGTCAGTTTTTGTGCCAGTACCATGCTGTCTTGGTGATCATGGCTTTGTAATATAGCTTGAAAATAGGCAATGTAATGTACCCAGCTTTGATTTTATTTTTTCAACATTTCCTTGGTGATTCAGGGTCTTTCCTGGTTCCATACAAATTTTAGGATTGTTTGTTCCAGCATTTTGAAAAATGCCATTGATATTTTGATTGGGATGGTGTTGAAAAGTATAGATTGCTCTGGGCAGAATAGTCATTTTAATAATGTTTGTTCTTCTGATCTATGAGAATGGAATGCTTTTCCATCTTTTTTTGTCTTCTCCAATTTCTTTCATGAGTGTTTTGTAATTCCTAGAGTATAGATCCTTTACCTCTTCGGTTAGGTTTATTCCAAAGTATCTTATGGATTTTGGTGCTATTATACGTGGAATCTATTCTCTAATTTCTCTTTCTACAGTTTCATTGTTTGTGTATAAGAAAGCAACTGATTTCTCTGCATTGATTTTTTTTATCCTGCTACATTACTGAATTGCTGTATGAGTTCTAGTAATTTGGGGGTGGAGACTTTTGGATTTTCCACATAGAGTCTCATGTCATCTGTGAAGAAAGAGAATTTAACTTCTTTGCCAATTGAATACCTTTTATTTCTTTTGTTGCTGTTGCTAGGACTTCTAGTACTATGTTGAACAATAGTGGCAAGAGTGGGCATCCTTGTAGTGTGATCTCAGTTGGAAGGCTCTCAGCTTTTCCTCATTGAGAATGATATTTGCTGTGGGTTTTTCATAGATGGATTTTATGAAGTTGAGGAATGTTCCCTCTATCCCTATTCTCTGAAGAGTTTTTCTCAGGAAAGGATGCTGTATTTTGTCAAATGCTTTTTCTTCATCAGTTGAGAGGACCATGTGGTTCTTGTCTCTTCTCTTATTTATGTGTTCTATCACACTGATTTGCAAATGTTGAACCGTACTTGCACCTCAGGGATGAATCCCACCTGCTTGCTATGGATACTCCTTTTAATGCACTGTTGGATCCTATTAGCTAGGATCTTGTTGAGAATTTTGGCATCTGTATTCATCAGGGTTATTGGTCTGAAATTCTCCTTTTTAATGGTGTCCTTGCCTGGTTTTGGGATCAAGGTAATGCTGGCCTCATAGCTTCTGCACAGCAAAGGAAACAGTCAACAAAACAAAAGGCAACCCACAGAATGGGAGAGGATATTTGCAAATGACACTACAGACAAAGGGCTGATATCCAAGATCTATAAAGAACTTCTCAAACTCAACACCCAAAAAACAGATAATCAAATAAAAAATGGGCAGAAGACATTAGCCTACAAAGGCTACAAGACCTACAAAAGGCTAACAGACACATGAAAAAGGGTTCATCATCATTAGCCGTCAGGGAAATTCAAATCAAAACCACACTGAGATGCTACCTTCTACCAGTAAGAATGGCAAAAATTGACAGGGCAAGAAACAACAAATGTTGGAGAAGTTGTGGAGAAAGGGGAACCCTTTTACACTGTTGGTAGGAATGCAAATTGATGCAGCCACATTGGAAAACAGTGTGGAAGTTCCTCAAAAAATTAAAAATAGAGCTACTGCATAACCCAGCAATTGCACTACTGGGTATTTATTCCAAAGATACAGATGTAGTGAAAAGAAGAGACATATGCACCCCAACGTTGATAGCAGCAATGTCCATGTAGCCAAACTGTGGAAAGAGCTGAGATGCCCTTCAACAGATGAATGGATAAAGAAGTTGTGGTGCATATACACAATGGAATATTCAGCGAGGCTGAATGCCCAACTTTTGCATCAACATTGATGGGACTGGAGAAGATTATGCTAGGTGAAATAGGTCAAACAGAGAAGGTCAATTATCATATGGTTGCGCTTATTTGTGGAACATAAGGAATAGTACGGAGGACATTATGAAGGGGGAGAAATCAGGGCGGGAGATGAACCATGAGAGACTATTATCTCCAGGAAACAAACTGAGGGTTTTAGAAGGGAGGGGGTCAGGGGATGGGTGAATCTGGTAAGAGGTATTAAGAAGGGCACAGATTGCATGGAGCAATGAGTGTTATATGCAAACAATGAATCATGGGACCCTACATCAAAAACTAATAATGTACCCTATTGTGACTAACATAACACAATAAAAAAAAAATTAAGGACTATAAATAGAATGACAGTCTTCAAAATAAAAGAGTCTTTTGGAAGGAAGTGATAAAGGAACATCTTTCAGAATATGGAAAATTAGTTATATTTTTCTAATTTATAAATATCTGAGTGACATTTAATTCATATGTTGTAGTCTCTTATACCTGGTTCCTTCCCTTCAAATACCAATTTCTCCCTCACTATTGGCTGATTTTGTATTCTATAACAACACTAGACATTGGAGTCTGCATGGAACCATGAGGATTCATATTTTATCTTTATATGTATCTTGTATTTGTAAGGGTACATTAACTATGTAATTGGATTAAAACAATAATATTGTATTAGACATTCCTAGACAAAAGAGAATTCAAAACTACTGTCCCTACCAGAACCCAGTGATATAAATTAATATTTAAAAAGATTACAAAAGTCTTTACACATTCTAATGCCAAGGTGAAAGGCCCACTTAGCTTTTGTCTTTTAATTTGGCAGGGAAGTGAGAATGATTGCTATTGATTTTAACAGATTTGGCATCAAATCTAGATTTACTATTGTTCATATGGAATTTTCTTCACATGGTACCCAGATGATAATTAAAAAAAGTAAACTAAATTTCAAAATTAGTTCATTTTTTTAGTCATGATTACTGCATTCAGGAATATTTTGTGAAAAACCTATTTTTTAAGCTAACTTTATATTATTCAAAGAAAGAACTTAAATATATACGGATGCATTGTGGAAACTTCTTTATCAAATACCTGTACGTAATATTATAAACTTGTTTATGTAAAGCTGCTCTGAAGTTGCAAGGCATTCTTTAAGGAAACATTGACCTGTTATCCTTGATCCATGAATTCTTAGAGTTAGAAGACACCTTACAGGTAACCTAACACTCCTTTCCCAATTCAGATACATCTTTTTTATTTTTTAAATTTTTTAATTTAAAAAAAAATTTTTTTTTAAGATTTTATTTATTTCACAGACAGAGATCACAAGTAGGCAGAGAGGCAGGCAGGGAGAGAGAGGAGGAAGCAGGCTCCCCGCAGAGCAGAGAGCCCGATGCAGGGCTTGATCCCAGGACCCCAGGATCATGACCTGAGTGGAAGATAGAGGCTTTAACCCACTGACCCACCCAGGCGCCCCTCAGATACATCTTTTACAGAATCCCTGGCAGATGATCGTATAGTCTATTTTGTTGTTTTTTTCTTTTCTTTTCTTTTCTTTTTTTTAGTTGTGGGTTTTTTTTAGTTATTGTTTGTGTTGTTGTCATCTTGCCATGTACCATTTTGTAATGTTATCCATTAGTCAGAGTTGTATACTTTGGAACAAAACAGAGATCAGTTGGTCCATCCACTGTTCACCAAAATATGAAAGCCACAAATTCAGAAGTCCTTGATTTTTTCCTTTTCCTTTCCCACTACCCTCCCTTCACTGATTTTGTCCTATCAGTTCTAAATTCAAATTTTACATCTGATTTATCTACTTACTTCCATTTTTACTGCCACTAGGTGGTAGTCCAAGCCACCCCTTTGACCTACACTACTGTAATAGCCTTCTCATTAATCCCTGTGTTTCAGTTGTCATTTCTTCACAATCAACTTTCTGTACCAGCTCTCTCCATATTGGAATACATACACTGCAGGGCAATGCAGGATCGTTCATTAGGATACAAGAACAAATACCGGAAATTCTATTTATATTTATTTTTATCCCATCCTTTTTCATTTCTGTTTAGTGTAAGCTTATGATGTTCATAAATTAGTACAGTAGTGCATGTGTGCCATTTATAAATAAATAAGTGTACATTTATTTGGGGGACCATGTTTGAATATTGAGTACTCTATTCCAGATATATTCTGATTAGCACAGAGTAGGATTATTACTTCTTAGAATTTGCACTCTGCCCTTATATAATGTAAGATCTTATTAACATTTTAGCTCTTTTCTGTTTTGCTTTTTTTCAAATTCATAGTCTGATATATCCAACTTCCCAGATCCATAAGAAACATGTAAATCATTGCTTTTTACAATGCAGTGCCTTCCATTTATTCCAATTAGATTTTCTTACACTTTTTAAAAAAATTTTGAAACAATCTCATATTCCAGAGAAAGTCAAGTACCATACATGTACAACCCAAATAACATTTTTTCCTGGACCTTTTGAGAGTTCACTGCCAACCTGATGCCCCATCATCTCTAATACTTTTGTTTATATTCCCTACAAACAAAATCTCTTTCTATGCTGGGTCCTGAGACTATGAAAACCTGGAAATTAACATTGTTAATCCCATTTAATCCTTAGACCCTACTTAAATTTTGCCAGTTTTCAAAGTATGTCTTTTATCATAACTATTCCAATTCAGAATCACATGTTACATTTATTTGTCATGTTTCCTTATTCCTCTTTAAATTGGAAAAATTAATTATTCCTTCTTTGATTTACATTACCTTGACACTTCTGAATATTTTAGATCGGTTATTTGTAGAATATCCTTCAATTCGGGTTTGCCTCTTGTCTTCTCAGGTTATGCACATCGATTCAGGTTCTGCATCTTGGGCTGGCACACCATGTTGTGTTCTTCTCATTGCATCCTATCGTCAGGCACATGACAATTGGTCCCAGTTATTGGTGATGTTAACTTTGATCACTAGATTAATATGGTGTTTATCAGGTGCTTTCACTTTACAGTTACTCTTTTAAAGATTTTATTTATCTACTTGTCAGAGAAAGAGAGTACAAGCAGAGGGAGCAGCAGACAGAGAGAGAAGCCAGCTCCCCACTGAACAAGGAGCCCGATGTTGGACTCGATCCCAGGACCTTAGGATCATGACCTGAGCAGAAGGCAGATGCTTAACTGACAAAGCCATGCAGGCATCCCTGCACAGTTACTCTCTCATCACATGTTTTGTGGGAGGTATTGTGAGAATATGTCATTATCCTATTCCATAGCAAATTTTTATTATTTGCCAATTTATTTATAATAGTATGGACTCAGGGTTTCCCTATTTTTTTCAGTGGGTAAAATTTTTTACTATCGCTATTTTGATACTCACATTGTCTCATATTCAGCCAGTGAGATCCCCTTCATTCAGGCTTCTATATCTTTCTTATGTATTCCCTTCACTCTTTGAGCACCTCCTTAATTTTTGATCAATATTTCACCTACTTTGTTTTGACATTTCAGGCCATTTATATTACTTTGAGTCTTGATTAGGCTCAAAGTTGATAATATCAACTCTTCCTCCTATATGATATATATCAATATACTATTTTGTATTTTGAAGAATTATTGATCATCAAGCTAGTTGCTGCTGCCTAGTCAAAGTCACTATCAAGCCAAAGATTCTTCCCTGGATTTCAACCATCTACTTCTTTTTTTTTTTTCTTTTTTTAAAAGATTTATTTATTCATTTATTTGACAGAGAGAGATCACAAGTAGGCAGAAAGAAAGGCAGGCAGAGAGAGAGGAGAAAAGCAGGCTCCCTGCTGAGCAGAGAGCCTGATGTGGGGCTTGATCCCAGGACTGGAGATCATGACCAGAGCCGAAGGTAGAGGCTTAACCCACTGAGCCACTCAGGCACCCTCTCCTTGAAAGAAAATAATTTGCTAACATTCAGTGCTCTTCTCCATGACTAAAAGCACTGACTCCATCCCAACCTGATCCCAAGGTTCAGAGAACTCATACATAAAAGTCACTGCCATTACTGATCTTGACTTAGAGCTCATTTAAAGATATCAAAGCTTTGGGTACCAGGAGGTGGTGGACAAAAACAAACAACAACTTTGTCCCTGGCACACATTTTTTAAAATTTATTTTATTTCCTTTCAGTGTTTGAGAATTCATTGTTTATGTACCACACCCAGTGCTCCATGCAATATGTGCCCTCCATAATACCCACCTCAGTATACTGCTTAATTGAGCAAATGAATAAATGCAAATAAACAAACCCAAATTTTAAATGGGTCTAACTGTTCAATAATCTGTGAGTGTTCATGGAAAAGCCTTTAAACCCAAAAATCTGGATTCCAGATTTTTTTTTTCAAGGATTACAGCTGTAAAACTTGACAAACCACTAAATTACTCTGAGTTTCAGTGTTTTTTGCTTTTGTTGTTATTAGATGAAAATAATAAATGGAACACTCCTGCCTCATCCACAGACTTGTACAAGCCAGAGAAATCATGTAAATGAAAATTATCTGTATGCCTTAATTGGTATTAAAGTGTAACATTATCATTCTTTTGGTGAATATACAATGTTACCATATGGTTATTTTTTTCATTATTTTATAAGAAAATGAGCAGATTTTTGAAATGCCCATCATTTTCCTAAACTGTTTACCTAATGCTGATATTTTTTTAAAAAGAAAATGGAGCTTAAAATTTTTTAAATTAATTAAAGTAACATAGAGAAGAAAAGAAAATGAAGCTAACTTAGGTTTTTGAAATACTCACAAATCATCTACTCAAAAATTGTTCTCAAATTTCTCTGGGATCAATATAAGCCTCACTATTTGATTTACAAAAATCTTTCCTTTCTTTAATTAGAAAGTTAGAACAGATTTGCTTCTCAAAACTGATGACATTTTTTTTCCCTGCTCTTTGATTTTTCGAAAAGTACTCATTTTACTTTTTTTAAGATTTTAGTTATTTATTTGTCATAGAGAGAGAGAGCACAAGCAGGGGGAGAGGCAGGCAGAGGGAGAAGCAAGCTCCCTGCTGAGCAAGGAGCCTGATATGGAACTTGATCCCTGGACGCCAGGATCATGACCCAAGCCCAAGGCAGATGTTCAACTGACTGAGCCACCCAGGCATCCAAGAAGTACTGATTTTAATTCTTAAAAAGAATAGGGGCCCCTGGGTGGCTCAGTGGGTTAAGCCTCTGCCTTCAGCTCAGGTCATGATCCCAGCGTACTGGGATCAAGCCCCACATCAGGCTCTCTGCTCAGCGGGGAGCTTGCTTCCTCCTCTCTCTCTCTCTCTCTCTGCCTACTTGTGATCTCTGTCAAATAAATAAATAAAGTCTTTAAAAAAAAAAAAAAAGAATAGAGAGAGAATCAGATTTAACTCCTGTCATTCAGGAATCAATTTCACAGGTTGGTGGGGCAGGCTGGAGGAGTTGGGGGTCATCTCTATATCTCTATTCTATCTATAAAATTAACATAAAAGTGTCCTACTTCTCACTGTTATAGTGAGAACTAAACATAATAATGCATGTGAAAGAATGCCTATAAATAATAAAACTTTGTACAAATATGTAAGGAACATATGACTCAGAACTTGGAGGTAATAATAGCAAAACCTGTCATCTATTGATGTACTCTCCTTATCAGATTCTATGTTCTCTTTCAGTGTTACAACAACCCAATATGTATTATTATCCCTATTTTACAGATGAGGAAACTGAGGATCAGAGGGGTTAAGTACTGCCCAAAGTCACACAGCTAATAAGCAGTGGAGCAAATTCAATCCCAGGTCTGTCTGACCCCCAAACTCTACCATTAACCCATGGCCCAAATTCTACCCCAAACTCCACCAGTTTGGTCCCAAAGTCTTGAATCCATTTAATGAGTCTGTACTGAAAAGTTCTCTTCTGTTTATGAGCTGCTGCCAAACCTTAATGTTGTTGGTTCTAAATTGTCCAATATGAAGACTGTCCTAGGTTGTGGAAACCATACAGTTAATAGTTCTGATGTCTCTTATTTATCTGCTAACACTGTCCCCTCTCCTGAAAGAAGCAGATCTCTTCTTTCCTACTCTTTTTTATGTGAGCATTTTCTGTATTTCATGCTTTTCAAAAGGCTCAATTACTTTTGCTTTTAGTACTAGCTGAGAAAATGCCCAGTTTGATTATAAAAACGCATTGGTTAGCCATTCAATGAATTGAATAGATACTTTCACCAAGTACATTTTCCACATAGAATTATTTAGTTAATAATTCATTAAAATTCTTACCCATACAGATTTTTCCATTTTTAAATTTACTCAGTGTTTACACTGATAGGTATTACCAATTTGTCATGTACTCATAAAAAATCGATGGTTTCACAAGTAAATGTTTTGGATCCTGAGCTGGATCATCAAAAATTATCAAGGATAATAACAATATTTTCTGAATTTGGTGTTAAATAATGCTTGTGAAATGCTTATTTCTTTGAGAGTTTTTATATTTTAAATTACTACAATTGTGATCATTGTGAAATTTTGACAGCTTAATGATCAGCAGAGTAGACAAGTCCATGTGGAATGCTGCTTTCCATTAGTGATCACATTTCCCTATGGGGCCTACCAAACCATCAATGTTACTGCAATTGATATTTCAAAAGGATTCACAGTTACATTATCCCGTCATTTGAAAATTTAAATAAATTGCACCATTCACCCAAGGTATGTATGACATGATGGCCTTTCAGGTTCAATCAGTTTTTAAAATTTTTAATTTTGATCTCAATATTACTCTCTGTAACCTGATTCCAAGAATATCTTCACATCGACTTTAAAACCTTCTGCAATCTTCATTTTCTCAGAATTTCTGTATTTTCTATTTTCAAAGTCCTTTTGAACTTATATAATGACTATAGAATCAATTGCTTTTAAATGTTGTGAACTAATAGGCACGTCTTGACCCAAATGAAAATTCATACACTTATGTGATGATAACCCTTCTCTAAGGAAAAGTCCTTGGCAAAATATCCTTGGGACAAGAACAATGCTGGAAACTAACATTCACTTAATTTTAACGTATAGAAGGTGTTGCTTTTTTTCCTTAGACTATAAATGAATCTAATTTTTTCTTAAATTGAGACACTGGAAAAAATATGAAAGGACTCTTTTCCTTCTGTTTTGGGGAAAATGTAATCCTTCTTTAGCATTAGCTAAAACCCTTACCCTAAAATGTTTTTTCAGAATAATGTACTGTGAACCAGAAAAATTCCCTTTCTCTTTACAGAGATCTAACAGGTTGGGGACTAATTATAAAATATATTTTGACAATCAAACAGCAGACTTTTATATAACTTTTGCTTGTATTTTTAGTGCTTCAGAATTAGCTTGAAATAGATCTCAGGAAATGATTCGGGAGCTAATGTGAGATCCCCAGACTAAAAACTAATAATACTCCTCTAACATTTGTATCCTTTCCCTCATCACATTAGCTTTCTATGTCATATAATTAATTAAGAGTTTAAAGTTTATTCAGATTAATTCCATTAGAAGAACTTTAAAAACACTGAGATAAGGGTGCCTGGGTGGCTCAATCGGTTAAGCATCCAGCTCTTGATTTTGGCTTAGGTCATGATCTGGGTCATAAGATTGAGCCCTATGTAGAGCTCCATGCTCCAAGTTCAAGATTCTCCTTCTGCCCCTCCCCTGTCCCACTCACACTCTCTCTCAAAACAAAACAAAACAAAACAAAAGTGCTTTGAGATAAGTGGTGAAATCTTAGTTTCAAAAGTACTGATTTAGAGTCAAATGTATTTCAAATGTTAAATATGAAGCTAATTAGGATAAGACTTATGAGTCAACCATAGAAATGTTGAACTGGTCATATTTTACTTGAGGTAAAGTTTCTCTTCATAGAAACATTGTTTAATTTAAGAATCATTGTAATATCTCTTTTATCCTGCACTGACGAAATTTTTACTCTTGTCAAGGTATCAGATACACACCGGACTTCAACATTCTATCATAAGACCTACCCAACCCAACTGTTTACCTCTGGACAATGCAACCCTACCTCAGAAGCTGAAGGAGGTTGGCTATTCAACACATATGGTTGGAAAATGGCACTTGGGTTTTTATAGAAAAGAATGTATGCCCACCAAGAGAGGATTTGATACCTTTTTTGGTTCCCTCTTGGGAAGTGGTGATTACTACACACACTACAAATGTGACAGTCCTGGAATGTGTGGCTATGACTTGTATGAAAATGACAATGCTGCCTGGGACTATGACAATGGCATCTACTCCACACAGATGTACACTCAAAGAATTCAGCAAATCTTAGCTTCCCATGACCCCAGAAAGCCTATATTTTTATATATTGCCTACCAAGCTGTTCACTCACCACTGCAAGCCCCTGGCAGGTATTTTGAACACTATAGATCCATTATCAACATAAATAGGCGGAGGTATGCTGCCATGCTTTCCTGCTTAGATGAAGCAATCAACAATGTGACCCTGGCTCTGAAGACATATGGTTTCTATAACAACAGCATTATCATCTACTCTTCAGATAATGGCGGTCAGCCCACAGCAGGAGGAAGTAACTGGCCTCTCAGAGGTAGCAAAGGAACATACTGGGAAGGGGGCATTCGGGCAGTCGGCTTTGTGCATAGTCCACTTCTGAAAAACAAGGGAACAGTGTGTAAGGAGCTTGTGCACATCACTGACTGGTACCCCACTCTGATTTCACTGGCTGAAGGACAAATTGATGAGGACATTCAACTGGATGGCTATGATGTCTGGGAAACCATAAGTGAAGGCCTTCGTTCACCCCGGGTCGATATTTTGCATAACATTGACCCCATTTATACCAAGGCGAAAAATGGCTCCTGGGCAGCAGGCTACGGGATCTGGAACACCGCCATCCAGTCAGCCATCAGGGTGCAGCACTGGAAACTGCTTACAGGAAACCCTGGCTACAGTGACTGGGTTCCCCCTCAGTCTTTCAGCAACCTGGGGCCCAACCGGTGGCATAACGAACGAATTACCTTGTCGACTGGCAAAAGCGTATGGCTCTTCAACATCACAGCTGACCCATATGAGAGAGTGGACCTGTCTCACAGGTATCCTGGAATCGTGAAGCAGCTCCTACGGAGGCTGTCACAGTTCAACAAAACCGCAGTGCCTGTCAGGTACCCCCCCAAAGACCCCAGAAGTAACCCTCGGCTCAATGGAGGAGTCTGGGGACCATGGTATAAAGAGGAATACAAGAAAAAGAAGCCAAGCAAAAAGAAGGCTGAGAAAAAGCAGAAGAAAAGCAAGAAAAAGAAGAAACAGCAGAAAGCAGGTTCATTTCCAAATTGCCATTCAGGTGTTTGTCATTATCATGGATAAGTACATTTTTTCCAAAATTGGTTAAACTTAAGTCAGTCTTAGTCTTTTAGCTGTTTTCTAGGTAAACCAGCAAATCTGGCTCAATAATATCACTGCCATTAGCACCAGACTTATTTTCATGTCATGGTCACAAGGAAAACAGGTCTATTCGGTGCCAAAGGTGCTACCATTGCAAGCCACACTTGGAGGAGGATAGAGACGTTTATTCCTTTTGCTCCTTTATGAAAGTGCTCATTAAGGATTTCAGCTGTTGTGCTTCAGTCAAGGGACCAAACATTTGCTTTCAACTGCAATCAATGAGTATGTTAATTTGATGGAAGTTACAGGGTAGTGTGATGAAAACTACTTTTGAGTAGTTTTGAGGTTGCCTCGCCTCAAAAGGCCTTGAAAAATATTTTTTCTTAGTGAATTATTGTATCTCTATCTTATGATACTTGGTTTTTCTAAATTAATTCCATTTCATGTATCATTTCCTTTCCTGTGAAAATAAGCTGTTTCCTCCCATGTAAACAGCTTGCACCTCATTTTATCACGCATGAGGGAATGGCAAATAAGAATGTTTGAGCACACTGCCAAAACGTGAATGTAACTATTTTCTAAACACTTTAACAGAATGACATTTCAACATAAAGTACATAATTTATTTTACAGAAAAAAATATTGTTTTCATAAAGTTATGCAAATGACTTTTATTTTTATTTTCTATATACTGTTAGAAGTTTATTTCATGTCTTTAAGATTACCAAGCACTGTAATACTATAAATTACTGTAATACTGTGTGAATTCATAGAATAGAAAAAGAAAATTAGAAAAAATGATAATCATCATTGTTCAACCATTATTTTGAATGTAAAAAGATGAATATATTCCTTACAAATTACTTGGAAATTCAGTGTTGTATCGGGTTGAGAGACACCTTTATTGTTTCTATCATAAACATTTTATTTATGTGTCTTTATTATTAAAATGACTTATTTCACAGCACTAACAAATTTAGTGTGGTTTTCCTGATCCAATTTCTAGATAAAATTATTCATCTTAACAAGAAAAATCTTTACAAATACACAATTAAAGCTATGATTTTCTAACAACCATAGTAAATAACACAGATTTTGCAAATAAGAGGTGTCTCCACTTGGCTATTTCAGAGACAAAAATATTATTTTTGTTAATCTATAACATTTATAATGATCCTCCTCTTACATAAAGTAGATATGGTGGGATGTAATTTTAAGCTCTCTATTAATGACCACAACTTTTTTTTTTTAAGATTTTATTTATTTATTTGTCAGAGAGAGAGAGAGAGAGAGAGCACAAGCATGGGGAGCTGCAGACAGAGGGAGAAGCAGACTCCTCACTGAGCAAGGAGCCCAGTGTGGAACACGATCCCAGAACCCTGAGATCATGACCTGAGCCAAAGGCAGTTGCTTAACCAACTGAGCCACCCAGGCATCCCCTTCCATATCTTTTTTCAATGAGAATAAATTAGCTCACAGCCTTCTATCTGGAAATGGCTTCACAGATGTTATTAGCTATTTGTAAGAATACCTGCTACCTGCACATGATGCTAGGTAGACTGTGATTTAAGAGAAGTCTGTCTTGCAGGGTGCCTGGGTGGCTCAGTTGGTTAAGTAGCTGCCTTTGGCTCAGGTCATGATGCTGGGCTCCCTGCTCAGCAGGGACTCAGCATGCTTCTGCCCCTCCCCCCTACTCAGGTGCTGGGCTCTCTCTCTCTCTCTCTCACAAATAAATAAATAAAATCTTTTTTTTAAATAAAAAGTCTGTCTTGCCCTTAAGAAACTAAAGTCTAATATAATAATCATGTAAAAATATTGAACAAAAATATTTTCAAAATACTGTCAGCAAATCTCTAGGTATTTCAAGATGTCCAGGAAGGAAAATACTATACAGTTGACTTTCACGTCCCAATCATTAAAACTGTGTTAATACTGGGCATTTAGTCTCGGGTGTCATTTTCCTGAACTGTGATTCTCAGGCTGCATTTCCAGAGCTGTCTGTGGCTCTTTCAAGTATAAACTGCAATTCTTTAAAACCTCTGATCCTTTTACTAGGGGAATGAAAGAAAGTCCTGGACTGAAAAATGAGTTTTCCACTAGTTTTGTCAGAAAGCAGTTTGTGGATATAGCTATGTGTCTTGGGTGAGAAAGGATATAAAAGAGTTAATTCAAATAAAAAAGCAACAAAGCAACAAATAGCAAGGCAGCAAACACTTTTGGTGCCTTTCCAGTGAAAACAACCACCCCAGGTCTGTCAAGTCTACTAAGGGAGTTGTTTCATCTGGAGTTACATACTCTAACCTCACTTTTCAAAAAATTGAGTGACTGTTAGTTTGCTTGACTGGGCCGTTTTTGAAAATCTTAAGGATAGAGAAAACACTGTGCCACTGACAGTTGAATAAGTATACAGTAAATACACTTTAGCATTTGCTACTCCAAGGTCCATGAATTTGGCATCAGGATTAGCTTCTTAAGCATTTTATTCATAGGATTCTTGAGCACCCAAATTGTGAATTTGTCAGTAGCCATCAGAATATGCTGGTAGAAATAAGCTGTCTTGCCAAAAGCAGCACACAAAATTCTTATGTCATAAGCTAATAAATCCATTGTTCCCTCTTAGGGAAAATGACTTCTCAAAATTTATACATTCATTCAACAAATATTTATTAAATCCTATTATCTGTCAGGCAAAATTCTAGGCGCTTGGGATGGATCAATGAACAAAAGGATTAAAAATGTTTACCTTTGTGCTCTTGCCAAGTTAGGCAGACAATAAATAATGAACATAAGTAATAAGCAAATGATATACATAGTCCCTCACCTTAGGCACAGTTTTGATCTCCGTGGTTTCAGTTACTCTAAGTCCACTGTAGACCCGAAGTAGATGACCCTCCTTCTTCTGTATCTAAGGTCAATAGTAGCCGTCCCTATGCCTATGTCATTCACCTCGCTTCATTTCAACATTTTGGGATTTTTTTTCATCTCACATCATCACAAGAAGGCTGAGTTCAGTACAATAAGATATATGGGGTTAGGTATTACCCGCAGTTTCAGGCATCTCCTGGAGGTCTTGGGACCACTGTATATAAGTACTATATAAAGTAATACGAAAAGGAAAAAGTGGATCAGGAAAAGGGGAGGATTCATTCAACGCCAACTTTATCCACCTGTTCATTCAACATTTATGAAGTGCCATATGCAATGATATCTGCGAGGGTCTGGTGGCAAGTATCATCAGACAAAGTTCCTGCCTTCAGGTCTTGTACACTCTCCTGGGAGACATACATGAACTGAATAATCAAACATCCTCATCTCCCCCACGCTTCTTCCCTAATTGATCTCTCTCTGTGGCACTTCTCACCCTTTAATATATTTCATGTTTTACTTACATATTTTCTTTATTCTCTGACTCTTCCCTCTAGAGTATAAACTTCTTAAAAGTGGTTTATGTCTGCTTGGTTTACATCCGTATCACCAGTATATAAAGCAACACCTGCCTCAAAGTCAGCATCCAACATATAATTTTGAATGAATAATCGCATATATCCATATTTTCAGCTACATTTGCTTCAGTTTCCATTTTCCATTTTTTGTTTGCTTTCCACTTCTTATATAGGGATTTCACTTTTGGAAATAGAACTCATCATCCCTAATACTTTCCCTCATAATAATAGCAATAATGTGAAATACAGACATTTCTAGCACTATAAAAAAAATTAACTCTGATAATGTATGTTGTAAAAAGAGTGTTATAGCAAAAGCCAAGCAAAAGTCACACAAAATTGAGAGCCAATTTTATCTATATAATCTTTATTACCTAACAGGGCAGAATACCATTATTCTAACACTACATTGAATATTACAGAATGCATTAGCTGAAATGAGAGTTTCCAGAAAGGAGAGGTGGGGCCTTAAACTGGGAATAATTTTTTGTAGCAAGTGATAGAAGGAAAAAAACATAAATAGCAAATAAACCTCTATGTCTTCATAGAATTATGAAGCCACATGGCTTATTGCTCCTATCCTTGGGTGTTCTATTACAAACCTCTCCAATCTGGCAGAGCAGAATTCTTCTTGGAAGACAGGTTTTTCCCCAAGCTGGTTTTAGTATCTCTATGAAGTCTGTTGACTTATTGGCTAGCTATGGCATTATTAAACCCAGGACACCAAAATGTCCTTGTGAGTTAGGCAGTCACATTACTTAACCTTCCATTTCATATCTATGACTTGACAGAAATTTCTTTTCTCTCAAATTTTTCTATAATCTTATATCCTTTGTTTATTAGCTTATGCAATTTTGTGTAAAATTAATCCCAACAACCACAAAGGAATAAGAAAACAACATAGGCTCATGAGAAATGCCTCATAGTCACTCTTTGCAGAAATTCCCTAGCTGAAAATTTTAAGTGAGGAGCATCTTATGAATCAAATAAAATTTGTCTTTCAGAATAAAAATCCAAAAACAATTTTCGAGAGGACGTATTAATCTCTCTGGAAACCATACTTTAAAGAATTAATGTTCCTTCAGCCTTGAGAGTTGTGAATGCCTGGTGGATACTTTCAACTGAACTTCTAAATCATAAACAACTATGAAAAAAAAAATTTTATAACTAAGGTTAACAAAAACAAAGCCTTGATTTTTATGTAGCATCTGAAACTGTATTTTCTCATGTCACCATCACCAGACATTCCAGAGGCTCTTTTTCAGGGAAAAAAAAAAAAAAATGATAGCATAATTCATCAGTCATGGAGATACATTGTACATGACCCACTAACATTTCTCTATTTGTAGCTTTTTGTGATTGGCGTATCAATGCCCTCTAGCACCTGGGACATAGGGAATTACAAGCATACAGCATCCGCATTATCTCTACTTTGCAGTCACACTTAATTTAGCAACAAAATATAAGGGTTCAGAGTCTATCACCCCAAAATATGCTGCCTTGGCATATTGGTTACTTTGAGTGAGTTAAAGGTAAGTTAAAAATGTCAGATGCAAAAAGGGACCTCTGACCTTTCTTTTTTTCTGGAAGGAGGAGATAAAACTCCCATGAAAAGTGTCCTCCCTATACAAGAGGAAAGAAGACATGCTTGTCACCAGAGAAGGGTACTGAGAGAAATCTGTACAAACTTGTTAAACTGATCCTCATCAATCTAGTCACTTTTCCACAGTTAACTACCCTACCCCAAACCCCTTTGTTTTGTCATGTTGTCATAATTTGCTACCCTTCGTCTAACCTAGTACATAGCATTCACCTCTAGCTACTTCTTCGTGTCTTCATTTTCTAGTGAAGGTGCCCATGTACATGTAAAAATAAAATATACAGTCTTTTTATTAAACTTGTCTTTCTTGTCTTCAGGTTTTGCTCAAAGACCTAAGAGTTAACTTAGCCTTTCAAAGATTATAGTGACAGCTGCTAAGATAAGCTATTATTTCCCAGCTGGGAGAAGTGGCTGCAGTGACAGACTAGGTAAGCGGATAAGTGGAGAGGTTTTTCCCCTATTTTTTTTCTTTGGCTCCATGCCTGTGTACTTTCTAGCATCTGGGCTATGGTTGGGCTGTTTCTTTCTGTCTTCTATGGCTCCACATTTTACCCTTTTAGAACCTTCATTATCCATCCCTGAGTCCCACACCCCTTCCTGCCACAGATCTAGGCACAAAGACACCTGTGTCCAACAGATTATGGAATCCAACAGATTCCTCCCCTTTTAAATTTCCCATAAAGAGATGAGTGTGTAGAGCTACCCTCATCCCCACTGGTGACAGCCCCACACTTAAACCTTTAGCAGCAGAGATCATGGTAGAAGGGGAGTTGGGGGGAGGAAGAAGAAAAGTGTTTCCACAGGAATAAAGTGAGATACAATTCCCTTCAGGTTTGAGCAGCTTAGCAGCTGCAATGCCCAAAGCCTTACTGCACTTTTGGTAACTAATTAGTGCTTTCATCTCCTGTCTGTAGGAGACAACAATAAACAAAGTATTTTCTACTGTTTTGGGTCTACCCAAAGCCCATCTTATCTTTAGGAATTCCTGTGCTTTCTCATCTAGCCTGGAGGAGAAAGCAACTGAGACTTCTAACCCTGTCTACCTACCCACAGCCCAATTTGGAGAATTCCTGAGCCTTTTCTTCCCTTGCCTGGAAGAGAAAACAAAAACCAAAAGCACTATTTCGGTGCTTGTTCCAATCCTACCTCCTGGTCCTCAGCCATCCTTTCAACATGGCAGCTTCTAGTTTCTGTTGATATCTTTCAAATCCTGTTAGCCAGCCTATGAGGTTCTCCTGTGTCTCTTCCAGCAAACCAGGTTTCAAAAAGGATCCCATCCTTCTCAGCAAAACCGATACATTTTTACTATTTATATTTCTTCATAGTTATCTTGAAAGAAACCCTGACCTTGCTGGGTTAGAGATCAGAGTCATTATTATTGTTTATTATTGATGACATCATCAATTTCCCAGAGGTGACCTCATAACAGCCCATGCTTAGGACTCCATGTCCAGGAATTGTATCACAAGAAAGGAACCCAGAGATTAGGAATTGTGGTTTTATATAGGAGAAGGATACCTTCCCCCCACCCTCCTGAGAAAAAAAGAGAAACCTCTGCTCTGCAGGCTTTCACAATCCTTTGGAATGTAAATGAATTCTCTCAAGAAGAGAGGGGGAAGACTGCGCCACAGAATGCAAAGCATTTGGCTGTGGAAGAGTTTAAGTTTCATGACCCTTTGAGTGAGAGCAGATGGTTCAAGGTCTACCTAATAGCCTTTAACTTCCAAGGCTTGTCCTTTCACCCAGGTGCCAGTAATGTTTTCTCTGAAAGTCCTAACTCTGCAGAACCATGAAAATATCCACTTCTTGACACAGATCAGTGGGTGCCCGTGGCTGAATGTTGGAGCAGGATTGACAGCAAACAGGTAGGAGAAAACCTTCTGGGGTAAGGGAAGAATTTTAAGACTGAACCATCAGGATCAAAATGGTGAACGGCCTGCTGTTGCAGCATTAAGCCGGGGGCTGGAGGGTATTCAGAAATGGTATCACATAATACCACAGGGTTCAAGAAACTGGAGTGAGTGTGACATGATACAGTATGTGAGAATGATGACCTGAAAAGAGTCCCGGAGGCTTCCTGAGAACCTACAACATCACAGGGTGTTTCACACTGAGAGAGCAGGGATCTGACCATGGGGAAACAGATTTTGCCTAATGAGCAGCGGACGCAATACGAGGAGGGTAAATTCTACCTTGAGCCCCATCCGAAAGAAGTTCTTTGGGAAACAGAACAGAGAGAAGAATGCGCAAGGAGAAATCATGGAGTGGAAATCCATAGTTGCAGCTGCCCTCAGATATTTTTAAGAAGTTGGGTAAATCTGAAGTGTACAACTGAGAATTATTTGGGATGCAAACGTACTACTTTAAATAAATGTCTATCGTAATTTAAAAAAAATTAAATTTAAAACAATGTTAATAAAAAGCTGAATTGCGGGGATGATTTCACAACTGCAAACTGTACTAAAAATTACTGAACTGTACACTTGAGGTAGGAAACTGAAGGGACCCCATGAAGGACTGCTTTTTTGCTGCCTCTATTCTTACAAGGGCCTACACCTCTACCTTACACATGCCTTAATGTATGTCCTCCTCGTGAAGGTCAAGGAGTTACTGATTTCTTTGGAGTCTTCCAGCATGATAGATAACATCTAAGGAGTAACTGGACGAGGTCACCACTGACTCCAGACACCTTGATGCCAAGACTCTTGGCTTCAGGGCTAAGTGACTTATGGAGGGCACCTGAGCACTTGTCCTTGTTTTGACTAGTTCCTGGATGCTTGGGAGGACACATACACCAGACGGCCATCCTCAATAAAACCCCCAGACACTAAGCAAAGATGACAGTCTCTCTCTTTCCTTTCCAAGTCTCCTGGGCGCTCGGTCTGAATCTGCACTCTCTCTATATCTTCAATAAACTCTCCTCTCATGTCCTTTTGGCTTCCGTTCAATTTCTATACTCCAGGAAGCCAAGGACCCTCTTGGTTGGTCCTGTGGGACCCCCTCTGCGTCCTTCGACCTGACCTGCCTACATCACACTTACAATGGGCAAATTGTGTAGTATGTAAATTATTTCTCAATAAAGCTTTTAAATATAAGCCATAGATTGGGAAGATTATTTATAACAACTATAACTTAACAAAAGATCAGTTTCCAGGTTATATAAGGAACTCCTACAAATCAATAAGAAAAAAGAAATAAAGTTCCCTCACAAAAGATGACACACCCAAATGGCCAATAAATATTTGAAAATGTGCTCAAAATCTTTAGGCATTAGGGAAATGCAAATTAAAGTCATAATACTATACCATTACCCCCCCCACCAGAAGGGCTAAAACGAAAAAGATGAAACCAAGTGTTGGCAAATATCTTGAACAACTTGGTGAGATTGTTCATGGGTGTGTAAATTGGTGTAACTGTGTTAGAAACTTTGGTCTATCAATGAAAGTTGAACATATATATCCCTATGACCCAGAAATATCACTCCTGGGTATATACCCAAGAGAATGCGTGTGTGTGTGTGTGTATTTTTTTTTCACCAGAAGTCATACAAAAGGATATAGCATGATTCATACTAGGTCAACACTGAAAAACACCCAAATGGGTCCATCAACAGTAGAATGAATAAATAACTTATGGTATACTCACCAAAAGAAAACACTTCTGTTCTACTCTCACCAACACTTCTGACACCACATATGTGGGATTTTCCGGACCAAGAAGTACCCCAATTCTTGGTGGACGCCAACTAGGTATCCTCCAATTTAACTCAATTCTGACACAAACTGCCTGGAGTTAGCACAGACCCCACAGGTTAAGTGCTCAGTCCAACAAGACTGCTCTTCCCCTGCTTCTGACTCCAATCAGAAGTCTATGCCTCCCATACTTCTGACTGGTGGCAAACAATAAATCAGGAATTCCCAAGACTCCCTCTTAAGGTTTGATCAGTTACTAGACTAGCTCACAGAACTCAGAAAAAGGGTTTACTTACTAGAGTATTGGTTTACTATAAAAGGAAACAACTCAGGAACAGCCTGACAGAAAAGATACATAGGACAAAGTGTGGGGAAGAGCACAAAGCTTGCAAGCTCTCCCCAGGTGTGCCATATCTCCAAACACCTTCATGTGTTCAGCATCTCAGAAGCTCTCTGAATCCCTTAGGTTAGGTTTTTTTTTTTTAAATATAGGCTTTATTACATAAACTTGGTGGATTAAATCATTGGCCATTAGTGATTAACTAAACTTCGAGTCCCTCACTTCTCCCCAGAGGTCAGGAGATGGGGCTGAAAGTTCCACTAATAATGTTGGGTGCCCTGGCAACGAGCCCTAATCCCTAGGGACTTTCCAAAAGTTACCTCATTAACATATTAACTTAAATTTAGGTGTGTTTGAAAGGAACCTATTATGAACAAAAAATGATGCTCTTTTCACCTTATGGTTCTAGAACTATTTCAGAAGCCAGGAACAAGAACCAATATTATAACAATGTTCCTACAGCTCTTATCACTTTGGAAAACATAATAGTTTGAGGAGCTTCATTCCAGAAGCTTGGATGAAGACAAAAACACCTTTCTTATTATATCACAATATCACATCCATACTGTGGAACGCTATTTCATAGAGGGAAAGGAGTGTGCAGGAATCGGCACAAGTGGAGCTTTGGGGTTCTGTTAATTATCTCGGTGCTGCTTATGGGAGTACGTTCATTTTTTACAGATTTACTAAGCTACTCATTTTTGGTTTGTGTACTTTATTTTTGTTATGCTTCACACCAACTGCACCCCTACCAGAGTTCATTGTATATGTAGAGTCTATAATATACGTCTACTCTGCATGTGTGTGTATGTGTGTGTATCATATATATATATAATAGGTGTATAAAATAGGCATCTCTACTGTGTATCTACCCTATGACACAGCAATATCTACTCCCAGATATTTGCCCAAACCTGGTGATAAAACTAATAGGTAACTAGCAGAATATTTTACACACAATGGTATACAATTAACATTGAACACAGAACAAAAAAAGACCTAAAAGAGTCACCTAATATTTTAATCATGTTTTTTACCACATTAACCAGCATGCAGAAATCAGTGGGAACTAAATAAATATCACCCCCATTACATTATAGATGACTGCCACCAGGTATCATGCTAACAGGTTTCTTTCAACTGATTGATGCTATAACTAATTTTATTGTTTTTAATTATTCAAATCCAAATCCTTTAAAATTAAATCATAAAACTGTGGAGGCCAAGAAAAACAAGGCTGTACCCACCCCGAGTCTAGCCCTGACATAAGTGCAGCCATCTTGATGTTCCAGATTATCACAAAATATTTCTTGGGTTCTGACCTACTCAGGTTAGCACTTTAAACAGTCTCTCTCTCCTTTAATGATTAATTTTTAACCCCTGGATTCAGCTGCCTCCGTCTTTCGTAACTCCCCTACACATTCCTTAAATGATCAATGTTGACCCAAGTAGGTAGAGACAACTCTATGCCCCTACTCAGTAGGAAGAAGTTACAGAAGATGAGACCTTCCACCTTCAACAACCTTAAAGATTTAAGGGTCAAAATTGTTCAGGGGGAAATGTGGAGGCTGAGAAAATTAAGGCCATCCCACCTCAAGTTTAGCTGATGTAGGAAACAGTGGGAGAAGAAAATCATTAAAATTCATCACCTATTGACAAGCCCTTGAAACAGACAGAGTGGCTCTCCCCTGGGGACTTAACTGCTCTCACCTTGAGATTTTGCAAATGACAATCCTAGCCTGACCGACCCCCTACCCCGACAAGTCCGACCAGAATCCTGTAAGTCTACTTTAACAATTCCTTTAGGAAACTTTATCTCTAAACCTCCAAGATAGTGTCGAGAATCTGACCCACTGATACACAACTAAAGGGTCTCACAAGAAGATTTTTATTATTGGTAATGAATAACCTTTTCCTCAGACAACAGCTAGCCCCTCAAGGTCCTGGAGACCTCGCTTCCAGAATTCCTTAGAGACTTACATCACCCATAACCCCCTTTGTCCTCACCCACCGCCGAATCCACCCCTACTCTGCCTTTAAAAACTCTGTAATCAGGCTCGGGGTCCAAGTCCCTCCTCCGCTATGTTGGGTATAATTGGGCCCAAGCTTAAGCTTGTCAAATAAACCCTCGTGTGATTGCATCGGTGCTTGGCTCCTTGGTGGTCTCCTGGACACGAAAACTCGGGCATAACAAAAACTAGGGCAATGTGAATAATCATATTAAATGGTAAGTGCAATTTTATCTGTATATGCATTTCATTCACAACTGTTTCATGTTTAATAATCACAGTTCAAACTAAATTCTAATCAAAAGTACTAACAAATGTAAATTTGAAATAAAGAACCATACCTATATGCATTTATAGCTTTCTGGTTATATGATACTCAACTGAGAAAATATGAATGCCCCTGCTTAAGATTCCCTCTTGGGGCGCCTGGGTGGCTCAGTCAGTTAAGTGTCTGCCTTGGGCTCAGGTCATTGATCTCACAGTTCTAGGATCGAGCCCCACATTGGGTTCCCTACTCAGCAGGGAGTCTGCTTCTCCCTCTCTCTCTCTCTGCCCCTACCCCCACTCATGCTCCCTTTCTCTCTCTACCAAATAAATAAAATAAAAATTCTCTCCCTCTTCCTCTGCCCCTCACCTGCCTTTCCCTCTCTTATTTACTATTATCAGATTCTTAAGTATCATTGTGAATATATTTGTATGTTTAATTATAATCATATGTTTGCTTGAATTATGGTTCTCAGAAGTAATTACAGCTGTTATTGGCTATTAAATAAGAAAATGTATTTGTAGCTCAAAAATTTGTCTTGTTATATTTCCTGGTGAAAAAAGGCATGTATACTGACAGGATGTTAATTAATTTTAATGGATTCACATTATTACCCAGCACAATCAAACAATAAACAAGGCTCTACTTTGTGGATTGTGAAATATTAGTCTTTGTATTATTTTCTGTTTGCATGTCAATATTTTTATACATATGATCTTTTTGAGATAAAATTGATGTAAGATTTAATTTGAAATACTTGTGAACAAAGAATGTCTCACCATATTCTATTAAACTGCATTAATCCGTTCAAGCAAGAAAGTTTAAATTAGATTCTACTAACATTCAGCATTTATGCACTTGTCAAATTACCTAACTCATGCTTATTGTAGGATAATTTTAGTAAAATATATTTTGAATTATTCTAAATTGTCTTAGATAAGTTGACTGATACATTTACAAAACAATAGTGTTTTATGAGGTACGTAATTCAATCTCTAAATCTGATTTATTTCAATTCAAAACAAAGGGATAGTTATGATAAACTTCAGGTTATTAACACATTATATTCCTCCTTTTCCCTCTAACCATCATTTGACCATTTTTTTCTACTGTGAGTTATTCTGTTTCATTTATAATTCTTAAGTAAATCTTGTGGGGAGGGTTGTCAGTATGAAAATGCTATAATTTCCTTATAACTTGTTATTAATACTAATTTACTCCATAATTTATTTGCCCTTCAAAGCATCTTTCTCTTTGACATTTATCTTAAGACTTCTTTGTAGGAAGCCAGTTACTGAACTGAAGCATTTCATTAGCTGATTTGGATGCTGTACACGCTCATGAAATACTGCCAAGTAGATCTTTGAACATTTTGCCTGTCATGACTTGTCTTTTCTCTTACACTAAAAAGTGCATTATTTACATACAAAATACACATTTCTGAAATCTGACTTCCAAAGTCCATTTTTTTAATCTCACCCTCGAGGAGTGAAGGAACTTAAACACATAGATTTCAACTATTGTTCAAATGTACTAACATCTCTTTATCTTAGGAAAGATAGTAAAGAAAAATGTATTATTAATATTGTTATTATTATTATTATTTAATATCTCTTTGAGAACCTTGAAGTATCATTTACTTCATATATGTCCCTTATAAATAATGAGTAATAGAGTCGCATTAGCCAGGTTAAATTCATTCTCTCAAGTCTTACCTCACATGTGTCATTTTTAAAATCCTCCAGGAGTCAAAAATTAAACCAGTGTTGATGAGTGAACTTCCTATAGCTGTGTGTGAAAAGAGAGAGAATGCCTGTTTTACAAAAACATCACTAACTTCATTCCATTTCTTTTTTACCCCCTTTCTCTGGATCAGACTACCAGTGTTGCTAAATAAGTGGAAGAGAACTAGGTAGCGAGAGGTTTCACATTGCTGGCTATATATCCTCTACAGAGAACACAAGAATTTTACCACTTAAATTCAAATCTTTTATTTACTTCTTGCTTCCAAGACGAGAACCATGAGAAAGTTGTAGGAAAACTGCATTCTCTTCAACTAGCTATTTGTATTTATTTTTCTATAAAAAAGGAAGTTGGGCTAAATCAAAGCAAGACAACAAAAGGCAAAATTGATTTTTCACAAATCGTAATGTTTAAAAATAGACGTCACTGATTCCCTTGAGCTTGACACATTACTTGTGGGGCTCACCTGAGCCTCACATCATCCTTTGGCTAGAGGGGGTTAACAGAGTAACAAATAATCAAAAGCCTGAAATCAATCAAATGATG
Source organism: Enhydra lutris kenyoni (assembly GCF_002288905.1). Lineage (NCBI taxonomy): Eukaryota > Metazoa > Chordata > Mammalia > Carnivora > Mustelidae > Enhydra > Enhydra lutris. The sequence goes on from NW_019154087.1 coordinate 17,306,102, forward strand.
AGTTCAGCCAATCTTCTCTCAGTACCTTTTTAGCCCAGAGAGACACAGCCAGGGAAAGTAGCTGTTCCTATTTGTTTATAAAAATAAAAAGTAGTGTGTACCTAATTGCACATAATAATACAATAATATTATTATTGCTAGTAATAGACATATGTTATTTATTATGGTTACTAATAGAGTTACAGTTATTAAGGGGCATATTTAAACATATATCATTGCTAAATTCATTATAAGAGGCATTAGCTTAAGTTAATTAAAGCTCAGAAGTAGATTAAAATGTTTTTTTTTAAACTGCCTTTGGTGGCTCTCTAAAGCAAACTTAGGATGAACAGACAAAATTAGAGAGGTAAATTTTAGGTCAGCATAAACAGAATGTTCTAACGATTAATGTTGCCTTTACTGGACTATGGCAGACCCAGAAGTCTACCTGTGCTTCCTATTATTGAAGGAAATATAACAGAAGTGGAATCACTAAATGGGAGGGACATATCCAGACTCTGTGTTAGTAAGAGCCAGGAGACTTGTCCACAGCCCAGACTGCTGTAATAGTTGGGGTCCAAAACCACCTTCCACAGGCACCCTGAGAAATGGCTCCCATAGCTCCTCTAGCCCAGTGTTCCTTCCAAGGGGTGATTCTAATTAATATATAGTAATTGATGTGAATATATATGTATATAATTTATTTGTTTTCCCGGATTTAACTGAAATCAGTAGAACAACAGATTTGTGCCATATTCAGAAGCTTGTGAAGCAGGCTCAACTTCTTTCTTTAGAATGTCACTCGAATTTTCTCGCTCATGACTTCATCTTTTGTCGACGGCATAAACCTGTCCCAAATTCTTTTCCAAACCTATCTCTAAGGAAAATAGGGCCACTCTAATTATGATTTACTTCACATTCACGTGATTTTCTCGTTATAATGTTTTAGCATAATAAGACACTCTTGTTGCCAGGGCAACCTAAAAGCACAATTGTTTCCTTAAAACCTACACCTACCTTGTCAAACTCCCTCTGTATTCCTGTCTGGTCTCACTTTTGTGTCATTAAGATGTAAGCATTCGGCAGTTTCCCTCTTCTTATTTTGGCATTTTTCACAAGGTCTTGTTGGTCTATACACTTTTTCCTTTGATTCATTGACATTTTATTTTTATTAACTAATTCAAATACATTTTGCCACATTAAAAACAAGATTTTGTTTGCATCTTTTACATGTTTCTCTCAAATTTTTCATCTCCATTAAGCAAAATAAAGAGAAATCAGCTTACGTATTTTAAAAAAACCTATATTTTAGGGGTGCCTGGGTGACTCAGTCATTAAGTGTCTGCCTTCAGCTCAGGTCATGATCCCAGGGTCCAGGTTCGAGCCCTACATTGGGCTTCCTGCTCAGCAGGCTACATTGGGCCCTACATTGGGCTTCCTGCTGAGCAGGAAGCCTGCTTCTTCCTCTCCCACTCCCCCTGCTTGTGCTCCCTCTCTCACCGTCTCTCTCTGTCAAATAAATAAATAAAATCTTATAATAATAAGTCAAATAAATAAAATAATATATAATATATAATAAAAAATAAAATAAGTCAAATAAATAAAATAACATAAAAAAATAAATAAAAACCTACAGGAGCATTACAACCACTTTTTAACTTGTGCATTTTTAGTTGCATCATAGATTCATGTCTTCTTTAAGATACTAAAAAAAAGTTCAAATTGACTTTTTTTTTTTTTCCTTTTGGTGCTAAAATTGATATATTCGGCCCCTGGAACCCCTCTGACAAACTAGCCTCTTTATCTCTTTTTCATACTACCTCAGGTATTTCTGAGAGCGTCCTTGTTTTTGATAACATCAATATATTTCAAGTCTATTCTTATTTTTCTAATTTTAAGTGGAGTCTGCTTTACTCCCAGCTGCCCTCATTACTTTTAGGGGAGAAGAATAGTAGAAGCCATATGTTGGCATTAGATCATACATTAGACTATTCCATGTGATTACAAGAGGTAGGAAGAGTGACACCAGAGAACCAACCCAAGAAGTTCCTGCTTGTGTTATTAACACACACTGAATACTGGAATAGAAAAGTCTATTCACGAATAACAAAGGTATAATATTGTAGCTTTTTCAAAATTATGGAAATTTAAAAGGGCAAAAGTAGTTCACAAAAGTGAAATTTTGTGACTGGTTTTTCTTAGCTTAATATAACAAGTTATATGCAGCTACTAGAGTTTGCTAGAAGAGAATGGACCATCAGTAACAATAGTGTTTGCCTATAAAGAATTCTGCTTTTTCCTCTTATATATTCAAAACTGAAGAATGCAACTTGAGGAAACTAAACTGGAGTTAGTTTCTTTCTATGAATGATAGGGCTTTCAAATAGATGACCTGGGAAAGAAGTCAGAAGGCCTATACCTTCTGATGTTAATCAGTTCATTACTTTAAATAAAACAGCATTGGTAAATGAAAGAACCAAGATCTCAGATGACAATTTGGCATTTCATGGCTGTAATTCATATGTCACAACAAGGACAAATAAGCCCTTGTGTTTTTACCACCTCCTAATGGCTAAAATCTAGACCCCCATCACATCAATTATCTGGCCAAATATCCAGTGGAAACAGGAAAACTTAAAGTAATTTGAAATGATTTTCATGTATGTTCGTACTTTAGTAGTATATAAAGTAACAGACATTTTCAAAATGAAGTTCTGGAAATACATCCTGAAGATACATTCCATAAAGTAAAACTTCAAAAATTATTTCTTTTTTTTTTAGGATGTGGCTTTGTGGATTTGTGAAAAGTGTTGCCCTTTGTTTTAACATTATTTGGAATCTTTAGGGACAGACTAATTATTGCCAAATTTCCTGCAGCTGGCAGCCATTCATATGATGCATATGTTTGCGATCAAATCTCCCTCAAGAGCTTAAGGTGTTGCATCAGATAAGAGTTGTTTCATAAAGCTTAGCTGTGTTTCCAAGAGCTGTTGTTTTTCTTAATTACATCAACTACAAGTTTGCTGAATACATTCATAGATATAGGCTGAGCATTACTTCGAGGTTGATCTTCATTTATTATAACTGCTCTTTGCTTATTGAAGGACAAAACCTGAAATTAACTGTTACTATGAAATCAGAAATGTTACTATGAAAAAGAGTTCATAAAGAACTAAACATTAAATAAAAACAAATCCTACTAATACTTGGCCAACATTTGAGAAGGCAAGAACTTGAACTGGATTTTTCATTAACTTATACTTTTGGCTGAATATTTTGTGTGGCAAGAACCTGCCTTTTTCTTGTACTAATTTATAGAAGACTAACAGTCATAGTCACTCAAAATTTTTTAATTATTTTACTAATATGACTGAGAAATGGAATAGAAATGAGAATAGAACATGAATTTTGCTTCCAAGTACAGTATAGTTTAGGATTCAGAATTAGTCTCAAAATTATGAAATTGAATTTATATAGGAAATTAGCACCCTAAAGTTCTCAGGTTGAGTGGCTCTGTATATTATTCATTCTGGACAATTACACAAACCAGAGTGCTTTCTTATCTATATTTCACATATTTTACCTTCATTGTTTATTTCCAATCTATTTATAGTTTGATGTTATCTCCAACAGCCACAGTTGTCCATATTTTAAAACATGATTGTTTTATTACAAACATTAGTTTTTTAATATAGACCAGGGAATTCAATGATCTTCAATGATATCTGCATACTATTTATGTAGTGGGCAACTTAGTGTCTTCAATAAGTTATGTTATTATAACACAATGTTGTGAAGTACCAATGGAAAACTTTCATACTTTCCCAGAATTAATGCCTAAAGGTCCATAGTCTGACACCAAGTAATGCCAGTGTGTTCTTGTTTTCCCATAAGTGATGCCCAGAATCCACATTCTAATATCAAATTCTAAAATCAAAAACTACTAGCAGTAGGGCCAACCACTTTGAAAAGATTTCTGAAAGGCACTATTTCAGCACAGGTGGAACCATCCATTATAGCAACTCTCCATTTCTCCACTTCCCCTGAACTATATACAAAGAAGGAAGTCTAGAAGTCATCCTTAAAGGGAATGAGAGTTTGTGGAGCAGCTTTCCATACTCCTCCCACAGGTGAGGAGGAGCATTTAAAATATTCTTTCTGAAAAAAAAAATAAAATAAAATAAAATAAAATAAAATATTCTTTCTGATCCTACACGGGTGAGGACGTCAGAAACACTGCCCCCTTCCACTAAGTTGTGACAGCTGATCATTTTCATGTAAAATTTTTTAATCTACAGAATAGCAGGGCACTTGCTGCTCTAAACTTAAAGCTACTGATGAGAGAAGAGAGGGACAAGAGAGAGGAGGAGAGACAATTACCAGGGGGTATTGCCTGTATCCCCACCGTGGGATGTGGCAAGATTACCTGTTTCCCACAAGCACAATGGGCATAGGTTAGAAATTGAGTAATTTTGCTCGTACTCTCCAAGAGAGCTACCAACTAGAACAAGAATCCCCAACCACAAGAGGTAATGAAGTGAAATCCCCATGGCAGAAATGGGGAGAGTAAGTAGTTAAGCCTCAGCTCATTCTCCCAAGCCATGGCTGTAAAGGGTAAGAATCCATTAGGGCTCTTCACAGAACCAGGGAACCTCTGCCCGTTAGAAAACAAGCATTTGGATGCCTACCACAGAGAAGTAGCTGGAACTGACAGAACAAATTGCCACGGTGGATTTAAGTAATGGAAGAGCATTTCAACTAACAAAGGGAACATTAGCCAATTATCCATAGGCAGCTGTACATGGAAACACGTTTTGACTCTTCTCCCTCTCTGTCTCCACACCAGAGGACTAAGAGCTTGAAAAACGACAAGGTTGTAAGAGCGTTTGCTCCACTTCCACCAACACAAGTCCCGAACCACTAGGCTGGACTTAGAAAGGAAAGGAGAGCTCAAATTAGTTATAAGATTTACATTCTAAAATGGACTCTCTATCAATAACCACAGTAACTTATATTCTTTTTCTTATGGGAAATGCCTGTGTACATCTTATTCGTGAAAGAAAGACCTGTTTAATCTGTAATTACATGGTAACAATTATTTCCTGTCAGTACTTAGAATATATTATTCCACTGTTTTCTGCTTCCATTTCTGCTACTGAGAAATCTAATTTTAATCTAATTGTTCTTCCTTTGTGGTTAATCAATTTTACTCCCTGATGCTTTAAGTAACTCCTCTTTTTTCATTAATGTTTTAATTTCACCACATGTAGGTGTATATTTGTTTTAATTTATCTCCTTGGAATTCATTGAGTTTTCTCAATTTGATACTGGTACATTGGTGCTTTTATAACATCTGAAATGGCAATGATCTCTTCAAATATGTCCTTTTCACCACTCTTTCTATTTTATTATTCTGGAACTATCATTAGGGGTATCTGAAACTCTTCCCTCAAGCCTCTCTTTCACATTTTCATGCCTTTCTCTTTGGTGATCCTGGATAATTTCTTTGCATCAATTTTCCACTGAGTTATTCTTTCTTCGACTGTGTAATGTGTTATTTTATCTATTGATCAGTTTAAATCTAATTTTATATTTTAATTTTTAGAACTTCTGTTTAGTTCTTTATCAATAGTAATTTGGTCCTTGTTTATATTTTTGATTCACTCTTAAAGATTTAAAAAATTCTCATTTTTCTGATTATTACATCTACAGGCTTTGCAGGTAGGTTCATCATGTTTTATTTCTGCTAACTTTGCTTATGGCTTATTTCTTCATGTTTTTAATGACATCTTATTGGGAGATGATATTGATTGGAATTCTGAGAAATGTTTGAAAGTTGTTTCTGAAGTTCTTTTCTCCATAACACATCTATGTTTTCTTTTGTCAGGTTCTTGGGGCCGCTACCAATCCAGAATCATTTTAACCTAATTATTGGCTTGGTTTTAAAGTCACACAATAGTGTGAATTCATGCCACATTTCCATGTATGTTAAAATATTCTGGTTAGAGAGCTGCCTTGGTGGCTTGGCCGGTTAAATATCCAACTCAAGGTCTCAGCTCAGGTCTTGATCTCAGGATTGTGAGCTCAAGCCTCACACTGGGTTCCATGCTAGGTGTAGAGCCTCCTTAGGAAAAATTCTGGTTAGAAACTCTTAAAAGATTTTTGTTCTTCTTGTATTTGTTTTTAATTTTATATTCTGTTCTACCCAAAGCAAATGTGTTTTAATGTGTGCTTGGAGTTTGTTTTAATCAAGTATGGTAAGATGACGGATATGGAGGCAATTGCCTCAAAGAAAGACTTTCTCACTCACGATTTCCCGGAGAATGGGCCATGCATGCCCTGCAAAGCCATGTGGGGAATCACCAAGGTTGGTCAGAAGGCAGAAGGAGCAAGAGAAAAATATGGACAGAGGTTTTATCATGATTTTTGCAAGAAGGGAGGGGTGGGCAAGCTGAGCAAGCTTAGTATTGTATAATTTGAATAATTGGGGGGGTTCTGGACTATGAAGTGGTCCCTAATTATTGGGTACTTGGTGTTGAGGTGATTTAAAGCAAAGAGAATCTCGGCTTGTGTGAGAGTTACACAAAAGAGGCAGCTGAGCTTAAGGACTCAGGATTACCTGCTTTGCGTATGAGGGTATGCTCACAGGCGAGTCCTTAGCTAGCTCTAGGAATTAGGCAGCCCTGGGAAGGGTAGTCTTCCAAAGATGAGCAAGGCACCAAGATAACCAAGTATTATACAATTTTAAAACAAACTAATAAACAAATACAATACCCAAGGTAGATGTGCAAGTATTCTCCATATCTTCTTCTGTAAGAGGGTTTCCCCCTCAAGTTCAGTCACTGAGGGTATTGGTCTCTGGGAACCAGGCTCTCAGATTTTTAAGTTATCACTGACTCAGACTTCTATGAAATTCAGGCCTCCAGCCCCTGTGGGTACGTGGGCCTCAAAAATCCAGGTTCAAGGTTAGTAAGAATTAGCAGGGGTTCTCTGGCAAACACTGACTCTACTGCTCACAATCTGGTATGTGGGGTTTGTTGTTGTTAGTTCTGCCTTCTGATGATTTTTCTGAATTTACTACCACATCAGCGATGATTTTTACAATATTATCACATTTAATTCATTATTTCAGGCATTCTCTGCTTCACTAGTCAAATATTTTGCTAAAATTAAAACCTTTGGGGTGCCTGGGTTGCTCAGTTTGTTTAGGCTCAGGTCATGATTCCTGATCTCACTTTTGGGCTCTGAGGGCAGAGTCTGCTTCAGATTTTCTCTTCCTCACTCAACGTTTCTCCCCTCCAATCACTCTCTCTCTCTCTTTCTCCAACATAAATAAATAAATAAATAAATAAAATCTTTAAAAAAAAATTATTTGATTTACCCTTTAATGTCTCTTTGCTTGTTAAAGAGACATTATAAAGAAACATAATAAAGGTTATTCTTAAATTCTATTAAAAGCAAGAAAAATAATTCTAAAATAGTTAACTGATTAAATTTCAATTTGGATTTTTTTTTAGGCTTTCAAATGGTTTTGTACATTTTGAGCGATTGCCATGAAAGTGAAGCTACTTGAATTTTTGGCTAAATGTTTTGTAATTTTTATTTTCTCTAAAAAATTGAAAACCTTTCATGTGACTTCATATCTTGCAATCTGAAATTTAATTTTAAAATCTGAGAACATCTGTCTTCCCTTTTCAATATTGAAACTGTTTTTGTAAAAGACATCAATATTTCTTAACATACAGATCAAATTTTCCTATTTGCTCACCTTAGAACATAGAAGCCATAGATCTTATCTTCTGAATATCCGATATCCTCTAAAATGGGCAGTAAGAAAACATTTCAAAAGCCAACCAAATTAGACGCTGTACATATTAGATAATAATATAAATGTGTAGTCCATAAATTATTATCAGGAAGTAAAATTTGAATTACATAGGATTTTATTTAAATGCTGCAATTTAAATACCAAATTAATTTTCTCAGTTTGTTTTCAAGTTCTGATACTACTAAAAAATACAAAAAGTTGATACTACAACTCTATTATCATGAGACAACTATGCTTGATTGTTCAACACAACAGTTTTAGTTTAATTTATTGTTTCATTATTTTATTTTAATTAAAATAACCTGAAACTGGGGTGCCTGGGTGGCTCGGTGGGTTAAAGCTTCTGCCTTCGGTTCAGGTCATGATCCCAGGGTCCTGGGATTGAGCCCCATATTGGGCTCTCTGCTCAGCAGGGAGCCTGCTTCCTCCTCTCTCTGACTGCCTCTCTGCCTACTTGTAATCTCTGTCAAATAAATAAAATCTTAAAAAAAAAAAAAAGAGGGCACCTGGGTGGCTCAGTGGGTTGAGCTGCTGCCTTCGGCTCGGGTCATGATCTCAGGGTCCTGGGATCGAGTCCCGCGTCGGGGTCTCTGCTCAGCGGGGAGCCTGCTTCCCTCTCTCTCTCTCTCTCTCTCTGCCTGCCTCTCTCTCCGTCTACTTGTGGTCTCTCTCTCTGTCAAATAAATGGATAAAATTAAAAAAAAAAAAATGAGAAGGGTTAGAAAAATTAAAAAAAAAATAACCTGAAACTTCCTAAGAGTCATTTCAGCACTTTTATGTTACCAAATTGGGAAATCAAGCAACTATTGTCATTAATTAATCATCATTTCCATTTTCTTAGGAGACACGCCAGATCTGACAGCTAACTAGCAAGCAGGAAGTTTAGAAAGGCTGGTTTAACAAAAGGGATATGAACAAACATGTTCTGTGTTTCATGTCTATTCCAAAGTCATTTGCCAATTAAATTATCTGACTTGTGAGAATTAAAGTATTCTAGTCCATTTATGTCAAGATTAGCAGACAGAGGAAAGAGGAAGAATACTGAATAAACGAATTTTCCTTCCATAAGAATTTGGGTCAATCTCAGTAACCATCAAAGATGCACAATTTAACACAAGATATTTTTCAAAGCCTTTCAGATTAGTGAAGAAAACAGTGTGAAAATACCAGGGTTAGACAAAGTAGAAGTAAAATAGATTTTTTTTTTTTTTGCCCTGTTTATATAGAAATTGCTATCAGCCACAGGACAAATTGACATCATATATCATTAAAAACTTTTTGGGGCACCTGGGTGGCTCAGTTGGGTTAAAGCCTCTGCTTTCGGCTCAGGTCATGATCCCAGGGTCATGGGATCGAGCCCCGCATCCGGCTCTCTGCTCAGCGGGGAGCCTGCTTCCTCCTATCTCTCTGCCTGCCTCTCTGCCTACTTGTGATCTCTGTCTGTCAAATAAATGTGTGGAATCTTTAAAAAAAAAAAAAAAAACTTTTTAAAATGTGTATATTTTTAATTCAACTCAACTTTCAGAAATTTTTCCTAAACAAAACAAAACAGAGGTAGTAAAGATGTAGATAACAAATGTTTGTAATTGTGAAAGTGTCCAACAAGAGTGAGGTCCTTTTCTAAAATCAGATGAAGGAATCTGCATAACTCTGCTCTTTGAGGAAAAACATGCCTACCCTTGAGTTGACTCTTAAGTCACCTGCAATGAAAACCTTTCTTTATGAGGGATTTCTCCCATCATCCTGCCTTTTGCCTGGTTGTTTCCTGCCTTTACTAAAATTTATTTCTGTAGTTCATAACCTCAATTTTCACCTAAAATTTGTTATTAATAACTTATATTCTGTCCTTAATTTTTATTCTATTTTATTTTATAGCTTAGATTTTTCTGGCTCTTATTTTCTTATAACTTAAAATTTTATTTCTATAGTTTTAATACAAAAACTTTATATTCTTAAAAACTACTTTTAGTCTTAATAACCTCTTTCTTAACTTTTTACTTTTTAGACCTTACTTCTTATGCTGAATCTATTTATTTTCAAGTCTATTTAATTTTCTCAACTCAGTTGCTTTTTCTATATTTTAAAATTAATATTTTTTCTTTGGGATAAATTCTCTTACCTTAAAATTATACTCAATTCCTGCTTCTTTTGTTTTTAGACTTCATCTATTTTAATTGTCTGTTTTTCCATTTATTACTATATTTTAATTTTTTTTTTCCTGTTATGTTGAACAACCTCATTTCATGGCTAGTGGTCAAGAGGAGAATCCTAGCGGTGCCCACCCTTCCTCCCATCTGAGGTCAGGTGACTGTTCTGGCAAAGTCCTTATTAAGCTCTGCTTTCATGGGAGAATGTGGGTTCTGCTTGCCAGCTCCATTGAAACTTAACTGGCAATTAGCTTGAAATGTAACTGGCAACATGTTGCAATTGCAATCCAGTTCTTAACAAAGGCTTATTTGAAAGAAACATGACTGACTAAAGACTGGGAAAGAGTTGTGCAATCCTTCTATGTCTAAGTGCTTCAGTGTGAATCCCTGGATGAAGTCAGATCATCAGAAAGCCTGCACCTGAGTTTATAGTATTCTGGTACTATCTAGATTGATCATACTAGACTTGGTGTTCTCTCATTGGTCTATTTGAATAATTTTTAAGAAATTGCCCTATGAAAGTGTTAATATATCTATGGTAGAGAAGTTCCCAGGAGCATAGTGTCCTGGGAACAACTGTTTTGTTTTTGGTTTTGTATGACTATTGATATGGTCAATTCTGTCTTATTGATTCTCTGAATTGTGTAACCCATTTTTTTTTTCCTTTTTGTTGGCTGCTAGAGAGCACAGAGTCAAAATCATGGCTCTTGTCCAACAAACACATAGTATCTCTTGGCAAATATTTTACTACTCCTAGTTTCATTATATTTCTCTCATTTCAGTATTCCCTCTGCAGTGATTTTCTTAGTTACATATTTTTATTTTATCCATATATATTACATGCATTGTTATACTTCACCTTAAAGAATTTTTAAATCTGAAATACTCTGAAAGAGAGAGAAGCAGAAAAGATCACCATTATAACCCCATTTTACACATTAAAAAACCAGGACAATGTGATAATAATAGGAAGCCAGTCAGTAGCAGAACTGAAATTGGAACAGCCACCTTCAAGTTATGAAATAACTTAAAATTCAAGAATCCAAAGCCATCAGACTCTTCCTGTTATAATTGCCAGCTTTCCATCAACACTGGGGATCAACCACCAGTCAGAAATAATCAAATTCTTTGTGCTGTTGTCTCTACTTTATTTTGAGTAATATTAAAGTTCCAGAAATATCAGCCCAGGCAAATCCAGCGAGTATAAGTAACTAAAAGTGTTAGCTCCCACCTCTTTGCCATATGTTCAGAAAAATCTCAGACAAGTTCAACTTCATGTTTTGTGAACCACCCATCTAGAAACATTGCAAGCTTTACTTGGGGGGCGGGCGGGGGAAGGAGTTATGGCAATTTTAAACTACACCAGTATGGTCAAGGATATGTAGAAGAACATAAAAGAAAGATTCATTTTGCCATAAAGATTCAATTTTGCCATTTAATATTAAACAAAATACTTAAATAACACTTGCAAATATTTCAGCTATTAGATGAAATGACTCTACCAGACCTAATTTCTAAACCACAAAACTTGGAAACTCAACCTCTGCTCTATAGAACTTTATATTTGTTTTGGAGCTTTATACTGTGTAAGTACCATCCAGAGATTTTCCTTCAAGACTATCTTTGCTTTGTTTTGTTCTCTGACTATAAAAGTAGCTATTCTTATTGTAGAAAATTAGAGAAGTGAAAAGCATAGAAATAAAAATGAAAACTTCATAGAAATCATTTTAGCTAACATATTTTCAGCACCTACTTAGTAAAAGCAGAAATCTAAGCATCTTACATATATTTTCTCTACCTCCCAACAATGCTATAAAATAGATATACTGCTTAGCTCTATTTTATGGTTGAAGAAAACAACACTAATGATTTCCATTAAGTGATTAAGTGAATAAGCCACTAATTATAAAAGTTGTAAGTGGCATTTGACGTATTACATTCCAGTTTTTATTCATTTGCAATAAATAATGGATGGATAGGTATAGACAAAGAAAAGACAGATGGATAGATAGGTAGGTGGATAAGTAGATAGAGAGATGATAGATAGATGGATAGGCAGATACAGATACTTTTCTTATTGTTAGGACAATCATGTTTGAAATCTGATTCTGCCACATACAATTATCTCATAAGCAATTTTTGTGTGCGTGTGTCTTGAAATTTTACCAAAAATTTAAGAGCCTGCTGAGTCAGTTTAAATTACATTCAGCTGGAAGGGACAGCAAACCTAACAGATAAACTTAGCATTTAAAACATGCAAGTGCTTATCTACCTACAAGAATTCTGAGGGTAGGTAGATGTGAAGCAGGGCAGTAGTTCCAGGATGCCATGAGCAATAGAGCCCTTTCCATCTTTCCCCATGCTGTTCTTAGTGTATAGAAGTGCATCCTCCTACTGTCACCTCACTGTCATACAGTGGCTGCCACATTTGTAGCTGCCATGTTTCAGAAAAGAGAAAAAGAAAAAGGGACATGATCAAAGGTGTTGTGCCTCAGAAGCCCATCTCACCATTACCTATATCTGGTTCATACAGTATTTCAGTTAACTTACTACTGCTTAACAAACCATCCCAATACGTAAAGGCTAGAACATCAACAAAATGGCTGACAACTGCCAAATGGATAGGTTTTACTAAAGAGAGCTAGTCCCTGCTCTGAGTAACATTAGCAGGGGCAACTCCACTGGGTCTGGAGAATCCAAGATGGCTTCTCCCAGAAATCTAGCAGTCAGCTGGTGTGGCTAGAATGACTGGGGGTTGAATGGACCTCTTTTCTCTTTATAATTCCTCCAGGATCCTTCTCTCTCCCCATAAACTTTTTCTAGTTAGACAGTTGGAATTCTTTACATGATGGCTGGCTTCCAAGAGCATGAAAAAACAGAAGCTGCAAAGTTTATTGAGACCTAAGACCAGAAGTCAACCAACATCACTTTCACACAGTCCACTGACCAAAGCAAATCAATAACTAGTCCATATTTAAGGGTAGAAAACTTTCACCTCTTGATGGAAGGACAGGCATATATATAGAGGGATGGAAGGAATTGTTGGTGGCCATTTTTGGAAATAGTCCACCACACGTAGATACTCCTATTCCAGTTACTGTTTAAAAACAAAACAAAACAAAACAAAAACTGAAGTAGGGGTACCTTGCTGGCTCAGTTGGAAGAGCATGTGACTCTTGATCTCAGGGTTATGAGTTCAAACCCTACATTGGGTGTAGAGATTACTTAAATAAACAAACTTAAAAAAATCTGCAGTAGATCAAAAAGGATTCAATTAATAATGAGTCTGCCTTAGTTAAAATCTTTTTTTTTTTTTTTAAGGAATTCCCATTCTTTCTCTCACTCTCTGTCCCAGTGCACCCTCTCTTTCTAGTTTTCTTATTCTCTCTAGCTCTCAATCTTGCTTTCTCTGCAACACACACACATACACATAATCACCTAGGATAAAATGATTTTTAAAAATTGACTAAAAATTAAATATACAACCCAGCACCTGTGTGGCTCAGTCAGTTAAGCACCTAACTCTTGGTTTCAGCTCAGGTCATGATCTCAGGTCTTGAGATCAAGCCCTGAGTTGGGCTCTGAACTGGGTATGGAGCCTGCTTAAGATTCTCTCTCCCATTGGATGCTCGATGGTTCAGTTAAGCATTTGCCTTCGGGTCAGGTCATGATCCCAGGGTTCTGGGATCAACTCCTGTATTGGGCTTCTTGCTCAGGGGAACCCTGCTTTTCCCTCTGCTTGCTGCTCCCCCTGCTTGTGCTCTGTCTCTCTCTCTCTGATAAATAAGTAAATGAAAATCTTTTTAAGAAATTTTTAAAAGAATATCTCTCTCTCTCCCTCACTTTTCTAAAAAATTAAATATACACTATATGCAATTTAATCTTAACTAAAATTAGGAAAAAAATCACACACAAAGTTTTCTGTGTGTAGGTGGGCTATAGGTAATCTTTTTGTTTGTTATTTTTTTTTTTTTTTTAAAGATTTTATTTATTTATTTGACAGTGAGAAATCACAAGTAGGCAGCGAGGCAGGCAGAGAGAGAGGAGGAAGCAGGCACCCCGCTGAGCAGAAAGCCCTATGTGGGGCTTGAACCCAGGACCTGGGATCATGACCTGAGCCGAAGGCAGCGGCTTAACCCACTGAGCCACCCAGGCGCCCCTGTTTGTTATTTTTTTTAGTATTTTCTGATTTTCCATAATAATATGAAACTTCTGTATCAGAAAATAGTAATAAATGCTCTTTTCTGAATCTGATTTTTTACTAATGGTTAATATTCCATTATATAGATGCAAAAAGGTGATATACACATTCCCTTATGATTAGATATTTAGGGTGTTTATATTTTCCCCATTAAATCATGCAAAGATAAGTGTATTTGAATAAATATAAATTTCTTTTCCTAGAAACTATTTTCCAAGAAATGTTATTTCCATTTAGACTTTGACCAGCTGTATATAAATCAGTCTAAGCATATCTTCAGCATCATTGGACATTTCAACATTTTAAAAACTTATGGCAACTTATTTTTACTTGCATTTTTTATTATTAGTGAGTTTGACATTTTATAATGTATATTTATTGGCCATTTGTTTATTTTCAGGTCTGAATTGTCTGCATCCTTTCCAGTTTTTCTCTTGGAACTAAAATGTTTTTAATTTATCATTAAAAGTCTTTCTACAACAAAGCATATTATGTATAGTAGTTTTCATACATATATATGTGCGTAGTTTTCAATATATATACAATACATATGACAACTGTAGTTATCAATTTGTATATAAATTAATCTGGGGAGAGGAAAAAAATGGATCCTTAGTCTATACCACTGGTTTTCAAATCAGGTGTGTGTGTGTTCAGGTCAGGAGGAGAGGGCTTAAATGAACTGGGCTTTGAAAATCCCATAAAAATTATTGCTGTAGATTAATTTTATAACAAATATGAATAAAAATTCTAGATTTGTGCTTGGTATTGCTCATTTTATTCAAGCTGAAAGAAGGATTATATTGGAGGTATTTTCTTTAAAGAATCTTTTGCAAGGTTGGTAAAAGGAAGGCAGGAATAAAACATCATTTTCTAAAAATAGTGACATTTACTTATGAAATTGTGGAATTCTAAACAACTATACTCTGGGTAACTTAAGGGCTCAAATCCAATAATTTAGTTTTTTAAAATCTGCTTTATTTAACACTAAGAATTGTGTTAAATAATGCTTGTGTTCCCTCTGTCACTGTCTCTTTGTCTAATACTAAATAAAATATTAAAAAAAAAAAAAAAGAAAGAAAGATTCTGGCGTGCCCATGACATGTAAATTGTCTCATGAGCATAAAAAACTTTTTGTTATTGTCATTAATATGGACAATTAACACACGGTTAAATGGGTTACATTTGCTTTTGAAAATTACATGGGGGAAGTTCTATATTGACATAGTACTGTAGAATAAAAGGAACATGATAGAATGTATCACTCAGATGCAGAGTTTTAGATTAGTGGGGTACAGTATTACTAAATTGGCTCTACAGGACCTAGAGGAGAAAAAAGGGGAAATAAATGGAAAATTTTCTTATGTAATATTATCCACAGAGGGAGCATAGACAGTCAAAAAGAGTATAAATAGTAACTAAGGTTGGCCATTAAACTAAATAGATTTTCCCCTAGGCTTCAGTATTAAAAAGAAAAAGAAGATTTCCTAAATGACACCAAGCCTCTTTTAGGGAAGCAGAATGTCATAAAAAATCAGATATCATTTTTGAACAGTGGCTTTGTGGCTATATTTGTATTTTGAATCAGGCCTTTCATCACAACAAATTATAAATAAAATATGAAACCTTTGCTTCACACATTAATAGTCAAATGCTTATACAATGCATGCTTAAATTATTTTTCACTTTACACAGTGAATCCAAACCAGATAAGAAGAAAGCACCTATTTTTAAAGTCTATAGCCTCATTTAATCTAGGCAAATGTGAATAGGAGAGAAGTAGTTGCTAAGAGATGACAAAGTTCACCCAAACCAACGAAATTTTAGAACATCTCAAAGAGAACAAAGCCAGAGGCTCCATCAGCTGATGCAGCCTTCTGAGCCTACCTGCATATTAAGTGATTCCAATGACTATAGAACTACCTTTCTGAAATGCTACTGTTTTGAAAAGAATGTAAACCATACTGTGGTTTTACAAGGCCAATACTGAAAGTATTTCTGAGCACATTTCAGTTTTATCTTTTTCTTATGCATTATCTCAATGTTTCTGGTTTCCATCTTTTTTGATCACGCGGTAAACGCTGCTATTGTATTCAGTGACCATTCTATAACTAAAAAGCATCACTCAACATAATTATTACAGTGTTAACGACAGTTGCAGTCTCCCTTTATATACGTTCACGGAGCTGCCCATGGTTGCCCAGATGGTAGAGTTGAAGCCTGGGTTTACATTCTGTAGGATAACTGGATGTACCTAATCATACGTGTGATCGCCCCAAGCAGTCCTCCATCTGGGCTTTTCCAGTTAAGATCTGAATCTCTGCAACCAATAACTATTTTCCCTTTGTGCTTCACAGGGGTCAAGAGCTCACATTCTTCACTGTATGAGAGAGTTGTGAAGGGTTGTATTTTGTTAAAGAAGTTTTCTTGAATTTGTGAACATTCTGGAGGAAATTCTTCCTATACAGAAAGCACTAACTTTTGTGGTACTACTTATACTGTAGACTATATGTATATAATATTATGTCTACATGTGTCTGCAGTCTCCTATCTGATAATGCAGTACTCACTGTAGCTATTAGTAGCATTTTATACTGAGAATCAGCATGAGATTGGTTGTGTACTTTTGTAAATAACCAAGAGATATTTAATTAACACTTGACAGGTGAGTGAATTAATAAATGATATTGAAGTTTTGGCCTCAAAACTACTTTGATTATGAGATGATTTATTACTAGCTCAATAACTAATGAATTGTCTGATATAAAAGGTAGTTTTGTTTTTTTTTTTTTACTTTACTTTATTGGAACCCTACTAAAACATAACTAAATTCTGACCAGTGGTATTAACCATTGCACAATTTATTTTATCGGCTCCAAAACCTATAGCTAAACATATTAATGTAACTATTTCAAAACCACATTTAGGAATAATTCAAAAAGCTAAAACAAAAAGGAATTCACTACTATGAAAAAAGCAAGTAAAAGGTGTTTTTAGCATGTTAAATCGAATTGTTCTGCTTTTTATCAAATTACTAACTAAAGTATGTAAGTTTCAGGGCACTGAATTTTGAAAATGCTCTGAAACTTAGGGTATATACTAAAACCAGAAAGTAATGAAAAACATGTAAAATAGTGGTTTATTTATGTTATAACAGGCATTTGAATGTGAAATTTTGTTCTTTTTTATGTGATGTTATTTTTTCTCATTATTTTATACCCAGCAGCCTGAGCTTCAGTACCAGCTGACCCTGAGGCAAGAAAGACAGTATGGCACAGTAATTTGTAAAGTAAACCTAATTTTTGGTGAATCATTCAAGGAATTCATTGCGTCTCAACATTTCAAATTAACCTTTTCATGTCACACATTATTAGAAATAAATCCAATTAAATTACATAGCTTCTGTGAAATGATTTCCTCTCAAGATGCCATCTCCATCTCTCCAGGGAAAAAATGACATTTAAAAAAACTAAAACTAGAGAAATTATAATTTTAAACTTTGTGCAATGCAAATATATGTGTTGCATTTAACACTATTATTTTCTCATATGTCTGTCATATGAATAGCTCATCCAATCAAAAATACCCAAGAATGTGGCTTCCCACAGACCTGATTTCCTCACATGAAGGAGACACCAGAGACACTGAGGTAAGAAGCATCAGAAGAAATTTTACATCTTGCAGTCTCTTATTTTTTTTTTTAACATTAATGTTCTCTTTCCTTTTGGAACTAAGACCAAAAATAATCAAGGAAAGTAGGCAAAACAAGATGATGAATAAAAGGAATTTTTAATTTTTAACCCTACATTTTAACCCTACTAAATGCATTTTTTTTTAAAGTATTCAAAACAAAGATTGTAAGGGCACTGTTGGCCCACAGACACTTTCCCTATGTTCCTCTACTGAGGCCTGATAGACTATCTTGAAAGGTAACTGATCTCACATTCCAACAGTTGGGATCTGGAGAAACATTTATTTTTTAACATTCACTCACAGCTATAAATGTCCTTGAACTTTCGTAATTGTGTCCTTGTTTTCAAATCAATGGACATTTCTGAGCACCAGCTATTGCTAGGTGCTATGTCTTGCAGGCAGAAAATGTGTTCTACTTATAGTTAACTACCTGAATTTGAGCTCAGGCTTGACACTTGCTAGCCTGCCATCTAGGACCCATCCTTTAAATGCTCTAAGTTTTGTTTATAGCAGCAATGTCTACAATAGCCAAAGTATGGAAAGAACCTAGATGTCCATCAACAGACGAATGGATAAAGAAGATGTGGTATATATACACAATGGAATACTATGCAGCCATCAAAAGAAATGAAATCTTGCCATTTGCGACGACGTGGATGGAACTAGAGGGTATCATGCTTAGCGAAATAAGTCAATCGGAGAAAGACAACTATCATATGATCTCCCTGATATGAGGGAGAGGAGATGCAACATGGGGGCTTAAGGGGGTAGGAGAAGAGTAAATGAAACAAGATGGGATTGGGAGGGAGACAAACCATAAGTGACTCTTAATCTCACAAAACAAACTGAGGGTTAATGGGGGGAGGGGGGTTGGGGGGGTGGGATTATGGACATTGGGGAGGGTATGTGCTATGATGAGTGCTGTGAAGTGTGTAAACCTGGCGATTCACAGACCTGTACCCCTGGGGATAAAAATATATGTTTATAAAAAATAAAATTAAAAAAAAAATAAATAAATGCTCTAAGTTTTACTTACTTACCTCATCTGCAAAATGGGGATAATATCTACCTTGGCAATGTGAAGTAATGAAGGTTAGATGCATAAAGTATCTTGTCCATTGGAAAACACCAAGCAAGTAAATATTATTATTGTACCTTTAGTACCATAAAAAAATGCCTTATTTATTGTTTTTAACTGCTTAAGTTAAATGTGAGTTAAACTGGTTAAGTTTAACTGGTCAGTAAAATGTGAATCATGTAAACAGTGCTTGACAAATAGCAGATAAACTAATACATTTGTGAATAGCTCATAGCAGTGAAAAACTACCTCACTAGAGAGAACAGTGTGAGGTTCTATGGTGGGATTCCAGTCCCCATTTGCTGCTAATCCCTGGACCTTCTCTGGAGACTGTGTTCCCTAGTGGACCCAGAGACCTGGTTTGGAGATGGGCTGTGCTCTCCAAGGGCAACAGGATAAGTAGAACCAGATAGTAGCTAACAAGGAGACTTAGCTCCTGCATGTAGACTTATTTCAACACTGGTGTTGGATTTCTGGGATTTTGTTCCACTCTGGTAGATGGAATAGAGAATAAAATGGAATGTCTTCCCTTCACATTCATTCATTCACATTCATCTATCGAATAAAATTTGTACTGTTATCTACATCAGCTGTTAGTAAATCTTGACATCTAAGGAGTAGTTGATTCCATTTTTTAGGCAATCAGATTCTATTTAATGTTACCATTTATATTATATAGCCATTAATGAACACATTAAGTATTCTTATTTCCTTTCGTAAACCTGCTTTTTTGGCCTCCTACCACACGATTCTTTTAGCAGAATAATAGCAGTCAAAAAACACTTTTTTTTTTTCAACTATTGCTATTTGCCTCAATATCTTCATGATCATATGTACACATCCTTTACTTATAAGCTGTAAGACATATTTAAGAGATATCCTCTGGCTGTTTTTAATCTGAGACTTTAAACAATAGCACACCAACTTGAATGGCATGTCAGTGAGAGATGAGGAAATATTAACCAGTGTAGCTCAAATAAATATAGATTTGAGTTCCTACTATGTGTCAGGCTCTATGCCAGGTATTTGGGATTAAAAATATAAGTAATAAGTGTTCTTTGTTTATGAAGAACTTATAGATAAATGTGTATTATTACTTAGTTAACTATATATAAGATGGAAAGCAGTGAAAGGGACAGAATGAATCTCAACAAAACCCAGAAGCCAGAAAACTCAAGACCTAGGGTAAAAACTGAAAGGCTTCAATTCCATGTAAGACAGAAGCAGGAGAGTGGTAAGAGCTTGTAGTCTCATCACACCTCTGGGACTATTTCCTCATTTAGGAAAGTAAGAAAATGGCTCAGAAAGCTTTGATGACGCTATGACTTTAGTAGTTTTAAAATATGTCCACAGGTTCTTAGATTCTCCCTTCAAAGAGTGGAGCTTCAATCTCTTCCCTTTGAGTGTGGGCTGGTCTTCCTAACTACTGAGAACAGACTATGGTGCAAGAGACTGGGAATAAGTCATAAACGGCACTGCCTGCATGCCCCTTGCTCTCTTTTTAAAAAATTATTATTAATAGATTATCTCTCTTATTTAAGAGGATAGAGTATTGCTCTTCAGTTGACAGAAAGTAAGTTCTTCTTGCTCTCTTTTGGGTTGCTAATTCCGGGAGAAGCTAGATACCATGTAAGCAACCCTACGGAGAGGCCTACATGGCAAGGAACTGGGGCCTCTGGCCAAAAGTCACATGACTGGCCATCTTGGAAACAGACCCTCTGGCCTAGTCAAACCTTCAAATGGCCACAGCCCTGGCTGGCACTTTTACTGTAATCTCAAAATGCCCTGAGCCACAACCACCTAGCTAAGTCATTTCTGGTCTCCAAACTTTCAGAAACTTCATGAGATTATAAACATTTGTTTTAAGCTATTAGGGTTTGAGAGTAATTTGGTACAAAGCAATAGATAACTTGTACAATGACACTGGTGTATAAATTAGTAATGTTATATAATTAAAAAATACTATAAATAAATAATGAGTAATAATTTTATATTTTGGCATGGAGAATTTTAGGTTTACTTACAAAATCATAGAAGACTAAAAGGAAAAGATACAGTTCTGTTAGAATTGTGCCATATAACTTGATAACTTGGCTTTGACCCTACACACAGCAAGAATGCAAGCCCATTGGGGTAGTTCATTATCATACAACTTTTTATGAGCCTGACTGGCACTCAGTAAATGTTTGTTGGACAAGGGAGCAATGAAAAATGACAAGGAAATGTGTTAGTCTGAGGATAATATGAACACTAATGTTAGAGAATAACCATTTTGTGCAAGACATCATGATAAAGAGTTCAAATGAATAAACAAAGAAGTACTTATATTATTCAAGACGATCGATATGCAAGTATCCATTGCTTAAAACTGATTTGGAAAGAGGAAAGATGTAGAAAAGGAAACTGATAGAAATAGAATCCTCTCAGGCAGAGCAGAAACAGTGATTATATGAACCCAAGATAATCCGAGAAATTGTGCCTTATCAGTGTCTCAAATAGAAGATTTTTTCCCCTAGGCTATGTGATTTTCCACAAAGAAAAAAAATTTAATAAAAGAGTGTGAATACATGAAATGCAGTTTTAACCAGTGTTTATTTAAAACTACTTAATACCCCCAAACAATTACATGAATAAGGCCAGCTTGCTTACCATTATCTTTAATGTTGCCAATATAATCATGTATTATTTTTCAAAGGTTTGTCCTTTATCTCAGCATATTGAGCTAAAGCCACAAATAAAGACACAATAATGGTGATGATAAATTAAAATTTAAAGATGTTGCAATATTTATTGGTTATATACAAAATGTTTTACTTAAACCGTGTACTTTAAAAATTTATAAATGTAGATTCCATTAAATGTCACCTCGATTAGGGTCTAGATACATCATTAGAGTTTGACAGAAGAGATTTGGGCTTCAAAACAGACCCAATTATCTACTCTCATACCCTTTCTTTTTTACGTTTAATTGGAGTAACGGCCATCTCTCCTGCTTCTTATTAGGACTAAATGTTCACACACCAAATGACTTGAGGTAGAAGAGAATATTTTATTTTATTTTATTTTATTTTTTGCAACTCACAGTCCTTCAAATACTAGAACCTATACGCCCTTAACTAACTTGAATTATGCCTTTTTACCTAAACAATATCAGCAATTAAAAACAAATAAATTGAGGGACACCTAAACAGCTTTGTAGATAGAGAATGACTCTTGATCTTGGGCTTGTGAGCTCAAGCCCCACGTTGGGTATACAGATAACTTAGAAATGAAATCCAAAAGACAAACAAATAAATTGATCTATAATCTCTTTAAAAATCCTGAGCACACACATCTGATACACCCGCTCCAGCTCACTTACAGGCTATACCTAAAAGATATATGAGGCACACGTGGGGCATTTACCAAATGATTTTCAGAACTGCCCCCTCGCACCTTGCTGCTTTTCCTTGCTCTTCCGTGCCGAACCTTCACCTGTTCCCTCATGTGCTGCCTGACACACTGATTGGCTGCAGTGCCACTTGGAGAGTTTTGGCTCCATGTCCTACCGCTCCAAATCACAGTTCTTCTTCTGCACATCATCTCAAATTACATAAGATAAGGAACTCTTGTGGAAATGTCTCCAACCCTTCTACATACCTATGACCCTCCTCACAGCTGATATTTGGCCAGGCCTGGCCCACAGGGTAGGCACAACGCATCACAGGTTTGGCACACATATGCAAAGGATTATCCTCCCATGGTGTGCACGCTATCATCTGACCTTCCCAGGAAAACCGGCCTTCTCCCACCTCCAGTCCTCCCTATGTAACTTTTTTTAAAGCGATCCTGTTCCTGAAAGTGCTTTCTTCAATATTTCTCTCAAGTGCTAGATTATTCACTCTGCGTCAAACCCCCAGAGCAAGAGAATAAGAGCCATTGTACATGCAAATATATACACAGCTTATTCGTGACAGGGAGCTTCCACACCTCGAAAATAATTAAAACAAAAACAAAAAAGCAGAAGTTGGAAACTTGGCACCCAATATTAATGGTTTGCCCACCCCTGATATGCACAAACACACAAACAATCCAAAGTGCATTGAACTCAAGCAGTGACTGATAGGAGCTCATAACAAAATCCTTGGGCCTTCTTCAATTTCAAAAACCTGACACGAACTACTTGGAAGGGTAAAAACAAGAAAAAATGACTCTGAGATCAATATTCCATGGGTGGAAAGAGCTTGTAAGAAACCATAGAGGAGGAAAACAAAAACAAAAAAACCTTGCCCTTGGCCTGTGAGTGTTTGGTCTTTACAAGGTCACATGCCAGTTCATTCCCAGGACCTTGAAGGTTGCATGGAGTAATAGAGAAGGAGTAGAGCAACAATTATATTTTGAGCTCCCTCCCTATGTTGGGAGCATCAAAGCTCTGCCTTCAAAGAGCTTACTTTCTCATGGAATGACAGAGAAAAACAAAATAAAGAAGTTTAGAACACACGACAGGCAGTGCCAATGGTTTTAAAAAGAAAAAAGAAAAAGAAAAAAAATTGGGCAGGTCGGGAAGGAGTATGGCAAGTCCTGTTAGGTGAAATAGGGGTCCTGGGAAGGCTTTTCTTTGGAAATGACATTTTAACAGAGGCCAGAATGAGACGAAGAAGAGTGAGCTGTGTAGAACTGTAGGGAGAATTTCAGGTGGCAGGAATAATGAATGGAAAAGTCTAGATTCAAGAACATGTGTGGAGGGCTCAATGAATAAAAAAAGAACCAAAGCATCTACAACAAAGAAAAAGGAGAAAAGAGGTAGAAAGTTACTTCCTAAAGGTAGTCAAAGGCCAGATTGCATAGGTCCTTGTAAACTGTGGTAAGGGCAGTAGAACTGTTTTCCCCAAGTGCCCTTGGAAACCATTCTGGGGAGCTTTGATGATTGGTCCCATTTTTTTCGCTTTCTTGTGATAGGATGATACACTTACACACACCCTTGGCCATAGTCCTGCGCAGTCCCCTCCCACGTGTGTAACGTGTATTTCCTTACACCCGTGACACACACGCCTTGCTTTGGTCAATGCAATGTTCTCTAATGTGACACAGGCTTACGTGTGCTCACACGTACATGGGTTGTCTTGGCTTCTGGAGCTCCCTTGATTACCATTGGAAGAGTAGGCTCTAGGCTGTCACTGCACCGTCAGCAAGGGTCCCAGAATAAGACTCATAGAGCACACCGGAACCCATCCCGAAGCCAGAGGCATAGTCACTCCAGCTGACCTGTGGGCAAATAATGTTGTAAACTACTGAGAGTCAGAGTAGTTTGTTTAGCAGCTTTATTGAAGCAAGAGCTGACGAATACATGACTGGAGGGTTTAAGTCAAAGGAAGACAGTAATCTGATGTATTTTAAGAGGACAGCTCTGACAGCTGTTTAGAGAATAGAAGGAAGAAATATATGAGTGGAAATAGAGTAATTCAGAGGCCACTGCAAGAATCCAGCTGAGCAAAGACAGTGGCTAGATGCGGTGGGGGCGGGGGGGATAGTGGAGCTGACGGGATTTGGGGATGACTGGGAGGAAGTGAGATGTGAGATAAAGAAAGAGCGTGACAACACTATTGTACAGCAATTTTATCATCCAGCTTGTTATTTTATCCAGCCCACCAGCCCAGTCTATGTTGCTAAGCATAAAAATCAGCATATAAAGAGTGTTTTTGTCAACTGCCATGCATTCAGGGACTACAGTTGCTATAGCAGCCAAGCAATTCTCTTTGGGCAGCCAGGTGGAAACCAAATTGTCTTGAAGAATCGTAGAGCTGGATAGGCAGATTTTCTCTAATACCACATGACAAACTTCATCATTGCCTTTTTATTTTTTTAACAAGAATATCTAAATCAGGATGCTATCTATGGTTTAGTACATAATTCTCTTTTTCTATAACCAACTCTGTTTTTCCATTTTGCAGTTCATAGTTTATGCTGAGAATTTTACAGATATTGGTGTTTCAAGAGGTCATTCCGTCAAATTCTAGGGCATCTCCCTCCTCAGCTGAATGCGTACACATTGTTCGGTTTCAGAATGACCAGTGTACACTGCTCATTTGCATAAGGGCTTTTGACTCAAATATGTATTTTCTCTCCTACCTAGGAATCCAAGTCAGACAGTAATGGAGCCTCAAGGACAGCCTGGCCTCTCTCTTGTCATACTTCTTTCATGCAAAGGAGCCAAACTAAACCTGGAAGTCTGATCCTGCCTCTCTTCCCATATGGCTCACCCTGGCATTCCTTTCACTAAAACCAAGATTCTCTACTTGCATAAAATACACCCAGCTCAGGAACTCTTGTACTCTGTTGGTGGGAATGTAAATTGGTACAGCCATTATGAAAACAGTATGGAGGTTCCTCAAAAAATTAAAAATAGAACTACCATATGATCCAGCAATCCCACTTCTGGGAACATGGCCAAAAGAAATAAAATCAGTATCTTGAAGAGATATTTGCGCTCCCATGTTCATTACAGCACTATCGACAATAACCAAGATACAGAATCAACCTGAGTCTCCAGGAATGAATGAATGGATAAAGAAAATAGGTCATATATAATGGAATATTATTAAGTCTTAAAAGGGAAGGAAATTTTGTCATTTGCAACAATATGGATAAATGGATGAAAGTTGAGGGTATTGTGCCAAATGAAATAAGCCAGGCACAGAAATACAAATACTTCGTGATTTCACTTAGGTGGGAAATTCAAAAGAGTAAAACTCATAGAGAGTAGAATGGTGATTGCCAGGGGCTGAGCAGTAGGGGAAATGGGGAAATGTTGGTCAAAGAATTCAAACTTTTAGCTATGCTGGATAAAAATGTTCTGGGAATCTAAAGTACAGTGTGGAGACAATAATTAACAATTCTACATTGTATACTTAAAATTTGCTAGGTGAGTAGATCTTAAGTGTTCTCAGCACAAAAAAATGGCAACTATGTGAGGTGTTAATCTGATTATTAATGTTAATGTTAGTTAATCTGATTTTGGTAGCCATTTCACGATGTATGCATAAATCAATGCATCATGTTGTATACCATAAATGTACACAATTTTTGTCAATTACACCTCAATAAAACTGGGGGAGGGGTGGAAGTACACTCAGCCCTCACCAGTAGTATGACAAAGGGAGAAAGACAGCCTCCAGGAATCCCACATGTACTGCCTTCACGTCTCCCGTTAAAGCTTTAGTCTCCAACTCCCATGATCTGAGTGACACACTATCTTATAGTGCACCCAACCCACCATCTGCACTTATATCTAACACACTTTGTTTCTACTTTGTCTATTTTGTCCACAGTGGCCCCTGATAGGCATTTATGCTCCTCCTCCCTGAGGAGATCAGAATGAGGGAGGACAAGCAGGTGCCAGTACTTTGATGAACTTATTTCTATTTCTGGATATCTACCACACAGCATAGTAGATTATATACTTCTTATTGTTGTACATATGACATTCAGAATCAAACAATCTAAAAATGCCTAATGTCTACCTGCCAGCCAGGGAGGGAGCTGCTCTGGTAGACCGTAATAGAGAACTAGCCTCTAAAGCTTGCAGCTCTTCATAATAGACAGCATTGATGTAAAAACGACAGCCAAACATTCATTAAACTCATTAAAGTCCTAAGAAACTCAAGAGTACTCAAAATAAATTGCATTTTGGCACAAAGAGTTTAAGGAGAAATCTCCTAGGAAAGAGTTTAGAATTGCTAGAATTGCTTGCAATCTGTAGGAGGGCTACATTTCCTGCATTTTAAAAAGAAATCTCATAAATGTTCAAGAGAGATTTATTGTCTGTGGTTTCTATGCAGCCAGAAAGCACTAGGTAAATAAGATGCCTTACTGGTGAGAAAGCTGTTACTTGTTCTTATATCCTCGGTGAGTATGAACATGCTATCACAGTACAATTAAATCCATATTTAGAGACACTAACCAGGCACAGAACCTGCACAATGCAATCACACTCCTCAGGGAAATGATTGCTTCATTCAATATCCCTCATGGGTTCTCTTTTCCTTCCTGTTCAGGGACACATGTGCCACTTAGCCTCTTCCATCACATTAGAGGTCACAGAGGACAGGTGGCCTTAATGTCCTGTCTAGAATCATAAGAATCCAGATAAACTAAAGGATTAGTGTCACAGGTTTTTAAGAGCATAATAGTCTCTGGAAACAATATTATTAAGACAGCCCTTCAGGAAATAATGGAATCTTTTCCTTGGAGTTTTTAATAAAAGGTCTTTCACATACTAAAGTATGATGGGGAGAACACCCATTGAAATGTTTCTTGGAGCTACAGTTCACAATATTTGGAGTTAATATTTCCTTATTTCCCCAAATTACGTTTCATTAATGTGATTTTCCATGTTTTGCCTTTTGTGTGTGTGTATGTTATAGCTTCAGCAAAATGCATTCAGTTGCTGTGCTACTTGACTAATGGATTTGGATAATGAACAAGGAAAAAATAGAAAGATAAACATAGAACTCAATCGTTATTTACAATTATGTGCCACTTTCTAAGATGGCCTTGGACTTGCCTATAGCCTAATTTCTTTATCAGTTTCTTTTCTTTTCTTTCTTCTTCTTCTTCTTCTTCTTCTTCTTCTTCTTCTTCTTCTTCTTCTAATATTGTGATCCTTTCTCTGCAGAGCTGGTTTACTTTACAGCTGAGATTTTAAAAATATTTTATTAAATATTTTGAATCTAAAAAAAAGGACAGTCTTTCAAGGATCCATTGTTGTTAGATCTTGGGAGAGAAGAGATTGTTCAGCATCTTTTGAGAGATTCAAACTCTATGTCGAATGTTCTCTTGAGATAAACATTTACATTTGAGGAGTCAGGAACTATAGCTAAGTTCCACTACTCCTTTCCATAGGACCTTGATCAAGTTCCATTCTTAACCTCTGTGTATCCATTGTTTCCATGGTGAAATGTGGTGTGTGTTTGTGTTCCTCCTCACTGAGGGGGTAGGAATGAAGGAGAGGTGAGGAAGGCCAATACCTCGTCAACTTAATGCTTCTTTTCTTGATTCTTAGCATACAGGACTGAGTAGTATGTCTAGATAGTATAGAATGAGATAAAGCCTTTGATTTTAGAACTAAGAAATGCTTTATAAATTTGTTTAAACATTTTTAAAATCAATATACATATTTGGAAGAATGTTTTTAAGACATACAATGTATATATATGACCTCTGTATCTCCCAACCTGCTAGACATTTTTACTGGTATGTTTCTGAGCACCTCCAGCTCAACACATTCAAAATCAAGTATTTATTTATTTATTTCTTATTTCTAATTTATTTATTATTAATATTATTTATTATTTATTTATTCTAGTATTTATTTCCCACATGAACAGTCTTCCTTCTAAGTTCCCTAACTCAACATTTATTTCATCTGGTCAACAAAGCCCCAAACAAAAGCATTGTCCTGTGCTCTTCTCTCCCCATTTCCACCATCCTATCACACAATAAGTCAGAAATCCTGCCTGTCATAATTTCAAATTTATTTATTCTTTCCCATTTCCACAGTCACTGCTAGACCCTTATCATCTCTCATTTTGATTATAAAGAAAACCTCCTAAACAGATTCTCAGCCACCTGTCTCTCATTTCCCTCCAGTCCATCTAGCCCAGTGCCAGAATTATTTTGCTAAAACTTTATCTGATAATATCTTTCATTGACTTAAAAACTGACTTTGGCGACCCCCTGTTGTCTGTAAGTTAAACTCAAAGTCATTTCAATAATGATTTTTTTTATTATCATCTAATACTATGAGCCACACCCTCTACTAAGTGTGATGACTAGGAAGAGGAAAAGGCAGGGCCTCCTAAGCAGCCCATAGTGTACTTCTGGGAGAATTGGATATATTAACAGCTATTTACAATATGGTGCAATGGATGCAACCACAGGAGCAGCAAAGAATAGGGAGTGACCACTCATATGAGGGGCTTCAGAATGGGAAGATGTCTGAGCTTGGGGTGGGCATGCCAAGTAAAGGCAATGGCACATGCAAAACGCATAAAAATCAAACAGCACTCCAGGATGTATTTTTTGCAGTTATTTTTATTGCTAAAAATGTTGATATCAAGAACCGAGACCCGAAACACTGGAATATGAATCACTCTTGGATATGGTGTTAGGAGGCTGGTAGTGGGGGTAAGGTGGATAAGCTGGGAGTGGTCAAGACACAAAAACAACAAGTGAGGGGGGTGATAAATTTTAGTTGAAATATCCAAGTGCAGGTCAGAGATGGATAGCTTGAGAAGGACTTGACTCCTTAGTGCTGGAGGGCAAAGCACGGAAAGCATGAAGAAGAATGCAGGCAGCCAAAAGAGCAAAAACTGGCTCTTGGATAATGGCCAGCAAAGAAATAGAACTCAGTCCTACAACTACAGCTAAGTGGATTCATCCACCAGCTTGAATGAGTTTGGATTGCAAGGAATGCAGCCCCAGGCGAAACCTTTGTTTTAGCCTTCTGAAGCCCTAAGCAAAGAACCCAGCTGGGCTCGCATGGACTTCTGACCTACAGACATTGTGAGAAAATAAATTGTGTCACTGTTAAGCTTGTGGTAATTTGTTACAACAGCATTGGAGAACTAACAGCCAGCTCATGTTCAAATTAGCTGTGTTTACACACTTACTATACTCATTAGAAGTTCAGTTCATTGAACTTAGGAACCTCCCATTACCCCTCGGTGAGGCTTCATCTTAGGATATGACTGGACCAGAGAGCAAGTGCAATCAAGATTCAACCGAATTTACTGGAAGATCTTTAGGTTCCTCATCTCTGCCTCATAACGGACCTTCAGATTGTGACGTGGTTGTTAATTAGTTTCATCTGAACTTAAGCACTTCATCTTTGGGCTTAGAAGAGCATCTCATTAATACTGGGGTCACAACATGATCCTGAGTTCGCTTCAAGAATCTAGACATTTTGGGGCGCCTGGGTGGCTCAGTGGGTTGAGCCTCTGCCTTCGGCTCAGGTCATGATCTCAGGGTCCTGGGATCGAGGCCCTCATTGGGATCTCTGCTCAGCGGGGAGCCTGCTTCCTCCTCTCTCTCTGCCTGCCTCTCTGCCTACTTGTGATCTCTCTCTCTCTCTCTCTGTCAAATAAATAAATAAATAAAATCTTTAAAAAAAAAAGAATCTAGACATTTTATTTGAGGGTTACTTCAACAACTTAAGATATTTTGTTATCAAAGATTTCTGTAACCTAGCCCTAATTACATGCCCTATAACATGCCCATTCCTGTGTCTGCCTGAGAGGTGGTTCCCCTGCTGTCTTCTCATGTGCAAGGTGGGTTCCTGAATGTGGTTTCTCCTATTTTGGTCAGAGCCTAGGGCTTCCCCCCTGCAAAAGTTACAACTCGAGTTATCCACTTTGTAGCCCTCAGCTAAGATCATTCTCCCCACCCCACCCCAGGCGTGACCTTCCAGGTAAATTGCCAGCGTGAACAAAAAATTCTGCTAGATCAGAACTTCCTCTTTCTAGGAGTGGTCTCCCTCCGGCACCCCTTCCCTGGAGATAGGATGTTCTAATAGCTGCAGGGAAACATGATTTGCAGGTTACAGAACTAAAAACATGTTGATTTCATATTAAAATCTTTTCGTTTTTAGAGTCACATTTTTGAGATCTAATCTTTCAGGATCCATTAAAAAATTCTAACTGCTTCCATTTCCTAGATGGCTGTGTGCCCCTGATTTCTCAGGTGAAAAATGAGGACAGTAATAATAACCAGACTGTGGGGGAGGACTGAGTGAGTTAACAGATGAAAAGTGTTTCAAGCCAGCAATTCCACTTAGGGGAATATGTTAAATAGCCCTAAAAGCATCAGCTAATAAGAATGTATGTGTAAGAATGTTCAGTGCATTTTGCTACCACATTGTGGTAGCAAAAAATAAAATTGGAAACAACACAAATATCTCTCCAACTGTGTATAGTTAAATAAATGCGGTACATACACACTACAGAACATTATGCAGTTGTTTTAGACATCTGTCGGGTATCATCTCACATCCTCTCAGTCCACACTTTACTCCAGCTGTTGCTGTAGCAACCAGCTGCTTATAGGTACAATTGACAGCAACCTCCTTCAGCTGCATCACATATTTCTTGATTTGTGTCCAGAGTCTCGGTCCATCAACATTTGGAGCATTTACAGGAACTCATAGCCATTTCAACACAGGTGCAAACCTGCAATTGGAAAGAACACAGGGCTTATCCTGTCTATTAGAGAGTAGAAACAAGCATATAAGTGGTTTCTCTCCTATCCTTCAAGCAGACGATTCTGAGATGTACTCTACAGGGCTCCTCAGACGTCCTCATTTCCCACAGTTCTGGCCAGCTCCTTAGGGAGCCATTAGCTGACTTTTCCTTTCCCCATGTTTATTCTTTCTAGTCCTCCATTCCTGGTCCTTGGGATCACTTTCCAGAATAAGCTGCCTGCAGGCAAGCCCTTATCTTGGGCTGTTTTGGGGGAAAACTCAGATTACAACAGTAACTATTTTATAAAATGAGAAATACATTTGTTGACCTGGAAGGTTATCTATAGTGTATCGTTAAATAAGGAAATACAAAGTGCAGATAAATGTGTGTAATGCCATGTATAAAAACAAGTAACACTAAACTGTGTGTTTCTATAACCCTGGAGGGAGGTCAAAGAGTGCCCTTCAAGTTGGCATCGGTCTCTTCAGGGAGGTGAAAGGAAATTGTTAGCTTTTCTTTAATAATTTTTTTCATTATTTTATTACAGTCAGCATGTCTTAATTTCACATTTGAAAATATTGTGAAAAGAAAAATGATCTCTAAAATTGGTATCAAGTCAACATGCCAGGAAAAAGAACTTCTAACCAAGTGATAAGGAAGTGAATAACTTTACAACTGGACTTAAGTTGAAAGACAAAGTCTACCATAAGCCTTTTCATGAACCTTGGGTAAAAAAATAATTTCTTACCTGAGACCTTCATTGTAAAATAAATACCAGAAACTATACCCACAAACCTAACATACTGGCTGTGACTTAGATACACTCCAGAGATCCCTGAATGAGGAATGAGCCACTCCGTAAGGACTCAGGATGATTAATAGATAAAGAGACAGACGTCCACTCCTGCAGCATTTCCAGAGGTGTATTTAGCAAGGGCTGAGCCACAGAATGAGAACAGCTAGTCTCAAGAAAGAGCCTGGATGAAAAAATGAAGGCTCTTACAGAACAACAGCAGCAGTGCTAGCTAGCATCATGTGCAGCATAAACCTCGGTATGGAGCTCTTCAAACTTCATCAAAAGAGACACATAGTAAGAACTCACACAAGATTTTATAAAACTTAAACATCTAATCTGAACAAATTTCCATTAGCCTCCTTTGCTTTTATTCCCAGGGGGGTTCATTATGAATTAGGAATGGGCATTGACCACGTGCATGTATGTTTTAAAGAGGATACTTTTGAATACCTCCCCCAAGTGTAGACCTCCGCTTAAGCATCTGGTTCCACTAGTTAAATATGCAAGAGATGAAGAAAAAAACCCTTTAAAATATGAGATGAAAGAATGAAAGAAGCACACTCTAAAAGACATACTCTGTCAAGAAATGGTTAACTTATGGCATGCAATGATAAGTACACTTTTCTATGGCACTAAATAAGTGGACCAAGTAGGCAGACCCTGGGATGCAAAGGCTAAGGTGATTAACCACTGGTTAATTTTATGTGTTAACTTAGCTAGGTCACAGTGTTCAGATATTTGGTGTTTATCAACTGAATGTTTGGGCATCCCCAACCCCTCACCCATCATATATATTAAAACCCTAACTCCCAATGTGATGGTACTAAAAGGTGGGATCTTTGGGAAGTAATTAGGTTTATCGAGGTCCTGAGCCTTCACGATGAGGTTGGTGTACTTATAAAAAGACGAAGAGACTAGAGTGTGCTCTCTCTCTTGTTCTGTCTCTCTCTCCCCATCCCTCTTCACAATAAGAGAATACAGCAAGAAGGTAGTCATCTGCAAACAGGAAAAGGGCCTTCACCAGACAATGAAGCTGCCAGCACCTTGATTTTGGATTTCCCAGCCAACAGAACTATGAAAAATTAATTTTATTATTTCAGCCACCGGTCTATGGTATTTCATTATAGCAGTCTGAACTGACTAAGGCATTGGCCAAACATTATCCTATTTCTGTGATGGTGTTATTGAATGAAGTTAACATTTAAATTGGTGGACTTTGATTGTCTCTCATAATGTGGGTGGGTCTCATCCAATCAGTTAAAAAACTGACAAGAACAAAAGACTGGCCTCTTCCAACAAGAAGGAACTGGAACTCAACTGCCATATTGGCTCTTTCTGGGTCTCCAGCCTGCCATATTTCCTTACCAGATTTTGGACTCACCAAGTATTCCCCATGGTAGGAGCCAATTCCTTAAAACAGGTATCTTTATATATACACATCTATGGTTGTGTTTCTCTGGAGAACCGTGACTTGTATTACCACAATGTATTCAGATGCTCTGCAAAGTGAATTAACTCAATAATATAATTAGTGATAATTATAACAGTGAATACTCACTGAATGCTTATCTGAGTTCCAGACATTGTTCTAAGTGCTCTACAATTCAACTCACTGATTCTGCACAATGATGTATAAAGCGATCATCCCATTTTACCGTTGAAGAAACTATAGCGCAGGGAGAGCACACTGCTCAGGGTTAAACCGCTTAGTGAGTGGCAGAGATATTTATAAACTCTTGGGTAGTGTTTTATTTCCCAATTCCTACCATTACTATAATTATTTTTTAGCAGAGAAACAATACCATGCAAAGACACAATCCTAAAATTAAATATCTTGTATTTCTTCCTCCTTCTTCCCATACTACTCACATTACAAACTACCAACTGCTCATATAGAAACCTCTAGTCTTCCTTTCAATTCAACCTGCACAATGCTATACACTCTTCTAGGTTTTTCTGATTTTTACAATTTTAAATGTTGGAGATAGCTAATAAAAATGCAAACTAAATCTTGCCTATAGACATGCCAATAAATCCTGGGCAGAGGAGAGACAGTCCCCCCACATCCAAAAAAATAATTATGCCTCTATTTGCAAATTTATGTCAATATTCCTGATCAATAAATGTGTCTGTTCTTTGGATTCTCTTTTGAGAATCCTCATTCCCTTATTGTGAGTTAAATAAAATCCTTAATACATGCTTATCTTTTATCTTGTTGAAGAATCATGATTTTTACCTTTCTTTAAGAATTACTCTAAATGCGGGTTGCCTTGGTGGCTCCGTCAGTTAAGTGTCCTCAGGCCATGATCTCAGGGTCTTGGGATTGATCAAGCCCCACATGGAGCTCTCTCCTCAGCGGGGAGTCTGCTTCTCCCTCTGTGCTCTCTCTCTTTCTCATATAAAAACCTTAAGAAAAAATTATCTTTAAACAACATTATGTCATTTATCCACTTTCAAACTTTCAGAGCCTCTTTGATGACTAAGATCCAAGATTCTTGCATTAGCATTCAAACTTCTTTATTACCAGAATACAAGCTACACTTATTTTTTCTCTAACTTTGCCCTTATACACACTTTCCTCTTGAGCCTGGAGGTCTTAGTCATTGTCCTGAGTGCTTCTTGATGTCATGGCTCTGCCTCTTGTTTTAGGTTAGTTTATCTCTCCTTCCATCTAATTCCTATTCTTCCTTCAGTGGACAAGGTCTACTCTTATCTCTTCTGTTAAATCTTTCATAACAACCCCATACAAATTCTTTTTTTTTAAGCATTTAGCATTGTCAGTATTCTTTTTAGACTTTAAAAGTTACCCTTTATTCCTTTAAAGTATATCCTGTTGCTCCAGACACCATATATTTTATTTCCCTGTATCCACAACAATACCTAGCCCAATCCCTTGTACCATGACTTGATTATTGGTTTAACAACTGACTGGGCACATTAGGGGGAGAAAAGCTTCTATTACACACTCTGTCTCAATCTACAGCCCTATTCCAAAGCAAAAGTACACATTTCACTTATAAAGTCTAACACTTGTTATATTTTGGAAAATTACTTAAAAAAAATAAGGAGGTAAAGATACGCACACACAATAATAGCTTGATTACGCTCAACAGGGAATGCATCTTAAATTCCTAGTTATGAATATTTTAATGATCAGTATCAATAAAAGCCTCTTACCCTTTGGCCTATTTGTGATGCTAAGGATTTGGTTAGTAATAATAGCTCTTTGAGGGCAGAGGGAACTCAAAATAATTTCTTTTTCAAGAGCATAAAAGGCAAAGATCCTCCAGGGAAGTTTTATAAGCCATTTCTAAATAGAAACAATTACCAAACTTTCTAAAAGCACGGATGAATTGTCAGTTTTGATAAAAATAGATTTAAGCTCCATCTGAGACAAATACAATGAATAGACTTATAGAAAGCAAAATATTTGCCATAAAAAAAGTATCCTCAAGTTCTACAAAATATGTACAATGCTCAAATAAAATACACTTGAAAATCTTACCGTTGTTCTGTTAGTGAAGGTCACACATCTAAATTGAGAAGCTTTTGCCTTCCTCATTGTCAACCTCTCCCTCATGCTCATCTAGAAAGCTGGGTGATTAAAAGTGTGAACTTGGTATTTGAGGTCCTGACTTTACCACTTGTGCGACCTGGAGCAAGGGATTCAACCTTCCAAAGCCTTCATTTGCTCTTTCACAAGGTGGAAGCAATGACGGCACCGCCCTGCAAGATTCCCATGAAGATTAAATGAGATAATGCTCGCAACACACAGAGCATAAAGCTAGGCGCATGCTATGTGCCCGGGAGATGTCAGTTATTGTTATTGTGACATAACACGTCAGAGGGAGAAAAAAACACACAGCAAATCCTTTTGAAGAAGTAATAATGGTTACTGAGATAGATGATATTTGCAAAGCCAAGAGTATGTCAGAATTGGCCTGACACAGAATTCAGAACGGCTATAAGGCTTAAACAATAAGTTGAAGTGAGAAGCTTTTAATAGGAACCATTAATAGAATTTTCAAGGTAACTTCCTTTACAGACAACTCTACCAGCTAAGTGAGACTGGTGAGACAGAACATATTGAGAAATAGTCAGATCTCCCTCAGGCTTTAGTTCGTTATAAATTGCTTTATTTAATGCACACATGTTATAAACTAAAATCTCTACAGAGTAGAGCCCACTACATCACAGAATTTAGTTTTAATGACCTTGGACATAATCCAAATTCTTTTAGTTACATGAAGTTCCATAAGGACTTTATTAAAATAGGGTTACAACAATCATATGTCCTAGTCTGTGAAGGTGGTATTTAGAAAAAGCCAAATAATTTCAAATAATTTATGAATTGAAAGATTCTTACAGAATTTCTCATTCAACGCCACCATTTTATAACTAAGGAAATGGGAACATTGAGAAACTGTCTAGTAATATTCTTTAGTGCAAATCCGAAAAATGCATTTAAACTGATGGTCCCCATTAGGACTTATTTTGACACATCTTCAGGAGCTTCTTAGCAGAGCAGAACAAGCCAGGAAGGAGGCAATAATTCTGAGAAAGATACAAGAAAATTCTAAGCAGACACATATGGTTTTCTTCTCAGAACCTATAATAGTGACCACATGGTCTTCTATTTCCTCACTCCTCCCCCATCTTGTTAAGCCTTGGTTTATGGACCTTTCATTGAGCAGCGGCTCTCACTACTCAGATGCAGAATCATTCTTGATGATGGCAAATGGCACATGAACACATAGACTCCACCATTTCTGGGATGAAACTTGTGATTTTAAAACCTGGAGTGAGGGATGCCTGGGTGGCTCAGCTGGTTAAGCGCTTGCCTTCAGCTCAGGTCATGATCCTGGGGCGCTGGGATCAAGTCCTGCATTGGGCTCCCTGCCCAGTGGAGAGCCTGCTTCTCCCTCTGTCTGCTGCTCCCCCTGCTTGTGCTTTCTCTCTCTTTCTCTCTCTGTCTCTGTCAAATAAATAAATCTTTTAAAAAATAAAATAAAATAAAATAAAACCTGGAGTGAACCCTGGTCTCTCACAGCTTTCTCCTATCTATATGTGACTGGTCCTATTCACAAGGATAAAAGTAACAATAAAAAAAATCCTTTGTGCATGGCTAGTGTTACAGTTAATGATAATTAACTGGATTGATTGATTAGTGCCATATCAGGCACTGGTCTTAGAACAAACCCTAAGAAATAGGTGTATTAGCACTCCTTTCATGGAGGTGAGGAAACCGGGACAAACAGCGTTAAGTAAATTGCCGCAAGTCACTGGCTGGCGTCCAAATCAAGGAGTCCAGCTGTAGGACTCTACCTCTAATCTTCATCATCTTAATCCCCATATTCTTCATCCCTGGATTCCACTATACATCATTTAATCCTCAACAAAATCTTTTGCAATAGTATTTGTTCCGCTTTACTAGTGATAAAACTGAGATTTATAGAGGTTACGTTTAAAGAGTTTACAAAACATGAAGAGTATGTGGGAAAGCCAGGATTATAATCCAGGTCTAACTGATTCCAAAGCACACACACGATATTAAAAAACTGCTTTTCTGGCTTTCACAGCACCATCTCCTGCTGAGACTAGAAACGGGGGGCCCTGGCTCAGCTTCTGGAAGTTGCATCTTGCTCTCTCTAATCCTGGCTTAGAGAGAGACCATCTGGAACCATGATATGGCCATCTACCCCATACCGACTATTGTTACTTCTTGCAAACCCTTCCTGCCCTGAGCTGTCATGTGGCGCTGTCAAGCTGCGCTCATCGCCCTTTGGACACTTTACGTTGGAGGCTGGCCACTGCTCTGTTGGGAACCCAGACAAAAGCCAGGTTAATTTCCTCAGCCCTGGCTGCAGCTTCCTTTCTCATCCCATTATCCCAGAGCACTTACGTTCAGTATCCCTTCTGGTCCAAATTATCCAAGTCTTTACAGTCAAAGGATATTCTTAATTTCAAATAGTTGACTGCGATGCTATTTATCAGCACTTTTAAACTATGCATGTGCATACATATGTATAAATTATATCTTTATCTTACGTATTTCAATAAATAATCTAAAAAACTTTCACAGAAACCCATGCTGTGACGGAAACACAGAACCATATTTAGTCGTAAAAAGTACTTGTTCATCTTCGTCATGGCGTCTCAGTGCTTTCCTCTGAGGTGTATACATATCTCTTGCTGCTCTGGAATGATTCTATTCCTAAGTCATATGGGTGCTCAACTGCACTGCTTAGCAGGATGGGATGCTTTAACCTTAAGTCATTAAATTGTGTGTTGAAATAGCTATGGGAAATTCCGCAAGGTAATCCAGTTGTGTCCATTTTAGTCAGCGCCGACTTGGAAATACTTTAAATTGCCCTATCAGCTCC
Organism: Enhydra lutris kenyoni; assembly: GCF_002288905.1. NCBI lineage: Eukaryota > Metazoa > Chordata > Mammalia > Carnivora > Mustelidae > Enhydra > Enhydra lutris. The sequence continues at coordinate 17,344,422 of NW_019154087.1, forward strand.
ATTGCTAATGAGCCGATCGCCCTTGAAAACAGCAGACACCTTTTTCTATTGCTCCCGGGACTACGATAAGAGCTGTCTGTCAAGAATTAGGCCCAAGAGATCAAAAATGCCTTTAAAAGTGTTCACCATGTAATTTTCATGCACACTTTTAAAAAAGAATGAGTGATTGACATAATATTAAAGATACCTACACAAAATTAGGTACTGCCAAGAGTGGAAGAGAGAGGCTATACCCCTAAAGTGATTTGTTTTTTCTTTGTGTGTATTTAACTTTAGTCTCTATTAGCTCCTTAATGCAAGACTTTGTTTAAAAAGATCATTGCTCTGAACATTTGACAGATATTTTCTTTTATGTGGACAGTTTAAAAACATTTAAAGCAATGTCAATTCTAAAAGTGCTAACTGTTGGAAATACCTTTCCAACTAGATGTTATTGATGTCTGCAGTTCTGAGGAAACCATTTCTTTTAGATCCTGACAGTCCCTTAAAGTTATGCATCTTGCCAAAGTCATAACTCTTAAGAGGAAGCAATAGTTGCCTATTCATTCCTGCAGATATATTTTGGCCTAATTATGTAATCGTAAGCTGAAATGCTCTCCTCTGAATCAAAATGACCTTCCAGAGGTAGAATGCGTAACATTTATCACCGTTTTAAATATTTTTATTAAATGTCATTTTCAGTCATACACTTAGCAAAAGACTTTAAATTTAGCCAGAAAAGAATGTTCTGAGAATACTGAAAGATACGAGTTGCACATTTTTCTTTAAATACGAAAGGGAAGAATTTCAGCAGCACCATCTGTAAACTCCCAGGGCTCTCATCGTAGGTGTACACATTTTTCTTAAAAGGGGTGGCATTTACATTACAACTAAAGATCAACAGAGGCCGATGTCCAGAGCAAAAATAATCAGTGAGGAAATACAGGAATTCTGCTTCTACCCACTGGGGTAGCTATTGAATAAGCTCAAGGGTGGGCGTGAATTGTTTTCTATGCCTGGAAGAAGAACAAATAACAGAAACAGCCTGACTTGGAGAGCCAGACAATCCAATATCTGTGTCCTGGTTCTTCCTCCTCCCACATGGGTAGTAACATTGGTCAAGTTACCTGTGCTCCTAAGCCTCGAGTCATTCTCTAATAACAGAATTACCCGTGAAGCATGGAATCCATTTCTTAACGACCCAATTCCATTACTTCTTTCCTGGTTTTGCCAATCAAGGCACTAGAATATTAACTGGAATAGCCAGACCTGGGTCACTGCGTTTAGGAATCTACATTAAACAATAGCTTTCAGGGTTATTTCATTGTTAACTTTATGAAAATAACAAAAATATTTATGTTAATTAACTGAACCTACACTCTATGATGACCAATACACCAAATGTATGGCATAAACTTATCTATACTGTACAAAGAAGTCTATTAGTATAGTCTTCCAAATGATTTGATTATTAAAAAAAAAAAAACTCTTGTTTTTTAAATTTCTAGAAAATTTCTAGCCTTCCAGAAATAGAAATAGAATCCAGTTCACTCTCCTACGAAATAGGTTCTAGGGTATCTGTTTCTTTCTGGCTCTTAATAGGTTTTAATTATGCTTATGTACTTGCCCAAAATACAATCTTCTAGTACTGGTCTTTCTTTCTCTTAACAGATATTTATTTAGCTGCTACATGTGCAGGACACTGTACCTGTTGATTTCCTCAGAGTCGGTGGAGTTCTCCAGAAGGCCTTGCACTTTGTCATGTGTGCTTTCACCTGCCGGCCATGTGATGCGATGCCTTGTTTTCGGGAAGCAGTGCCGGGGGTGGGGCTCAAGATCAGCTTCCTCTGTTTTAATTGCTCCATTCTCTCTGCAGGACCAATATTCTTCTCTACGCTGTGGGAAATTCGCCAGGGTTTGAATGTCTTTAGGCAAGATGGTAATTTCCTGTTTGGAGCATAAAATGAAATCAGATCCATATGCTCAGTGCCATTATACTTTCAACGTAATATATTAAATACTCTTAGCAACAGTAGTTCAAAGTCATTCCTATTTAATCATTTCACGCTCACTATCTCCTAGTGGTCGTGAAAAGTTACATAGCAAAATCCCAGGGAGATAATATTTTCCTGTAAGTGCAAAGCATTTAATCCCTGCTGTTATAACCAGAAGGGCATTTAATGGCGGATGACAGGAAATAGACAAATAGGTAATGGATTTTGAGTAATTCTAGGGGGAGGAGAGAAGAGTAGAAGCTAAGGGTGGGGCAAGAAGGAGTAGCCTAGAAAAGAGTGTTAACAGCTGAATCGAAAAATCCTTTCGAAAACCAGCCTAGAAGGAAGATGCTCTATTTTTTCAATGTTATTTTAGAGTTAGATCATAATAAGGGTGATTCTATAAAGTTAGCTGATAATTCTCTACCTGTTCCTGTAATAATTATTTCTTATGCCTTCGAGTATGTTTTTTGGAAAATTTTAAGACCACCTGAGTTATTATTAATTTCTGCTCTAGCATATATGAGAGTGTAAATGACTAATAAAGACTCTGCCAGGAGGATACTCAGTTTATAACCAAAGAGAGTAGCGTTCAATGAGAGCGAAACCATCAATTGAGAGACAATTTTGAAGAATCTTAGGAGAAGAAGGAAAGGTTAGTGATGATGAGTCAACTTCCAGGGACAGAAAGCAATTTATACATAAAAAATATTTAATACATACCATTGCATAGTTCTCCAGTAAAGACATTATAGGATAGCTTGAGACAATTGGAGGTGAATTGACTAATTACAGTGTTAGATTCCCTGTGACTCCAGCCACATTCCGGCTTCTGGAATAAATTCTGAACATCTATGTTCAGTTATATCTTGTGCTTTTGCTCATGCAGAATATGCCTGGCAAACCCTTTTCCACCAATCCAAATGTTTCTTGGTTTTTAAGTTTTAGCTTAAATACTTCTTCCTTATAGTCTGAACGACCTGCACCTTCCTCTACACATCCTTGTCACTGGGCTCTTATATTTAGCCCTTTTGTTTTATTCTCTGTTACCAGTTTGCCTCCTCAACTAGCTTATGAAGATAGTTTGCCTGTCTTTGTATTCTCACAGTACTGAAGAGAGTGCTTCATAATGAATAAGCATCTGATATTATATTTAATACAGAATAAAACATAGAGCATCGCTAGAAATATTAGAAGATAGATTTAAATATCTATCCATTAGGTGGCATGGCATTTAGTTAGCTCAGATTTCTCTCAGAATTTCTTTGACTCTTGTATTCTAGAGATAAACATAACAGCGCTGCATTACAGCATGGGATTTTGGGGAGGATCACACAGGCCAGGCATATGAAAGTGTATTATAAGCTGCAGAACACTCTACAGAGATAGGATCTTACATTTACAAAATAAACTGTGATTTGACCACATTGCATGTGAGTTTCCTTCCATGATTGTGTAAGCTTTTCTTTACCCTCCCATGATGACTTTGTAAATGGCTGCAAATTCTTAGAGACTCCTTTCATGGAGCAGCAAAGTTCAATTCCATGCCCCCCTCCTCTCTCCACCCCTAACCACTGGATTCTTGGCTGTTTTTATTAGTCTCTCATAACTAATTGAACGCACAGATGTGACACTGTGTGTCATGAAAAGCCATGAAGCTTCTTCCAAAAGGACCTTCTGGAATGCTCATTCACAGGATGCTTCCTCTCAAATTCTGGCTGCCATGTTGTGAAAAGCCCAAACCACACAGGGAAGTCACAAATGAGGGCTCCTGGGGACAGGTCCACTTTGACCTGTCCTTTAGCCATCCAGCTCAAGCACCAAGCATTGTGAGAAAAAGCCAGCAGATGATTCTGACTAGGAAGACATCCTAGTCAACCCAGTCATCATGGAGCAGAAAAAAGCCAGCCCCACTTTGTCTTTTCTGAATTCCTGGCCCACAGAATCCATAAGCACTATAAAACACTTGTTATTTTATGCCACTGAGTCTTGGGGTGGTTTCCTACACAGCAGTAAATAAATGAAAAATGTTCTCATATATGGCCTGCCAACTTGACCCTTATCATTCATCAGCTGTAATAGCCTGGCCAGGCCAGGCCACACTAAGGCAGAAAACAACCCAATAATCTCAGTGGTTTTAAATAACAGATGCTAACTCCTTACTCACACCACATGTCCATTGTGGTTCAACAGGGAAGTTCATCTCATCCTAGCCACTCAGGGACTCAAGCTAATAAACACTGCAAATCACCAGCCTAGAGGCAAATAGAGCTCTGAAGGGTCTTGTACCAGCAGTTAGACATTAGACCTGGAAATGACATGCTACTTCTGCTGCCGGCTCATTGGTCAGAACTAGTCATATGGCTCCTCCTACCCACAAAGGTGCCAAAAGTATTAGTCCTATCACTTATTTTGGAGGAAGAGAGCCAGAAATATTCCAGAAGCAGTACTAATGATTACCAAATATGCTCTTTCATAGACCTTGCCTGCCTGGGCTTCCCAGTCAAACCCTCTACCTCACCCTCGAGTTCTGACTTTCTGCCCCGACCTGTGTAGCTCTCCCCACCTTCCCCGGCCGACAGCATATTTTACTGCTACCATTTCACCATTTGGGAGCCATATCTATATCTAATCTTCCTGCCTACCCTTCCTGTACGTTATCTGCTTATAAAGCAGTGACACTGGTGGTCTCCATGACAACCAAGACTATCTAGTGCTTCTGCTAAACTCCTAATCATGGGTTGTTTTTTTGGTTGTTGTTTCTTTCTCTTTCTGTCAGAGCCAAAATCAGGTTTGTATAGAGAGTTCACCATTTCCCTTTCACATGAAACAAAAAAAAGTCTGGACTTCTACTCTGGCCTGATACGATTACTTACATGAGGTATCGATTAAAGGTATTTATAAAGAGTAGAAGGAGGGATGGAAATGAAAACAAATGATGTAAGGAAAAAGAATGAATTTTGCTAAATGAGAACACAGAGAAAGATTCCAAAGTAGGAAAGAGAGGGTAAATATAGAAAAGAATGGACCAGAGTGTATTCTGGTGCAAATTCTTGACTATTTATTAAATTTAAGGTCACTTTATAACACTTTGAAAGTTCACATTCCTTGCATATAAAATGAGGAAATATAATACTTCCCCTACCTAAATAATAAGGTAGTTGTAAGGATAAAATTAGTCTAACTAAAAATATATTAAAAGTAGAAAGTACTATTCAATGGCAAAATAATACTATTACATTTATTTCAAATAAACATAGGAATGATGGTTAAAGAGTCTCCTGGCTTTGGAGGGATCATAGAAGGCATTAGAAATTCTCAACCTATAATATGGGTCACCTCGGATGTTTAAAACTGGGCCAAAGCTGGTGAGTGACAGGCATAATTAATGGTATAGAATATGAAGCCACCAAGTACAATTTGGAGGAAGTCTTGCCAAAGGCCAAAATCCAGAAGCATAATCCTCTGGTAAATGCCTTTGAATGGTACTGATGACCTAAGTAATTCAATAGCCTTCTATCCTTAAGATTTTAGCAAAAATTGATCTGCTTAGCAGTTCTAATTGAAATGTGCATGTTTCGAATTCCATGACTTTAAGAGCTTTCCCTCTATTATCTCTTGTCACTCTTTTTCTGATACTTTTGGTAAACCCTTTTCTTTCCCCTATGCTAAATGTGTACACTTCCTCAGGTTTTGAAAATCTATTTTCATCCGTTAAAATGACTTCAACCAGCCAAGCTTCAAGGATGACATGCAGAACTATTTTTTTTAAGAGTTTATTTACTTGACAGAGATAAAGAGAGAGAGAGAGATCACAAGTAGGCAGAGAGACAGGCAGAGAGAGAGGGGGAAGCAGGCTCCCTGCTGAGCAGAGCCCAAAGTGGGGCTCCATCCCAGGACCTTGAGACCATGACCTGAGCCAAAGGCAGAGGCTTAACCCACTGAGCCACCCAGGTGCCCCACAACTGTATTTTTATTCCTGGATTCTCTCACAATTTCTAGACTCATATTTCCTCCTGTCTCTAATAAGACTATCAGTAAAAACAGCTGGCTACTATTAAGCTGCATGATATCACTCACCATGAGAAGAATTTTACATAAACCATTTCAATGGATCTATATACTATGATTAAGTGCAAAAGTTATCCCCATTTTACAGATGAAGAGACTGAAACTCAGGGGAATGGAGTAATTTATCCAAATATGTGATAGGGGAAGCATTCATGCCTCAGTGTATCTTACTTCAGAGCCTGATCTCCTAATTCCTATGCCTTAACATTTTTCTTATGGATACACAATCAGCATCTCAAAATCAAGACATCTAAATTCAAAAATCAAAAACTTGCATTTTGTCCTCTCTACAGTATTTTTACTAGTTTATTAATGTTTTGCTAACCATTTGGGACCAAAACCTTGGAATTATTATAAACTTACCCTGCTTCCTTCCACTCCCCACCACATACACTAAATTCTGTAGATTAATTATTCCCAATATCTGTCCTACCCGGAGCTTCCATCCCATTCCCGCTGTCATTATCCTCATGCTTGTTCTCCTACAGTAGCCTCCCAGCTGCACATTATATCTTAAGTCTCTCCTTCCAACACTATTCTCAGACCAGTGATCCTAAAGCATTATTTCGATCATTCCATTTTTGCAAGCTCAAGTCCAAACATTTAGCCTGCTGCTGCAAGATTATGCTTGATCTACCCTAAATATATATATATATATATATATATATATATATATATATATATACCCTAGATATATCTGACATGACCTCTTTGTGAAAAAAACCAACTGAGCTGCCCTGATGACTATTTCTTGAACATTCCTCTCTTCTGCCTTTTTTTCTCAGTATTCCATCAAAATCTAACAACCCATCTCTACTTATAAAATCCTACTCATTGTTTAGAGTTCTGGTCAAGTGCTACTTCCTCCATGAAGCCCATCTGGGTCTCCTCGATTAGAAGAGGTCTCTCTGATCTTATGAATACTTGGTTTATACCACTATTAATATGCTTATACAATATACCTTAAGTTCTGGTTCTGTGTGGTTAGTTGTCTTATTTTCTCTTCCAATACGAGGGAGGAAAATGCCATCTTTTATTCATCTGTGTATTTCTCAGAGGATCTAAAACAATGCTTTGCACGTAGTAGGAGATCAACTAAATATTACATGAATGAATATGAATAAGAAACTCAGACATGGAGCATATCTTGAGAAAATTATCATATAAATCATAGAAATGAACAGTTTGCAAATCTTAAATTGACTTTTTTATGATATGCCTGGTATATATAGTTATATATATTAGTCATCAGTGACTGTGTTCAATTATTTATCTTCTAGAAGCTACAACTCAGGCAGAAAAGAATTTTGTTTTGAAGAGCCTATCTAATTAAAGAATACTTACTGGATCTCTAACAGTCAACATTGGAGAAAAAGCGAAGCAATCATTTCCAAAGTTTTCTACATTACCCACTATAACCATGCTTCATGCCAAACGAAACAAAACAAAAACAACAAAAAAATCCCCCCCACGAACCCATGAGGACTATTTTGTGTGAAATGATAAGTTGAATTTATATCTTATAATGGAGTTGATCACTAAGCTTCTGCATATTTCAACAAAGCAAAACATCTGAAACATTAAATGTTAAAAATAAATGATTCTCTCTCTCTCTCTCTCTTTTTTTTTTCAATCCAATACCCACCTCCTCTCCTAAGGCATACCCACATGTTCAATGTAAAGCCAGAAAAAACTATTGTAGCAACTTATGATGAAATCAAATCAAAATGAAAGTATCACACGCAATTTGCGGTTGTGTTACTTCTTACATTTTTTGTGGTAGTACCTGTAAAGCATTTTCTTTCACATGAAAATATTTTAAAAGCACTGTCTTCTTAAGGAGATTTTTTTGGTTGGGAATATTCACTGCAGAAGTTGTGGAGCAAGTGGAAAGCTGAGAGTTCATTTCAAATCTCTGGTTGATGCATGAATTTCTGTTCATCCCTGACAAAAGGCCATGCTGCCTCAGAACATTGCCATGTGAGGTACTCCATGACGTTACCTACTCCTGTTTCAAAGAACTTCCACTGTCAGGAAATTCTTTATTAGACAAAATTCTACCCCTGTCCTCTGGAGTCCTGAATAATAGGCCTGATGTGTCTTAATACTACAATCCTTTAATTATTTCAAGATAACTATCATGTCTTCTGTCTTCCAGACAAAGTGTTGTGAGATAAGGGCTTACTTTTAGCCCAGCGTTAAAGGATATAATTATTCCAAAAGCCTTTCACAAGATGTGAGATTACATGATTTTGAAAATCTTCCCTAATAGTTTCAGCTGAATGTCCTTACTCCTTCACCGTGCTATGTACCTCCAACCACCTCCTCTGTCTGCTCTATCCAGGCAAGTCTGCTATGATTTGTTCCTGGCAGAGGAAATTACTAAGAGGTGATATTGGAACTTCATATATTTATTGAATTTCATTAATGTACATAGTTATGGATCCATCTTGCTATTATCTGACCTTGTCATTCCTACAGTCTGGCTCATCTCTGACTAGTTGCTTTGAATTTCATCCTGTTTTGTGCCTAACCACCACTCACTACGCCTTCTTCTGTGCCAGATATCTACATCTCTGCTTTACTAATAGAGCAGCACTTTACCTAAAAGTAGTAATTTGTACATTTTCTGAGTGTTGTCTCTCCCTCTGCTTTCTAAATAGCACTCTGAGGACATTTCCCCCTAACCCACATCCAAAGACCCAAAGGATGGAGCCATTAGGCCCTGTTTGAGATGAAAAGGTTTTGAAGCCACTTGAAGCCTGAATTTTTCCTCTTCTAGAAACAAGATGATTTAGAGGACATGAAAAAGGAGGCCCCTCCAGATAGTAGTGGTGGAGACTAGATAGTAAGTGGTGGAGAAACCTGAGCCTTCAAAGCATGAATGTAGTCTGCAAAAGGTGGTGAGGGGTGAAATGGGTCAGGAATGGGTTCAAGAAGAACCTTTCATTAAAGAGAATAAAAATTTTCTTCTTAGCTGTAGTCATAAGAGGACCCACAATTACCAACAGCCATCCATATTTGGTGCCCTGAGAAGTCTATTCATACACCTTTCTTTTGCAGTATTTGAAGAATTGTGATTTCTACATTTGTTAATCACTATTTGATCAGTGTATGCCTCTCGCCACCTGAGCACATATTCCCTGGGGACTGGCGGGTTCCCATTGCACTTACAGGTGTCTGGGCCCCTAGAACACTGTCTGATACAAGTAAGCATTCAGTAGATTTTTGGTTTGCAACAAGTAAAGTGTGAAAAATAAATGATGCTAATGTGGAAAGACTACAAGTTCGTCAAGATAGGGCATTAGCTGGGGCACCTGGCTGTTTCAGTCGAAGGAGAGTACAACTCTTGATCTCCAGGTTGTGAGTTCAAGCCCCAGGTGGGGTGGAGAGATTACTTAAAACTACAAAGAAAAATAAGAACAGGTAATTAGCTACCTGTGTATGTTGGGTTTTTTGTTGTTATTGTTGTTGTTAAAGATTTTATTTATTTATTTGACAGAAATCATAAGTAGGTAGAGAGGCAGGCAGAGAGAGAGGAGGAAGCAGGCTCCCCGCAGAGCAGAGAGCCCAATGTGGGGCTCAATCCTAGGACCGTGGGGTCATGACCTGACCCAAAGGCAGAGGCTTTAACCCACTGAGCCGCCCAGGTGCCCACTACCTGTGTATGTTTAAGTTAATTATTGAGTACCCTGATGTATAGTTTATCGTTATGTTGTTCAAGTTTTCCTCAACTAGTTATTCTGTGGTATTCCATAATCCCTTGTTAAATAACCTATTCAGCCATTGTAAAACAAACACATTTGAACTGGACAGAAGCATTCAACCACCTGGAGGCCACCAGCATAGAGTCCAATAAGAGACAGCTACAACATTGGCATTCTGGCAGGAAGAACTGCACACATGGTGTCTAAACACAGACTCTTCCAGGCTTAGATAAGCCAAGTATTACATAAGAAGCAAGTCTCAGCCAATGCGGGTTATTCCCGACCATCATTCCTAGGTTCTGCTCCAATGCTTACTTTTGGACTACCTCAAGGATTTGTTATTTATTTATTTGTTTGTTTGTTTATTCAGCAACCAGTTTGAATATTCAAAGTAATAGAGCAGTGAAAATATCAAAGAAGTTGATTATATTCCAATTTTTGTTATTTGAAGCACTTAATCAAGTGATTATGAATTGTTTCTTTGAATAGGAGTAATTTTAAAAGAACTTATTTAGCATATGAACTTTATGTGAAAGCTAGGCAGACCTCCTTTGACCTTGAAACCTAGCCAACCAGATCATTTTCCCCCCTTCTCTGTTTGATAAAGGGCTCAATGTTAGGCTAGATCTCTTAGAATCTCAGAATTGGTATATGTATTTAGAAGGGAGAGGAAAGGATGTAAAAGTGATTATTTTGTTCTTGGAAAGCACGATCTAGCACCATCGTTCACATTAGCTGTGCTGTACAGCCATCTTTCTGTAATTTCCTCTCAATGGTGGGTTTGTTTTTGTTTTTGTTTTGTTTTGTTTGTTTTCTTAAAGATTTTACTTATTTATTTGAGAGAGAGGGTGCGCTTGCATGGCTCATGGTGGAGGGGAGGGTCAGAGGCAGAAGCAGACTGCCTGCTGATAAGGGAACTCCAGGTCATGACCAGAGCCAAAGGAAGCTGCTTAACTAACTGAGCCACGCAGGCACCTGTTTTTTTGTTTGTTTGTTTTTTGCTTTTTTTCCTGCTGCTTTTTCTGCCCTTTTTTTTTTTTTTTTTTTTTTTTTTTTTTGAGATGGAGGAAGAAATGAGCTGGAATGTTGCACTTTATCCCTCTTCCACCACAATTCTCCTGACCACCTTTGACCTGAACTTTTTCCACATTCAATCTACCTAAAGCTACTTAGCACTTTCAGGAAAAGAGATAGACACACAGACAGCGACAGACTGAGAGAGAGAGAATAGGCAAGGAGAAAACAGGAAGTCTTATTGAGAGAGGCATGAGAGCTCTTGAAAGTTTGCCCAGGCTTAGCAGGGAGGGGACAGAATGTAAGCCATCAGGGTTCCTCAAACTCTTTTCTGCTCTGTTTGCATTAAATATCACTAGCTTTTGAGAATGGTTGTTCTTCAAAATTCAGTCACTGATCTCTGCCTGATTCAAAATTCCTTCCATGCTATGATTTGGAACCATGAGTTTAATTTCCATTTGTTTCTTTTTAATTGACTTGATTTTTTTAAATGATGAATGGAAAGCAGTTTTTCTCAAATTAATATTGTAAAATACGATTAACATTTAGAATTTGCTAGTTTCCATTCTCAAAACCCTGGGGAAAATTAAGAAAACAGTTCCAAAATACCAACTAAATTATGCTTAGTATGCCTACTTGAAGCACTGTTAAGCCACTTAAATTTACGTGTTTAGATTCACGTGTCATCTACTTAGGTACATAAAGTTATAACTGACCTCATGGTAGAATTCGATGCTTTCTTGGTATTTCTCAAGGCCTGAAGACATAAAGTTTTTATCTAAACACATAATTATTACTACTCTTTTTAAATTGATAAATTCTTAGCCCCAAGAGTATGAAATATTGATTGATGCCACAACATTGTATGTTAACATTTACTTTGTCTTATATTAAAAGTGATACATGCCAATCAAGGAAAATACTGTGTGTGTGTGTGTTTATGTACAATTGTATATAATGTAGAAATTTAGTGGTACATATGTATATAATATTGCATGTTTAAATACAGATGAATAATTATTATAACTGTAACTATTGGTTATTTTATATATAATAATGTATATAATTGACTATAATGTATAAATTATATAGTACTGATACACACATACACACTTGTGTAGTATGTATACACACACTCATACACACAGACATATACGTCCTATAAACATAATGGTATAAACATTGGTTGGTTGGTATAATGTTATAAACATTGGGGCTGTTGGCATCAAAAGTTCCAGTTTTCTTTTGGGATCCATCTCTCATCTCCCCATGTGGCCCCATCTCACCCCTCTTTGCTTTCTATCTGTGTAGTGCGGATACACTTCCCCATTCAGCCCATGAATAGAACAAGTGACTCATGCAGAAGCCAATCAGAGCAACACAATCCTCTCAAGATAGGGATTAGATCAGGGGTGGACACATACACTGACCTAGTCCAATCAAAGAGACTTTTGGGACATTTGCTGGAAATACTTGGATAAAGATATTCTCTCTTTTCTAATGTAGAACTGCTATAACAATTGTACCACTACATGGAGATGAAGAATGAATTTGAAACAGTGATTAACAGAGTAGAAGGATGGGAGAAACTGCTACCTGAAGACTTTTTGCGAATCCTAAACCCAATTGTTCTTGAAACCTAATTGTTTCTGTTACTTTTGGACTTCATGTGGATTATATATTCACCATATTCAATTGAATTTTCTGTGACTTTCAAGAATCTTAACTACAACACTGATTATCCAGAGATCACAGGAAATTTCACCCACATTTGCCCATCTTTTCTTATATCATTATATAATTACAAGTGGGTGACATTTTTCATAACAAAAAGGGCCTTATTAAATATTATTCTATAAATATAATTTCTGGAGTGAATAATAAGCTACATTTTACTAACATCCTTGACTTATAAATAAATTATATCCCTATTAATCTAACTAGTTTCTAAGTAAACTTAAAAATCCATCTAAATAAAAAGTTAATGCATTAAAAAATATTGGAAGAATGCAAAATGGTATAAACACATTGGAAATCAGTTCAGAGATTTCAGTTCGACTGTTCAATAGTTACCCAAAAGAAATAGTCACTCAAAAACCCATATGTGAATCTAAATATTGGTTTTATTCACAAGCTCCAAAAGCTGGAAACAACTCAAAGTTTCTTCAGTGGTGAATAAATCAACAAACCATGGTAATCCATACAGTGGAATACTACTCAGCAATAAAAGGAAAAAGGCGGGATGTGGCAGATAGAGATAAGAAATGGAACAAAGACTACTGTATCAACCATACAAAAGATGGACAAAAAGCAAGCATTATAATATGAAGACATAAAACAAGGCAGGAATAAGTCTAACAGTAAACAAAAAGTAGTGAATGGATTAAATTCCTATATTAAGTAACAGAGACTCAGACTAAGCAAAAAAACCCAGGTTTATGAGAGACTCATCTATAACCAGTGACAGAAAAAGGTCAAAAATAAAGCAAAAGAAGCAAATGCTGATGAACTAGAAGTAAGTGTAAAAGTAACTCAGGTTGACTCGTCTCCCTACTGCTCTCCTTTATTTCATGGTTCCTCTCATTTTGTTCCAACTTATTCCATGTAAGCGATGTTTTTCACATATCAACATATTCACCTGAGTAGAAAACGATCTTTCCACTCCATAGTTTTAACCAAAGTTAAACCTGAAACCTCTAAGTGGAAGCTGTCAATTCTCCCAAGCTTCCTGTATGGCTTTTTCCTTCTGTGGTTAATGCAGCTTCCTGTTTTCCTTCTCCAGCCACATAGAAAAATTCCTGTGCCTCTAAGATTCAGAACTATACAACTAGCTCAGCTTTTGTCCCTCTTGTGCTCTGTTGGTCCTTAGTCATTCTCCTGCATTTATTTGTCTTTGGAACCTGGTTCATTCTATCATAGAAAATCTTAAAGTCATAATGAGTTTTTTTCCCTAATAAGGAAGGACTCTAAGGAGGTTCCTATGATTCCCCCTTCGTGGCGTTCACATGTCTGTACGAGACCTACCCCTTCATCTAGGGTACAGCCTGTGACTTACTTCCATCCAACAGAATGTGGCAGAGATGACGGAATGTCTCTCTAGCAACTCTCTTTGCTGCTTTGATGAGGTAAGGGCAGGCTGGAAAAGGCCACGTGGTGAAGGACTGCAGGCAGCCTCTAGGAAATGAGAGTAACCTCTAGTTGCTAAGGGCTATCTTCGGCCCATGGCCAGCAAAAAGCCCTGACCCTCAGTCCTACAGCCACAGAGAAATTCAGTCAACAATCTGAATAAAACTGGAAGCAAATTCTTCGACAGTCAAACCTCCAGATAATAGTATAGCTCAGCCAACACTTTGATTGTAACCCTGCAAGACCCTAGGCAGAGGAACGTGTTAAGCTGTGCTCAAACTCATGACCCACAGAAACTTGGATAATAAATGTTTGAGGCCACTAAATTCGTGGTATTTTGTTACACAGCAATTGATAACTGAGGAAATAATTTCCCTTTGTGTTTCTTCCAAAAAACAGGTACCCACTGTCATAACTCGACCTGACACCTTGTTGTTCCCTGGGAACTAAAATCTCTGGAAATTTCAACTAAACTATCTGATATTCTAAGCATATTTCCTATCCATTCTTTCACTTCTAAGTGCTGGAAGCTGGAGACTTCTAGTTGCTTGATCTTTCAGATGCCTATACGTCTTCTTTACAGACTTCTGCAAGTATCGCTCTTTTTCCCGTGTGTCCTGGACCTGGTTGATGACCTAAATTTTTATCTGACTTGCACCGTTGATCCTCTTGTACAACTATTCTCTCCTGCTCCTGCCCAGCTAAATCACAAAAATGGTAAACCCAAGGGTTTCATGATCACCCCCCACCACTGCATAAATGATCATCACTGCAAGAAATTACACAGACATTCAGATCAGCACCTCTGAAACATAAGGATTTCCATGAAGAGATTGCTTCTCCATCACAAACTCTTTCAGAGAATTTAGCTCCAGACACTTAAAACATTTTTACTGGATTTTCTGTAATTCTGCATCCTGCTCTTTGAAAAAACAAATGTGTTTGTTTGTTTGTTTGTTTTGCTAAGAAGTATGTAAATTATTTTGACTGCTCCGAATATTATTTTTTGAGGGGCTTTGCAAAGGATATAAGTATGTTACTTTGAATTACCCCATTTGGACCTTGTCTTAACTCCTAATCCTGTTTATATTTGAGATACAAATGAGCCTCCATACTCTCTTACATCTCTATTAAATTACCTGGAGTCCTTGTTTCTATAATACTTTTACTTAAAAAAAAAAAAAAGGTTCTGAATAAGCTATTATTATCCTAAAGAAAATGTTGAATTTAAGACAAGAAGATTGAAGTGAAGCTGGGATGACCCATTAGGAAAAAAGATCATATTCTGAACTTAGTATATATCATTCTGTTAAGCTGAGTTTTTTTAGCTTTGTTAGATCAATGTGGTAAAAGATGGATGTGAAAAGGTTCTGTGATTACTGAAAAGGACTAATACGGTTTGTGCTGAGTTAGGGAAAATTGGTGAGAAAATAGAAAATTTTCTGTAACTGGATTAAATACTTCTGGGAATATCGTACTCATAAAGTCACTTGGAAAGAAGAAATGATGGCTGTGTTTCTTCAGGAGCCGGTCAGCGAAGGTGATCATTGGGTGAGAGACCCAAGTTCTCATTCTGACTAGAGCCCACACTGACACGTGGCCCATCCTTGCTTTGTCGCATCTTATCCATCAGAAATGATCATCATAAATGCCCCCAGGATATTTTTCTAACTGCTTAGCATGCCAAAAGGAAAGAGTCTCAGCAAAGAAAGCAATTTTATTATAAATATGGACCCTAGTATAATCCCAGTGAAGGTGGCTATTTTCTATCCCTGGGAAAAGCTTTATTTAGAAATCCATCATCTACAGATGGAAAAGAGTAAATCTTTTTAAGATGTGTATTTTTGACATCATTAACGTCAATCAAAACCAGAGGACTGTATCCCACCAAAGTCACAACATTGCTGTAGTACATGGTGTCCATGTTTAACAGACAATTCATCGGCTTATCAATCAAGGGAATCGCTGAGAACATTTTCACTCTATTAAGACCCAACTTCCATGTGGAGAAAATGAGCAGTGGTATTATTCTCGTTGCTTTGAGCTACTCAACCCTAATGCACAAACATTTTGACCTCCACCCCTCGTCTTCTCCCTCCAGCATGTCTAAGAACATTTCAGCAACATGTCAGCAGTCAGCATCTCTTTTCTCTTTCTACTCGCAGGATGGCAACTTTAATTAGTAGTCTCTCCTCCTACTCTCATATGCTCTCTGTACTGTAATGTTTTACTTGCGACTACCCCAGCCCTCCTACTGACTCCATTAGAGAGTAAGCCAGGAGCAGACTCTCTCTGACTCAAGCTTTTGGTTCCTCCTTTGTTTTTCCTGGCAGATACAGTTCCTTCATTATATGTAACACCTACGGTAATTGCTACTGCTTCAAAAAATCTTTTCTGAATGTTATTAAGAGATGCAGGAGGGAAAGGCGTTCACAAAATAGAGATATTACTGTTATTTACATTCCAGCATTCTCCGAGGGGAAAAAAAAGTGGAAAGCTTTTTACCCTTGTGTCTCATTAATTCTGACAACACCCCTAGAGGCAGGGTAGTGACAAGACCATTATTCTTGTTACAGTGGAGAAAACACAGAAAAACCCAGAGAGGTTAGATATCTTGTTGAAGGTGACACACAGTTATTGGGAGCCTGGAGGGAAGAAAGCCTACACACAAACCTCAGGTTCCTGACTCCCCGGTAGTTCAGCCATTTCTCCATTCTGTCTATAGGTATATGTTTGTGAAGTGCACCTTGCTGTTAAGGGCTTGTAGGCTGTTAATTGTGTGACAAAAATGTGGGGTAACTCAGACCCCAAAAGATCTAACTAAACTA
This sequence comes from Enhydra lutris kenyoni, assembly GCF_002288905.1. NCBI lineage: Eukaryota > Metazoa > Chordata > Mammalia > Carnivora > Mustelidae > Enhydra > Enhydra lutris. The sequence goes on from NW_019154087.1 coordinate 17,361,141, forward strand.
ACCTGCTTGTGCAGACTTATCAATATGAAGGATCCTATTTCCAAGTGAACATCCAAGTGTGAACTACAAAGGCTATCGTGATGTAAGGGAATGGTAAATACTAAGGTCTGGGGTGCTGGGAGTGTATCCCCTCCCGCTGGTATGTCATCATGTGTGGGCTGGAAACCTGAAAGCTACATTTCCTCTAAGTCCTTTGCAGTTAGGGTTCTGAGTGCAAATGAGGTGCTGACAATAAGATGGGCCTATGCAAAATTTGGAAGCCACAAGTGAAGAGGAAATATTTCTGGGTCTTTAATCTGCTCTTGCTTGCAAACGTGGGTCTGGAGATATTTAGGGGTTTTGCAGCACAATTTGCATCCCAAATGTGGACAGGTAGCTAAGCTGACTTTGGCAAAACTTCCTATTTAGCAGCAGCCACACTGTGGCTCATGGACCATAGCCACGTGTTTGTTTCCTGCTTGTGGGACTTCCATGATGTAAATGGCCCTAAACCTACCACAACCCAAAAGGACTAGAAGTGGCATAATTTCCACATAGAATAATACCTCATCTTTTTCCAAAAATGTTTAGAAGAGACATAGCATTCAAAATCCGTGAGATTGCGGGACAATCACTGGAAGAGTTTCTTTCCAAGGGAACTCTCCGGAGTGTTATGCATCACGCAGCTCATTTGCTTTTGCTATGTTTGTTTTCCACAATACTCTTCTTTCCATTTCTGCTCAGATCTAGTTCCCCATGCAGATAGATCTTTCTTATAATTCCTTCAGCACTTTATTGGATTTCCCATGGTACTTTTTCCTCGCTGTGTGGCATGTAGAGGAGCTGAGGAGGGAGAAGAGGAGGGATGCACAGGCCACCACTGCAGGACCCCGGGCAAGAAAGGGCAGCAGAGAGAAGTTGTTGTCATTGTTGTTGGCTGTTTTAACCCCAGAAAGAGGGAAAAGAGAACAGGTCATTGGCAAAAGGAGAGAAAGGAAAAATGATGTTAACCAGGAAAGGAAATGAGCCGCAAGAAAGCACAAGCGCCATGTCTCAGATACTGGTTCCAGAAGCCTAAAAGAAGAGCATCCACTATGGTTTCTGACAGCCTGGAGAGAAACACTTAGGAAAACAAGGCTGTTTCTTATGATTTACTTAGATGTAAGGATAATAATACGACGACAGAAACAACTAATTTTTATTCAGCATTTATTATGTTCCAAGCACTGTGCAGAGTGTTTTACAAGTATTACTAACCCATTTAATTGTGTGACAACCCTATGAGCAAGTACTATTATTAAACCCATTTTACAGATTAGAAAACTGATGCCCATAGAGGTTAAGTAAGTTACCCAAGCTAATAGGTGACACACGGACTTCTAAGATAATGCTTTTAACCACTATGCTATAATGTCTTTCTGCATTGAGATTGGTCCAGAAGGCATCATAATTTTCACATAGAATTCACAAATATTTAGTAAGTATATGATATTTTTCCATTTAATTATTTTCTTATTTTATGCACAAATGCAAAGAGGAAAAAAGAAGAGCATTGTCCAGTGTAACCATCCTAGTCTTGAGTGGTGTGGATGGAAGTATTTCCAGCAATGGGGACACTGTTAAACAGACTCCCCTGGGCAGTCTGTGGCACGTTTTTATGTACTTATTTTACCCCAACTCCTAGAAAGCCTGCTCCTCGTGGATTGCATTTACAAACACGCACCTCGGGTTCAAGTCAATTTATGGTGTGTTTGAACTTGAACAAACTACTTAATCTTTCTATATATTAAGTTTCCTTATGTGTAATGAAGATATCATTGAACAACTTTAAAAATTAAATTTCTATCTCCTTAACCCTTCAGTATCTTTTGGTCACAGAAGACATCCAGTAACTATTACCCGGTGGTTGTGGTTGTTAATAAACTACTGGTGGTTGTTGAAAATCCTTTAGTGAGAACACAGGGTAATTCCTCCCTGATGTGTTCTTTTCTTAGTCTACCATATTGTTGCTTTTGGCAAGTATTGGAGACAAGGAAAGGATGAGCAAGAGCAACTGGGCATTTAATTTTATCCATATATTGGGATTTAGAAAAAAAATTGTTTTTCATACATATTGTCATAGTGTGCACAAAGTGAGGTGGATCAGTTGTTATTTAAAAAACAGCAACCACATTTTAATTGAATTTTTAGCTACCACTACCATACCTATGCTTTAGGTAGGCTGTAGCTTCTTCATTTCAATCATTTGCATAATGAAGAGCTAATGAAATATTTAGAATATTTATGCTTTCAATATTTAAATTTAATTAGCTTTGGAGATAGACAAAATCATTCAAAGAATAAACATTTATAAGCCAAGACCCACATTTGTCATGCATTCTCATCTAGACAACTGCTGCTTTTTTCGTTTGACCCTGATTTCAAAAAAAAAGAAAGAAAAAAGCATGAATGTTCTTTGCAGCCAAATGGGTTAAAATGCAATGCACATAGTCACAGATAGAAAATATGATGAACAAACTCTTTTTTTCTTTAGATTTTGACATAGAATTTAGAGTAGGTATGAAAAAGTGGCTAAGATAATAATAAAGTAGAAATGGAGAATGTCTATGGTTAGATAGGTGCAAACACCAATCCAAAGAAAGGTAGTTGTACAAGGTGCCTGGCTGGCTCAGTCTTAAACATCTGCTTTCTCGGCTCAGGTCATGATCCCTGGGGTCCTGGGATCCAGCTCAGCATCAGGCTCCCTGCTCAGCAGGAAGCCTGCTTCTCCTTCCTCCCACTTCCCCTGCTTGTGTTCCCTCTCTCGCATTGTGTCTCTCTCTGTCAAATAAATAAATAAAATCTTAAAAAAACAAAAACAAGACAAAAAACAATAAACAAAGAAAGGTAGTTGTAAAAAAAAGGTGACAACAGGCCTCCAATGGAGTCACCTATGCCAAGCCTATGTCACCAAACCAAGACTTAACACCAAACCTAATTGCAATTTCAACCTTTTCCAGGAATGTAATCTTATCTGGTCAGTCTGGAATTTTCTGGTCAGCACTAATGAGGTAGTCTGGCTGATAGACCCCTCCTGTCCAGTGTTTTGCTAGAATAACTCTCTTGTCCCACCTCCTTATACTTATAAAAATCTTCCTTTCTTTTCAAATTTTTTTGTTTTACTTATTTTTTAAATCTTCCTTTTTGAATATCTCTTCAAAGCTCTTTTTTTGTTTGTTAGATGGAGTGCTGCCTGATCCATGAGTTGTGGAATAAAGCCAACAATATTTTAAATTTATTCAGTTAAACTTGTTTTGTTTTTTTTTAACCATAGTCAAATTTTCAAACCTGCACAAAGTCACATTTTCTTTTATAATTTAAGCATCCACTGTAGGCAAAACCTGGGTTACACTTTGTAGAAGATAGGAGAGTGAATAAAACAAGTACCTCATGGGCAGAGAGCCCTATACTGTATCATTAATTAGCATAGTAAAGCAGTGAATCAAGAATAAGAGGCGACAAGGACCTTCGTATCTGTACCAAGATACTTTTCCCATCATCACAGCAAATACACTTTTATATAACTTACACTACAGGACTTATCTCATTTAATCCAATGAAGTAGATTCTAGTATAATTTTTATTTCTCATCTACAGACAAAGAAACTTGGGTCAAGAGTTGAAATGACTTGCATAAAGTTTACATGACAGTAAATAATCATTATAATGTCTTTACAAAGGGTCTTTGTTTGGTTGATTAGACAATTGGTTGCCTTCAGGCGTTAGGAATGTGTAATTTGAATGATACTTCAGCTCCCCTGGTCTTGACAAGGACAAATGGCTGGAGGGGCCTCACTTGTCTACATATATAAAAAGAAAGACATGGAAGGTCATATTAAAGTTTCATCCCTCTTTTCAAATGCTTCAATTTTTTAGAAAATTTTATGAATATTAAATTGCAGCAACATGTTAAGCATCATAAGAGGCTACATGTAGACTTCCGTAGATCAAAAGAACCAATTTTCTCCGAAATTATGCATACCAGAATCTTCTGAAATATCCCAATAATCAACATGAAAATAATACTGCTGCCTATGAATCCCGATCCCTAATTTAAATGGACTGTATAGAAGAAAACTATTTAATATTGCATTCATTAGGGTAGGGGTCAAAACGCTGAGTCAAGGAATACTGTCAAACTCACCAGTTTGGGTTTGGATAGCTTTTCTGAAACGGTTGTTTATGTTTGTTTAAGTGTTTCCAGAAAAAACACAAAGAAAATGATAGGGGACTAGAAAATAATAAGGAAAACCATGATTCAAAGCATATCTCGCTGTAACTCTTGTAACTAATCAATGCATGAGGAGCTCCTTGTGCTTGGTCTCTGGCTTCATCATGAGAATCTTAATTTCTGTCTGGTTTCCACTCAATGTTTCCATGCCTACTTGCATACTTGAGTACATATCCAGTCTTTAAATAACAAAGGGATATTTAAACCCAAACAATAAATGAGAAAAGCCAGACATGGAGTGAAACGTGCTCGTCCCTTGGAGAAACCAAATGGAATTCCCGAGAACTGGTATTTCCATTGCAGCTCAGACTTCATCCCTTTTCAACAAGAGGCAGAAAATCAATGATCAGATGTTGTAACTTTCCACTTCAGGGAGCACAACTTGTGTTTTTATTACAAGTATGCCAAAAGTCTTAATTCTTAAATGATGACAAATTGTCTGCATCAATAGAAGTATGATTCAGTTTCATTTATAAACGTATGTAACAGATAGTCCCTGAAGTTCTACAGCAGCTTTGCAAGTGGGGTATTAAATATCAAAGCAGATACAAAGGTTTATTTATCCTGGTGGAAATCTCCTCTGACATTAGAACCTCTTCCTTCCATTGTAAGCTCTTCCTTGTTTAAATAGAACACTTAACAGTTCAATGTTTTGCTAATTGTTCCTGAATTAGGACCAGAATTAGTTCCTATTTCTTGCATCATGGGGAGAAGAGAATACAGACAGCCTATGACCTGGGGGCTCCACTGCAATCTGCCTGGATAAAGTCTTTCTCTGGAAGCCGTACGGTTTCTTTCTAAAAGGCTCTCAAGAAGACTTAACATTTAGATTTCCTATGAATTTTATTCTTGTTAGAGTTTCTCCAAAAATGTCACAAGAATCTAGAAACCAGAAGGTGTAGAAAGGGAGCTCAGAGAATCCTGCCATCATAAAGACAGACTACTCTGCCATGGAATGATTTCCTAAATCAGATTGACTCCTAAGGATGGCAGAATACTAAAAGCACCTTTTACTACAAGCACCTAAACAGCTGTGTCAGAGATGTCCCTCATGGGCATTTTGGAGACTTGATATTCTTGTCATCTTTTATCCAAAGAAAGTATACGGGGAAATAGAATGAGTTGGTTTTAAAAAGAGACATTTAAAATTTTATATGATAGAATTGGCAGAAGAAAAATGCATTTCAGGGGAAGCTTTGATTACATAATGCTAAGCGCTTTGCCAGGTATCTCCCTGTAATGCATCTTTTTATCACATTTGTTACAAAGCACTTTCCCCACTAGAAGTACTCATTTCAACCAATGTAGGGTTCATGGATGATGTAATCATTCCAGGGTCCCTTTTGAAGTACTGATTTGATTTATAAAAACATCTTCTCTTTCAGAGAAGAAAGGTTTGATTTTTGGCTTTTGCTTCTAGCAAATAACATGTTAAAAATGTACTAGAAATGAAACAACCAGATTTTTTCACATCCTAGTTGTTTTCCTCCTGTGAATGTCTTTTAATTCAGGCCATGAGTAATCGCATCATCAAAAAGTATGTGAAGATATTGGCCAAAGCAAAAGGACTATCTTTTAAGAGTAGAGGATAAATAATTAAACAATGTGTCTTCTTAGTTAACAAATGGCTGCTTTAATTCTTATCTCTCAACTTAAAAAAGTATCCAGTTGAAAAAAAAAAGTATCCAGTTGAATGTCTTGATTATTTAAATTAAGAAAAATGATTTTTTAAAAATTAATCTTTTTAAATTAAGAAAAATGCCTATAAAAAAGGAAAAATGATTCTGGTGGACAAAATGTTGGTTCACATTTTTCATCAAATTATTTCCTATCAAGGCAGGGAGCAAGAGGAATTTGAATTACTAAAGTGAGTTTTTTGGAAAAAAAAAAAAGGCAATAGAAAGTAGGAGGAAAAGAAATTCTGCCTCTCAGTATCTGATACCTTAAATTTTCAGATACAGGAAAAGTCTCCAATAATGCCATGTAAGTTACCACCAACTATTTATAAGGTACAAAATCACAAACTGCTAAAGTACAGTGCTTTTCCTAAGATTAGTATCCAGTTCAATATGTAATTTGATTCATCATGTAATAATACAACACAAGAAAATAAATGAACACACACACACTTCTATCTATAACACATCAAAATGGTTCCAGAAGCAAAAGAGCTGTGCTGTTTCTTAAGACAAGAATTCTCAGACAGTCAATAAATTTTACATCATTCAGTATCTCGTAAATCTTCATAGGACTCATCCCTTCAATTCAAAGGCAAGTGAAAAATATATAGCTATATTTTGTAGCACATTGTTGCAAATCATACTAAACATTGGCAAAAGGAATCTGTGGGATAGGAACTTCTATCAATATCCAAATAATTACTACTAATGAGGTGATTATCCAGTGCTATTATAATGGAACTACTGTGAATGGTTTATATAATAATTTATTTTAATAATTACTTTTTTTTTCAAAATGCATCCATTTTAAGACTTTTGTTTAATGACATTAGTGAAAAGAAAATATTCCTTAGAACATCATGCTTGCTGGTGGTTTTTATAACTACTATTCTCTTTTAAAGGGCAATACCAGCGGGATGGGGAGATGTGATTGAAGCTGCAAATTTAGTGTGGCAGACAAGACGGCCCCTTCCTGCTCTCACTGCACCCTCCCCACCAAGAAATGCCTCACTAAGATAATGACAACTTTAGACTGGCAAATGCTCTAACACGATGACAAGCACAGTCCACTTCCCTGGTAATGTGACATTCCACCACAGGCCCTGCTTCAGAGCATGACTCAAGGTGGGGAAGAGTACAGTTGTTCAAGCTGACAACAGCAGCAGCATCCCCCCCCCCAATACCCCTCTCCCTCCACTCCCATCATCCTGCAGCAACTTTTTCCCTTTGCTCTAAGACTGTTTTACTTCCCCTTTAAAGGGCCATCAGGAGAAATATTGCAATAGTTGGATGCTGGTAGTATGAGAAATAATTTTTAGCCTTTTTGGTTTGAGTTGTTTAGGTCAGTTCTAAATTCACATATAGCCAACATTTTGATGATATCATATATAGTTTATTATCATGCAGCTATCCTAGGAAAAGAGTCTCCTTCATTTTATTTCCTCGGATTTCAAAATCAAACCAATGCTAGAAGAGCGTATCTATGAAAATCAGTAAAATTATCAAAATAAGTAATATTTCCCACTTAAAATATTACCCTAGATTAGGCTTTGGTTTCAGAATGATTGAGATATATTTAATCCTCTTGAGTTTTAGTTCTTTCTTTTTAAAGTCTAAGTACTTAATATACTTTTTCAAAAGTATAAGTCCTATGAAAAAAACCAGAAGATTTTAAAGACTCAGATAAACTTTAACTTAGAAATGTACTCATATACGTTCAATCTCTTTTATGATGAACTGACTTAAATGAGAAAAAATATAAACAATAATGGCACCGTATGGCATAGCACAGAATTATTACCCGAGGTAGTAAGTAATTTGCTATCTAAACTCTAAAAACATATGTAATCTTAGAGTTAAAATTTGCAATCTGGAGATCACAGATCATTGTACGTTAGCAAGTTTTAATATTCTTATTTTTCAGCTTTGCCCAAACACCACAAACAGCTTTTGTCTTTGGGTCCCACTGCATGACGATGGGCACATTAAGGCACATTAATGAACCCTTTCCTCAGAGACTATGCTTCCATTCATAGCCTCTTTTGCTGGACACCATCCCACCTATTGTTCCTGGGTGCCTCAGATGGCCCTGGTTCTGTTATTTAACTCCACCACTTAGACCACAGCTGTTTTTTCCAGCATTGGACTCTGACTGGAGTGCATCCAGTCTACTGGCCGAGTGACACCAATCAGATGACCTCACGAGAATTTAAATAATGCCTAAATTTAAAGGCAGAAACTGTGATTGTCTGCAGGGTGGGCAACCAACATCCTGAACCAAGCAGCACTTCCTACAACTCCCCTCACTACAACACTGGGTTTCAGCACGCTTGCTGTAGCTTCGGCTGGTTCATTGGTTTATCTAAGATGCTTTCAGTTAGAGTCTTTATTATCTCTAAACTATGCATGGAATATATCACAAGTCGTGTACAGATCACATGCAGTCTCAGTCTTGAGGCTGCTCCAGGAGAAACGTGGATAACCCAAAATGATATGTACAGTGAGTCCTCCTAGAGGTAGAAATTTCAAAGAAAATAAAATTAAAGTTTTTAAAAGGGTGGTGACTTTTTCTCAACACTCCAAAGATAGTAACAACAGGGCTGGGATTCTCTCTATTTCCCGACTCCGGATCCAATAATTTAATATTCTCTCCATTTTCTTACAGGAGTCTAGCATGCTGTGATCCATGTAATTTTTGCCCTTTGAGTTGTAAACACTGTTCATCACATGGCTGCCACATCATTTTATAAAGCAAGATGAAAACATTGTACCTGTTTAAATGAGCCCGACACCCTTATTTTAGACATAAGAAAAATAAGGTTTGGGGATGTTCGTTGATTTCCTATGTGGAGACAGCTAGATGATGGTCTAGCTGTGGAGACCGGCTGTCAGACTCTCAGTCCACTCCACACATGCACCTAATCAGTGCAATGCTAGTTAGTTTTCTTGACACAGACTTTAAAGACAATGTGCATCTAGATGTCCTATACGTGACAGCTTAGTCTGATGCATTATGTATACTTATAATAAATAAAACACATCAAAGAGATGCGCTCCCCTCTTGATTATGTGAGTGTTTTCAAGAAAAGGAAATTGATCTTCGGAAATAAAATGCAGAAAGGGTAAGAGGCTCCTGTATTCTACGATTAGCCAGACTTAAGCTGACTGTGACAGAGAGTGTTTTCCCTGCTGCCATCTCTGACTCTACATCAGGAGTGAAGAAATGCATGCCCTTACTTTTAGGATGCTCTACAGGATCCTAATTACTAATTATATACACAATCATGTCAACCTTGCTCCGAGAAAATGCCATATGCAAATAGGAGTTTTAAATTGCTAGCTATTAAATCTCTTTTTGTGCTTTTGCTAAGCCAGAGTATGAGTTTTCACATAGGAAGAGAGAGTTACAGAGATGTTATAAAATCAGGTTACTGAATTAAATTATCTAAGGCTCTAATTAAAGAAATGTATTTTCAGAAATATTTAAAACATGGTAGAGCATTGCCAGCATCTAGTCTTCTGTCTAGAAATTAATTAAATTTTCCAAACCAAATAGCCATCCCATAATCACCCATTACACATGCACAAAAGGTGGTGTTGTGGGCCAATATCACTGTAACCATTTCTATGCCTTGTCTATGTACCTGCTGTTGGTGAAATTTACTAAAAGGTTTGCTCTCAAATCTTAGGAATATATAACTGTTAAAAGCTAGTGAGTCCTAAATTTTATTTTAGAAGAGTTGCTTCATTTAATTTGCTTTCTAACATTTTAGGTAAATTTTTAAAAATCTCCAGGTGCACTCATCAGACTTGTTTATTTGGATAAAAAATTTACCGCTACAAAGGAGAGAGGTCAAGACAGTTTAAAATACTACCATTTCAAGGGACAAAACTCAGAATACATGGAGTGCTTAAATGAATAGGAAATTTAAAAAAAAATTCATATCAACTTAATTTTCTTTAATTCATTAATTTGGTTTGTTGTTATCTATAACAATACGTTTTCTAGTGGAACTAATTTTTCTTCTACTGTATGCTTGGAAACCTGACCTCTCAAATATCTTACTAGATATCCACCCCTTACTGAACTTTATATAAACGGAATCACATAGTACATATTCTTGCCCAGCAGGCATCAGTATGATGCTTGTCGAATCCTCCATGTTCTATTCTGTCTCATTGCTGTATCACCCATATTACCTATTCTACTGCTTATGGACATTGGGGGTGTTTCCATTCTGGGTCTATTAAAATTATACCCATAAGGGGAATCTGGAATATGTATTTTGTCCCATTTTGGTTTGGTATAAACCAAGATTTCCACGTCACAGGGTAATATATGCTCACCATTAGTGAATAATGCCAAAGGGTTTTCAAAAGTGATTGCACTAATTTATGATCCCACCAGCTTCCATCCTTGCAAATGCTTGTGATTACAAGTTTAATTTTGCTGAACTTTAGTCTTCCTACGGGTGTATGGTTACATCTCATTGTAGTTTTAATTTGCTTTTTCTGATTACCATGGAGGTTAATTCTTCTTTTTATCTATTTACTCACCATTAGGGGTATCATATTCTGCTTGCTTAATTCTCTTGCCCCCTTTTAAAATCAGGCTCTCTTTTGCATTCACACTTACTTATAAGGCCTTCATTATATATCCTGGATACAGAATGTTGTCAGTTATAAGGGGTTTAAATATCTTGTCCACAAAGTGTCTTTCTGATGTATTAATCTTTTTAAAATTTTTTATTAATCTTTTGATTAATAGAAGGTTTTAATTCCATTGTAGTCCAGAGACAATTAGTATGATAAGTGCTGTTGGTGTCACTTTAGAGAGATCTTTGCCTATTCCAAATTCATGAAGATATTTTCTTATGCTTTCCTCTAAAAGGGTAGTGTTTTACTATACACATTTTTACTTACAAATTAATATTTGTGTGTGGTGTAATTCATTTTGCTTTATATGGTTATCCAATCAACCCAGTACCATTTGCTGAAAAGACACTCCTTAATCTATTGCTCCAAAATGCCAACATTATTAGAAACCAAGTGACTATATATGTGTGGGTGTGTTTGGGAGTTTGTACCTTTGATTTATTGCCCAGCCTTGGATCAGTGCCACCTGCAATTTTGGGATCTTCATACCAAGGGAAAATTCCCCACCTCACTCTCTTTCTTATTCTTTCATTGTCACAAGGTTGCAGTGTGTTGCAATGTAAACACTCTGGGCTTTGAAATTAATCATACCTCAATTTGATTATTCCAGCTCCTAAATTTACTATCTGTTTTGCTTGAAAATGTTATGAAAACTCTGTTTCCGCATCTGTAAATGGACATATGGTGAACAAGGAAACCCACACCTTGGTATTCTTGCCCTTGTATAATAAATCCTCCTCTTGAACGTGGGCTGCACCTAGTGATTCACTGATCTAATGAATAGAATATGGCAAAAATAATGGACTACTTTCAAGGTTAGGTGACAAAGTGACTGTGACTGCTGATGTGATGCTCTCTTACTCACGTATTCACTCAATCTGATGGAAACAGCTGCTAGGTTACGAGCTGCCCTATGGAGAGGCTCGTATGGCACCAGCCAACAGTCAGTAAGGAACTGAGACCTGAGTCCAAAAGCCTATGAGGAACTGAATCCTGCCAATAACCATGTAAACAAACTTGAAATTGTATCCTCCTTCAGTCAGGCCTGTGGAAGAGATCACGGCCACAGCTTTCACTTTTATTACAGTCTTGTGGCAAAAGCACATGGCTAAGCCATCCATAGATGCATGGCCCTCAGAGACTAGGAAATAATGTTTGTTGTCTTAAGCCCCCAAATTTGGGAATTATTTGTTACTCAGCAATAGATAACTAATACACAGTGTAAGCCACCACAGAGTTTACGATCCTCAGCTGGCTTTCGATATTGCTGGCTAGTTAATGAACAAGTTTTGTTGATTTTGCACAGCACTTAGAATTCAATTTAAAACAATGATAGGTAATTGAGCAAGTAATAGAATCTGTGATCTCCAGAAGCATTGAAGTGACCCTCCCAACATCTACACTTTTAAATACTAGAGGAAGTGAGAGATACCTGTGATGGAAGGAATCATTAATTTTAAAAGAGCGAGCTCCTCTGTCAGCTGTTGGTGATCACCCCAATCTCATCACCAGACACATTTTGGTTGTGGTATTTAGCACAAGAAATTTTTCCTCAAGATTAAGCTGTAAATGGATTCTTCTTTGAATCTCACTGCAAATTCTCCACATTACGAAGCAATTTGCAGAACCCAAATCTATCATGACTCTGGTATAAAACCTGATTAATAGTCATTATAAAAATAGAAATTCAGTTCCTTCATGCTATGGTTCTCTTTATAAATCCTAGCACCATAGTTATTTTTTCCATTAAACCATTGATCATTAGATTTAAATTTAACTCCATTTATTTATGATACACTAATTGGAGTTTCTTTCTGTCACATCTAACCAAAAGCAGTTTGATCCTATCACACCTTTATTTATTTAGGTTTTTTTTCTCCCCTAAACAATATATTTTTTAGTTTATAAGTATGCACTTTTCTAGACTGTTTGAAGATATTTTACATTTTTAATTAAATTTCTAGAACATCGATAAATAATAGTGTTTAAAACATGTGATAATTAAGATTCCTTTGAATATTTATAAACATACAGTCCCTAAAGGATATAATATAAGGGTAATGAATAAAACTGGGAAGGGAAAATAAATAAGAAAATGAGCTACAGTAGATATTATTACAAACATTTATTGCAATGATTATTGTAATGATTATTACAAATATTTATTGCAATGATTAAGATGCTTATATTCTGAATCATAAAACAGAGCCATTAAATTTAATGGAATAATCCTACCTAAAGCTCTGTGTATCTTCTGACATTTTTCATAACCCTGTGGGGAAAAAATATCACCTAAATGAAAACTAGCAATAAGCTCATTAAATCATGTCAGGATTTCCTTTCCTTTGTCACGCTTTTGTTTAATGGGCTTTCCCTTTGACCAAGGAAAGCAACAGATATGTAACACCTGGTATATCTAAAGTAACAAATGTCATTAAAACTATCTTTTGCTTTTGTGCTTCTTCTTCTTTTTTTTTTTTTTTAAATAGTTTTGAATTAGATGACTCCAATGCTGGCATAATTTTTTTTCTTTTTTGTAATGTATCCATCATGACTCAGACTCTTTCTGAATCAGAGCCTGTGGGCCAGCCATCAACAACATTTTCCGTTTCTAGAACATGAGAGGTCTGAATTTTGCCACAGAGGCCTGTCTGCCAGACAGACAGAACCTGCCAGTGCACACAGGAAGCAGGCCTGTAATTTGAATGTTTGGCTTTTCATAACTCTGGCTATAAAATAAGAATCACCAAGACAAAAAAAAATAAGTTGGGTTGGCTGCTGGATTTACTACACAGCTGCTCAAGAAATTCTCAGGACTTTTTGACCATACTAGCAAGCAATATAAGTTCACATTAACAGTTTTAAAAGCATAGCATAACTGTCCAGTTCCACTGATGCGTCCTTTACCTGTGACACTTCTGAAAAAACTTTAGCCATGTCTAAGATCCTTCAAACACACATACACACTCACACTGTTAATTAAATTTATCTTGCAAATATTTTTGAACACTTCCTAAAGCAAGGAACTCCTTCAGTGTTCCTTTGTTTCTGGCCCTAGCAAACATTAGAATTAGTTTAATGTATTCCCAGGGGCTATTGGTGTGTTAAACATCCAGTGGGCTTTACGTGGGTATTTTTGATCATAACATCACACTTAATTTCATATTATTTTTCTATTCTGGAGGTAAAGACAATTTATTATTTATATTTATAGAATGACTTAAGTTTTAAATGAAGAAACTCTACGTAAGCATGTCTTATGTCCTTATGTTATAAATACTAGCCTCAGATATGTTTTAACACCTTTACTGTAATTCACCTTGATCAATGAGAAAAGATTTTTAAAATCCTGCTTCAGTGAGAATAACTACCTTCCATAGGACATGAATTTTCATTTGGACTTAAAGAATATGCTGGATTCTCCCTGCCAGGAAAGAAGGATAACAGCATTGCTGGGTGGGGAAAATGATCCAAGCAAAGGCCTGGAAGAACAAAGCTGCCTGAATAGTTAGGGAACCCTAGTTTTACAGATAAAACTACAGCCATGGACAGATGGTCAGGGATGAATTTTAAGAGTTTCCATGCCATGCAATGAATTTGGGGCTTGATTCTTCAGAAGTTGGAGGGCAACAGATGCTTTTAAGCAAGTCAGTGGCCTGTTGCAGACAAATAATTGTTTGCTCACAGAAAGGGAGGAGAGAGAAAAAATGACAATAGAAAAGTCCATTTAAATTGCTATTCAAATAACAATGGTCAAGGTATTTTGGTCTTAAAAATACTTCAATCTCTTTCATCTAATTTTCTTGAAGCCTTTCTTTCTGGCCAGGATTTAAAAAAAATTTATCATGCTGAATTTCCATTTAGCTCATTATCTTTAAACTTAAAATTGCTAGAAATGCCAATAGATTTCCAGTTCAAGGTACAGACCTATGTGATTTCTAAATGTATATAATCTGCAAATACTAATATGAGTCATCTTGCTTTAATTTTAAATCTATTAAAAAATGTTTAAACTTTTCTCTTCTTGAATAATAAAGTCACTTTCTACTTTTGCCCAATTCCTGATGCCCTAAACTCTCAATCACATTTATAAGAAATAGTTATATTTTTTTGAATTATATCAAAGTAAAGTTTATTTCCTTTTTTTTTTTTTTTAAAGATTGATTTATTTATTTGAGAGAGAGCGAGTACAGATGTGGAGGGAGAAGCAGACTCCCCAGTGAACAGGGAGCCTGACATGGGACTCCATCCCACGACCCTGGGATCATGACCTGAGCAGAAGGCAGACGCTTAACTGACTCAGCCACCAGGTGCCGCCATAAAGTTTATTTCTTGGACACAGTATGATTTATTTGATTTTGTGAAAGAAATTCTAGGGAGAGATCGGAATATATCCAAGAGCTATTATGAAGCCAAGACCAGTCAGCTGGCACATTTGATTCCATGTCTCACCCCTCACTGCTGTGTTTCCTACAACCTGTAAAGATGTCCGTCTTTCATCATCAGAGTCCAAAGGGACAATAACAATTACTGCAATAGGGAGCAACAGGCTAGGGAACTGACCTGCCATCTTGACAAACTGCTCCAGTGGGTGGCTGGTTTAATCAATGTTACAATTAGACTGGGCCAAGGCTAGGGCTGGCCACTGGCTGTAGAGATTAACTGGAGTCTGGAAAGATAAGTTGCAAGGCAGGTACTAGATCAGCTTCTGAGGCCTAGAGTCTAAGCCGATAAGCCAGGGAGCACCCTAGTCCAACACCCTACAGAGTTTCAAGGACAGGCAGAATCTGGAAAAGGTGTATATGCCTCACAATAAGAGGACATTTAAAAAGAGACAAAAAGGAAATGAGGGAAGAACATCATGCTTTGGTTTTCTATCCCCTTTGGGGGGAGGGAATGACAAGTACAAAGGCGGGAAACAGCAAGGAGGCTAGTATGGCTGGAGCAGAGTAAACAAAGTGTAGAGTGGGAGTAGCTGGACTCAGAGAGGTAGCCGGAGGAAGAGCATGTAGGGCTTTGAGGGTCAGAGAAGAGGGTTTGGATTTTACGGAGTCTAGAAAGAAATGACATAATCTGACATGTTCTTTAAAATTCATACCAACTGCTGGATGAAGAATAGATTGTAGGTGTCTAGAGCAGAAGTAGGGAGACCAGTTAGTGACTTGCAGTAATTGAGGCAAGGGTTAATAGTGTCTTGAATGAGAATGGTAGCAATGGAGATATTGAAATGACAGATTGAGGATATATTTTGAGGTATAACCAACAAAATTTGCTGATGGGTTGGATGTGAGATGATAGAAAAGAAACAAGAAAGACTGTGGAGTTTTGTCTTAAGCAACTTCAAAGATAAAAGTTTTCTTTGGGGCGCCTGGGTGGCTCAGTGGGTTAAAGCCTCTGCCTTCGGCTCAGGTCATGATCCCAGGGTCCTGGAATCGAGCCCCGTGTCGGGCTCTCTGCTCAGCAGGGAGCCTGCTTCCCTTCCTCTCTCTCTGCCTGCCTCTCTGCCTACTTGTGATTTCTGTCTGTCAAATAAATAAATAAAATCTTAAAAAAAAAAAAAGTTTTCTTTAACTGTACCATGACTTATAGAGACTACTGAAAGAGCAGATTCACGTGTTTAGGGCGAGGGATCAGGTGTGCGGTTAGGGACAAGAGTCTGAGATGTTTATTTTGTCCGTGTGAACATGTCAAGTGCGTAATTGTATGTACGAAAGTGAAGTTGAGGAGAAAAGCCTAGGCTGGAGTCGTGAACTTTGGAATCTAATAGTATAGATATCATTTAGCAACATTAAATTAGAAGGAGATTACTTGAGAAGTGAATGTAATTAAGGAACAGTGTGTTCCAAAAACTGAGTTTGGGAGGTTCCTAGAGTTAGAGACTGAGAAAATGAAGAGGAACCCACTGCAGACAGGGAAATGCTGAGTGAGATAGGAGAGAGAGTGTTGTCCTAAAATCCAAGAGAAGATAGTGCTTCAAAATAAGAGTACTAATTGACTGTGCCAAATTCTATGAGAGGTCAAGTAATTTGAGGACTAAAAATAGACTGTTAGATTGAGTAACAAAAGGTCACAAGTGGCCTTGACAAGAGTAATTTTAGCTGAATAGGGAAGAAGGACTTGTGGTGTGGGTTCAAGAGAGAATAAAATAGAGTATAGACAATTCTTCCTTGAGTTTTTCTACAAAGCAGTATAACATGGACAGAAGATGTTATAAAAATGGTTTTTGTTTTTGTTTTCTAAGTGAAAGATACTATAGTATATGTGTATGCTGAATTAGATGATCCCATAGAGATTGAATATTATGATGATATGGAAGGGCAGTACCCCTGGAAAAAATGGATGCTTGTACGTTCTGGGAGTAGCCAGCAACCTTGTTGGGGAACAGAGTGGGACTTGTGCAGTCAATCATTCACATTTAGCTCTTCTCCCTCTCTGAATTCACCCTCATCCTAACTAGCCATGCTTTAATCTTAGAGTGTCAAACTCAAAATTTCTGACAGCATGTTAGTATTTCCTCTTCAATTTTTTATCTATTATACACACCTTCTTTCTTTCTTAGAGCTGTTTGTTATGCCTATTAATATTATTAAAAAATAAATTTTAACTCATTGTAAGTACCAACGTAAAACTTTCCTCCTCTGCTCCAACTCCAAAGGTGTCTCTCACCCAGAATCTTTTCCTTTACTATGTCACCATCATGGTAAAATGTAAAGAAAAGGAAATATATATTCTGAGCATGTTAGGTGAGAAAATAAGGACTAATCTTTTTGTTTCATTGCAAATAGAATCACAAATTTTAGAAGGATATTGATTGCTCTGATATTTTGTATTATCTTTCTATGTTCTAGCTGACCTTTCTGAACATAACCTCTTGCCTTTCTGGTTTACCATATCATCCAGTACAATTCCTACATGGCCAGCCCCAAATCCTGACTTCTGGTTTACTCTATACCCTCAGCATCCAAGTCTTATCAGTATAGTTGATTTTAGGAGAAGACTTAAATCTCTGGCAAGAGAGTCAGTAGATAAAAGTTAAAGGGAAAGATAGGATTTCTGAGATCATAGTTGATAAGTTTAATCAGCTGAGAATAGCTAATAACTCCTGTTTGTTCTGTATCCTGTTCAAATTTTTAAATACTCAACAGGATAAATGCTACTGAGATGTATCTAGCAGTTATGTCAGAGAATCTGTCTGATCTTAATTACTCTAGACAGAATTGTTGAGTGTTAAAATAGCTAAACCTGGGTAAGCCCCTAAAGGATTGATCAGAGTCCAGCAGTTTTGTCAGATTAACCAATGAAACTTAAGTGCCAGGACACGTGGGTAGATCATTCGGTTTGGCATCTGCCTTCAGCTTGGGTCATGATCTCAGGGTCCTGGGATCAAGTCCCACAACGGGCTCCTTGCTGAGCGGGGAGTCTACTTCTCCCTCTGCCTACTGCTCCCCCAGCTCATTCTCTGTCTCTGTCTCTGTCTCTCTCTGACAAATGGATAAATAAAATCTTAAAAAAAAAGAAAAGAAAAGAAAAGAAACTTAAGGGGCGCCTGGGTGGCTCAGTGGGTTGGGCCGCTGCCTTCGGCTCAGGTCGTGGTCTCAGGGTCCTGGAATCGAGCCCCGCATCGGGCTCTCAAAAAAAAAAAAAAAAAAAGAAAAGAAACTTAAGTGCCAATCTTTCAGAGGTTGTAACCCACAGAGTTAAATTCAAGTTTTGCCAGTCTGGACTCGTCCCTATATAGACCTTTAATTATATAATGAATCAGCTACTGCTCCATTTGCCTATAAACCTTACGATAAGCCTATGAAGCATCAAATGAAGTGATGATTTGCAAATTATCTGCCTATTTGGATATGAACCATCAAACTACATAATCCAAGACCTTGAATTCTACTGGTTGTAGTTCTTTTATGGAATCATCTGATTTAGCTGGCCAGTTGGATCAAGTTGAATAAAGAAATGCTTTATCTATTAAGGATCTGTTTATGGACACCAATCCTCACAGCCATTTCTTGTTCCAAAAAAATACCTGCAGCTGCTGATGTTACTGTTTGTCTCCTACGTACAGTCAAGTTACTGTCACATGCATAGTATCAACAATTGAATGTTTTGATTACTGAGTAGCTGTAATCCTTTCATTTGTCCAGATTGAACTTGATACTCCTACAAATGCTCCAGAAGATAGGAATAGGATTCTTTGTTACTTCTGAGATCTGAGGACGGGCTAAAATCTTCCTTTCTCCAGAATGACAGAGAACACCTATTCTGGCCTTACACATCTAAACTTTTATCAGTGAAGGAGATTTGTATGATTCTCTTGCACAATTTACAGCATAGAATTCACAGCAGGGACCCGATGGCATTTGGACGTGCCCAAGCCCAACATGGGCCCTGGATAGTCAACTGCATTCTGCTTAGGGACGGAGAGTACTACGAAGTTAATAATGCATGAGGCTACATGCAAAATAGAGTATTATATTTTATTACCTACGTCAGGATTTCTGTGAAACTTCATGACATTCTAGGATATTTCCATATTTCTTTCTGTCTAGGTAGAATTAGAGTTCTTTGCATATTCTGAGCTGAGATTATTCTCAGAGTATAATTTGCATATTTTGTTCTAAGTAAGTTTTGATCAAATCTGAATTATATAAGCCATTTTTCTTTTATATCATTTATGCTCCAGAAAGATATTTTTGTTTTTTTTAGAAAAGAGTCACATTAATAAATAGTAAATATCACAACAAAATTAACAACCTTTACTTTCTCCATTTTTATTACTATAGTATTAAATCTGCATTGGCAATAGTTAAACTCTTACAGCTTAGAATGAGAACATAAGCAGAATCAGGAAAGCAATTTGATAGAATTAAAAAACTTTAGAATCAGATAAACTAGGACTGAGTCCTGGTTTTACATCCTCCTGATTATATAACCTTCCCAGCTTTCTTACCTGTGAAATTACAATAATGTCATCTATTGTTATGATCTGAATGTTTGTGTCTCCCCGAAATTTATACATTAAAATCATACCCCTCAATGTGGTAATATTAGGAGGCAGGGCCTTTGGGGATTAATTAGGTCATGAGGATAAAGCTTTCATGAATGAGATTAGGGCTTTGTAAGAAGCACACAAGAGAGAGCTTGCTTCTTTTCTCTCTCTGCTCTTCTGGTGAGGATACAATGAAAAGAGGGCCAGCTGTGAACTTCGCCAGGAACCCAACCATTCTAGCACCCTGATCTCAGACTTTCAGTCTCAAGAACTGAGAAATAAATGTCTGTTGTTCAAGCTACGCAGTCTGAAGTGTATTCGTGGAGCAGCCCCAGCCGACAACTCGCAAGTCCAGATTGGATACACACAACACCCAGCACAATGCTTACCCATAGGAAACTCTCAAGGGCTCGTAACACTGCTGATGCAGTCTTTTAATCCACTTTAATTCTATCCAGCACTTAATAGGTCCCAAGTCTAGTACCCAGTTGTATGGATATGATCCACTTTGTGGTGCAGATACAAAGTAAGCCAAAAATTGTGGGTCAAGGAGTTCAGTGTGTACTGAGAGAGACAGATACATGAATAATGACAATGAAATGCCATACAAGTCCAATGAGCTATTTGTGAAAATCTCTTTTGGTTACAGAGGAAATGACTAACCATGAGACGTGGAGGTTTGGAAAGGGTTCACAGAGCAGGGGACTTTTGGGCTTCGAGATTCGGCAGGAATTTTCCCAATAAATAAAATTGCTTAGTAGAGACGGCCTTAATGGGAAGCAAAGGGCACTGAATTGCTGCTCTTTCACCGGAAATACTAGACCCAAGATTTCTAGATATCCTTTGCTCTGAAGCCTCTGGGATGAGACTGTTTCCTTACCACCAGCCCACCTCCAGCTGCAGGCAAGACCAGCCACCACATGACCTTTAATCACTGTCCTGTGGCTTCTGAAACAAATCCCATCATGCCTCAACACCAGCTCTCCTGTATCACCACGAGAAGCCCAAGGTTCCCAGAAGACCCAGTTTCACACAGATGTTCCTCCGCACCCTGTTCCCAGCCTTCACGGATCTGACCATATTTCCCACGCTCTTGGCTATCCAAGCCCTTTCACTCAAACTTGTTTCCTGACAACAGAAAAGTCCTCTCCGTCCTTAATGTCTTCAACGAACATGTTCTTCAGATTTTTGCTGATACGTAACTTGGTTCCTGAAAACACTGCTTTCCTGGACCCTTAAAGTGAAGAACTTGTTTTTATTTTTTCCTCTTATGTTTAAGTACTATACAGGCCTGGAGCTTGAGGTAGGGTCCTTTCTGCTTCCTGTTCTTACTTCCAAACACTCCTTTCTCCCTTTGAAACTCTCATGTCTTTTGAAACATACATTCTCATACTGCACCACCCTATATTCTTCCTTGTCAGGCCCCATATGGACCTCTGAGTCATTGTTCTTCACTCATTAATACTTTTCCTGCCATTATGGTTATCTACTTCAAAACCCAGCTATACTATCCAACTATCACCTTGGCCTCTAAATTCTTTTCTTTCATTAGCTCGGATAATCTTTTTCTCCATTCTTTCTCCATGACCTATATGTCGTACCTTCAAACATCTCATTTTGATTGTCATCTCCTATTCTGTCAGTCTATTCCCTCTAGGACTCCATTCATGTAATTCACCAGCTCATCATGACCACTGATTCTTTGACCCTATAATCCATCTTTATTCATCATAACCTCATGTCTAACCATGTCATATTATCTGGCTTGTTTTTCATGATTCTGCCCTATAATTATTTCTCAAATGAATGTCTTTAACTCCCTTTTTCCTTTCTACCTCAAGCAATCTTTCCTGCCAAAACCTAAACTCTGCTGCTCAAATCCACCTCTCTGTTGGATGCATTAATTTATCCTGCATTCAAGTGGCTAAATACTCCTAAAGAATATTACATAATCATGCTTGTTGGAGTCACCCATGAACAATATCTTGCCCAAAACAGTGGCTATTTAATGTCTTCATCTGTCACTTCCTATGTGAAATTTTTTTCCTAGGAATATTTACTTATTATGGTGTTTTACAACTTTGAGCGTGTTTATGTTTAAAACCATTGTAAGTACACTTTCACATAGTGTTCCCTCTAGATAATATTCCATGTGTCAGTGGCATGACCCTTCACAACTTCTTTTTCAGCTCTTCAGAGAGTACCCAAAATGCAGGATTTCCTTACCACTAGCTGGACCAAAACTTTAATTGCCAGAAATTACTATGCATACTTAGTGTATCAGGCATTTGTTTCCTATTGTGTCTTGCCTTGTTTTACCACTTAAAGCCATTAAGAATCTATGGCAAGATCAGCCTTTAACTATCTAGCCATCTAACACTATACTAACATTCTCTCTCACCCTGGTCCCCCATACAAGATTTTGGACCATGTGCAATTTCCCAACTTCTAATTGTCAGATATTTTTAAATGACATTTAGCTTCCTACTATCAGATACTATTAAATGCACTGACCTCAGTTCTCCAAAGCTCATGAAAGATACATCCTCATCTGAAATCATTGCTTTGTCCTGGATTTTGAATTTAATAAACCCTAAATCTAAGTCTTCTTTAGGAAAGCTGCTTTATATCTACTGCACCCTTTATTGAATTTTTACAGGGGGTGAGGCAAGAGACTATGGAGAAAGTCTCTGTTCCCTTATTTGTAGAATAATAAGAAAAATAGAACAAATATCATGAGGTTTTTGTGATGTTTTAATGAGTTAATATACAAAAATGTTTTAGTAGAATCCTAGCACATAGTAAAAATTCAGTAAATGTTGCTTTTATAATTATGATTATTATCTAGACCCATCTCTCAATCCCAGGCTTCACATTGCTAAATGCATGCCAGTCCAAGGGAAGAATACTCATTTTTTTTCTTTTTTTTTTTGTTAATTGTCCTTGCTCATTTGTCATCTTTTCTTTCCTTCTCTCCAGGCAATCTCTCCCAGTCTTTTATTTGTTTCTCTTCCCAGTAGGTATTTATTGGCCTCTCCCTATCCTTATTGTTAACTCTAATACTTCACTTCAATTACATTATATTCCAATTTCAACTAAGATTATCTGGAAAATTTATAAAATAATAATTGTTTAATAACCATCCTAATGGTACAATTGTTTAGAAGTAAAGGTTCCAACAAACATTAAAATTAATTTTAACATTTGTTAGTCATAGGAGATCTGTAGTCAGTGTATCTATTTCCCTTTTCACAATTTACCAGAAGTCTTTAGTGCAATGTCTATCCAGTTTTTTGCTCTCTACTAGCTTCCACTTGAGCACTGCTCCTGCTGCACCACACTTGGGGAGAGTTCTCGGTTCCTGCTAAACCAGCATTGCCCTTGCTTCTTTCAGGTGCCCTCATAGTCATCTGCCAGGGCCTCATCAGCCATGATGATATGTTCTTCAACATCCATAAGATCTGGGAGATCCCAGATCCTATGCCTGGAGGTGGAGGGGGAGATGGTCGGTAGAACAGTGGTTAACACGGATGACTAGATCATTGGTGAAAATGCCACCGTGAAGACCCCAAGGGCAAAGGTAGCAAAAGCACAGTTGTCACTGTTGTTGATATTGTCATGAACCATCCCTGGAGGGAAACCAGCTTCACAAAAGAAGCCCACAAGCACCTCAAAGATTACGCGAACTTAACCAGAGGCAGACTTGAAGAACAGAGACCAAAAAGAGCAAAACCTTTTATGACAGGGGCTGAAGAACAAACCCAGTAAATTCTTGCTAATTCCCCAAACTACCAATTCTTTATTGCTAGTAAAATGAATCCAGATGACATGGCTGCTCTGCTGGACTACTGTGAGGCTAGTGTGACCCGGTCTTCGATTTTCTTAAGGACAGTTTAGAAATGGAAAAATGTTAACCAATTCGGCTGTTACTTTGGATTTATCACCTGTTGTCATAATGACTGTTGCTTTTTATCCATACAACACCAGGACTTAGACAAATGGGACTGAAGCCATCTTGAGCTCTTCGTTAATTTGGGGCTTGATTTACTTAGAGCAGAGGCATTGTTTTAAGGAGAAAAAACCACATCATATAGGTTGTCTAAAAATAAAATGCACTCAAACTAAGACAAAAATTATCTATCAGTACTACTACATTATTAACAAGGACTGCAAATTTCAAGCCCTCTAGTGGTCAATACCATGTTGCCCATTCTAAGACTTCCTCAAAGATAAAAAATACTACACCTTCCAAAAATATTTCCACCATAAGATGACAGACCACTATCTTTGTCTGCCAAACAGTGTACCATGTTCAAGTTCAAGCTGAATAATTCATTATATCAAAAAAAGAGTTGTGAATACCAGTGTTAATTCTTAAAATCATGTACCTATCTTTACTCTTAATAAAAAAAAAAACTGAGAAACCAAAATAAAATTGTCAATAATTCCTGCCTTGGGTTTGGGTCATATCTTTTATACTATATTTAATTTTTTATTAATATTTAATATATTTAATTTTTTATTATGTCATATAATATAGTCTTTAGGAGCAAATGTGACTACTTATTATATGCATGGCTTAGAGGAGTTAATAAATATTTCTAGGTATCAGGTTCTACTAGTTTAAAAAAATCTAGATCAAACTATGAATCTTATAGGAATTATGAAAAGGAAACAAGCTTAAAATGTATACCTTAATTAGCATACTGCATGGAACAGAAAAGCGGTCATGAAATCAACAAAATAATCATGGTGCTGCTACTTTTGAGTGATAAAGGAAACCTAACATATTTCTCAAATTTCTTACAAAAATGGTACTCTTACTGAGATTATCTAATTAAGTCTAAACTCAGGTGCATTTTATGTCTACCTAAATAATAATTATTCCAACTTTTTAAGTTGTATATAGTTTAATAAGGTGCAAAACTGTATGGGTTTTGTTTCTAACTTTAACACAGATACTGTGTGCCATTTTTTTTTTTTTTTAAGTAAGGCTAAATCTCAAGGACTAAGGCAACATTAGGTGTGTGGTTTTTTTTTTTTAAATAACTAGTTATAAATAATGACAGTGATTACATAGAGTCAATTTAGGACTATTACAAGTATTTAAAATAGAAATGAAAAATAAAAAGAGATGTGACAATATTAATGTAGAATATCTTACTTCTTTCAACTCTAAAAAAGTAAACTAACTTTCTGATGAGATTATGTACTATTTAGCTAGTTATGTTTTACTTATAAAATATCCTTGTTCCATTGTGTGATTAAGTATGTGTATATTACTATGAAAATAATAAAACATAGTCTCCATTCATTTTCTTCTACAAAAGAAAACATAAACCTTTTACTCATGTAGACCAGGTGATTAGGTATCGTATTTCACTGTAAAATCATAAACTCAAGCTTTAATGTCCTTTATATATAAGGATATACATCTGTTTTTATTTCCTTGATTTCATACCTCTGCCAAACTTAGATCTAGAAATGTTTAAAAGTAGTTCTGCAAGGTTCAACTTATAATAAAAAGGAAGCAAGTTTGCCAAATAAAATAAAAGATGCCCAGTTCAATTTGTTTCAAACAGTACAGTGTTGGTGGTATAGTGGTAAGCATAGTTACCTTCTAATTTGTTTCGGATAAGCAATGAATGCTTAGTGTATGTCTTATGTAATAATTTTTTAAGAATATCTAAGTCCCAAATATTACATAGGTTAAACATATATTAAATAATTATTCATTATTTATCTGAAATTCAAATTTAACTGGGTAACTTGTATTCTTATTTGCTAAATCTGGTAACCATAAAAGGAAGATAAAACTTATTTTGGAAGAAAATGCAAAATAAATATTTCAACAATAATCCCTTATATTTTTTTTTTAAGATTTTATTTATTTATTTGACAGAGATCACAAGTAGGCAGAGAGGCAGGCAGAGAGGAAGGGAAGCAGGCTCCCTGCTGAGCAGAGAGCCCGATGCGGGGCTCGATCCCAGGACCCTGAGATCATGACCTGAGCCGAAGGCAGAGGCTTTAACCCACTGAGCCACCCAGGCGCCCCTATAATCCCTTATATTTTAATTGAAAAAAAAAAAAAGTGGATTTCCAGTCCACTAGAAGTGCAAGGTTAGTACATAAACAATCTTAAGAATATGGAGAGAAAAAAAGAACTAGTTCTCCTTCCAAATCTAGAGAGTTTCTGCTGCTCTTGGCACAATTTCCATTCCAATATAAATTTATTGAGTAATTGGCTCTTAGGAGATCTCTAAGAATTAAAGGTTAGTGGACAGTCTGAAATACAAAAATTCTAGGAATTGTGAATAAATGCCTTACCTACCAATGCCTAACCAATTCACAATTTTTAAAAAACATACCTACTTTCTGAGTCATAGCTAATTGAACCAGGAGTGGGAACCACTGTCAATCAAAATCTCTTCTCCAGGGATTCAGAGCTTGAACAATATTAAATTTCTTTGTGTGGCTAGACCTGATATATGCAAAACCATGGCCATTTGATAGGATCTCTACTTGCCCATATGCTGCTTTTTAGAAACCAGAAAAAGTCACCCTTTCTAGGACAACTCAACCCTGAGGATTCACAGCTTGGCTAGCAGAACCAGACTGTATTTTAACTCTCTTGGCCGGACACCCTTGTGTAGTGAACAACCTGTACAATCTTATGGAATTGCCTTGCCATTTTATGCCTTGCAAAATAAAACGTAGAGCACAGAAAGAAGTGTAAATGGTAGGTGATATAAGGCTACTGCTGGCACTATGATGTTTTTCTGTTTCTAAATTCTAAACCTCCTTGAGACAAAGGTCTCTTTCTATCATTGTGTTTTGTAAAAATTCTCTTGAATATTTATAAGAAATTCCTCCATTTTCCTCCATTTTGCCTAAGGTAGATCATGTTCATTCCTGACACTTGAAAACAAAATATTGGAATTAGTTACATAAATATTGGCTTTAAAGTAATGTTTTAAGAATCACTGGCAGATTCTGATAAGATTCTGGCAATAATCTATGTTGAATTGACATTTGAATATAGCAACGTGCATTCATTTCACTTCTGGTTTGATCTTGGTTTCAGAGGCTGACAAATCCTTCCGTGAACAAAAAGGTTTGCCTTAACTGCATCCAGAATGAATTTCATTTTCATTCACTTCCTATGAATAAAGAGCTCCTCAGGCTGGACCATAAGCTGTGTTGTTTGATATAGATGCCTTTTCTTTTTTGGGAACAATTTATAAACATAGAATTAGAGAGGCAGTAAAAAGAACGAATCAGAAGGTTTTATACAAAAACAGCTTAATGACATGAAAGAAAGAAACACTGGAATAAACAGGAACAAGAATGGAACCACTTAAAGTGTTACTAAGACCTCTCTGCCGGCAGTGGCTTACATCTTACCAAAGCTTTTTGTTTTGTTCTATTTTGTTCTGTTTTTTATGATTGTTGGGGGAGGGGAATCTCTGCTTTTTTCATAAACTGTGGGATCTCAAGTCTTCACAGAGCCATTTTCATAGACATTTACCTTCCTCCACGTGAAGATATAGGAAGCTGTTTTTTCATTGTCTTTCTACCATTTTATATGAGAGGCAAACTCACTCTAACACACAGTTCACTACAGACATCTTGTGTAGAATCATCTGTTGAAGCTTCCATTTCACACAGTATCATCCAGAGGATGCCCCTACCATTGTTTTCCTTCTTGACAATCATAGTTTGGGTATAAATACATACTTGGCCATCAGAGAAATTACCATTTCTTGAATCTGACCAAGAAATTTAGAATAGGTTAAAGTATCAATACTTTTTTTTTCTTGTACTTATACTTAATCTCACCCTACATCAACAAAAATCCTGAGATCAAGTTTCTTAACTTCACTGAATAATTTATAATTTTTTTCTGACATACAGTCACATATAAAATAAAAACTTTCATCCAGTGATTGTCTAATTTATGCATCTTTGTACAGATGTTAAATTCTTAGAAAAAGCTTTGGGATCCTAGAGACCTGGATCAAATGATAGCTCTATCTGCCTTCTAATACATGTGAACTTACAAAAACAAACATACTGTTAATTGAATCTTGTTTGCTCAAATGTACAACAGGTATAATAAGCCTTACTTTCCACAGTTCCTGAAAAGATTAAAAATATAAATATATGTAAAGTGGTTAACAAGGCGTTTGGCACATAGTAGATGCAAAATAAATAATAGTTACTATGAGGGGAATACGGATGAGCCTGATAATTTAGGTTCTCCATTTTTAACTTGGTTTCATTTTTAATATAGAAGGTGACTAGTGGGCATCATAGAAGACTAGAGAAGTAGGCTGGTGATTTGGAGGAGAAGGCTCCATAGGTGAAACACTCAGTTAGGAGACCATTGCAGTCCCTAAGCACCATGCTAATAGACTCCCTCTGTGATGATGACATATAAGTAGGAAGGAGTAAATCCTAATGGATAGCTTTTTTCCCCCAATAGGTAGTTTTAATGCAGATAGTTTTTAATATAGAATCTACAGAATTCCTATAGAATCTACAGGAAATAGGGAATACAAGGAAGAGAACAAACATTACTCTAAGGATTGAATTTGAACAAGTGGGGAAATGGTACCATTAACAGAGATTGAGAGTTTGGAAAGGATACACTGTGGACCGAAACAGGAAGTGCAATAGAAGAATGAGCAACTCTGGAGGGCTATAGAGGCTAGGGGTTATGATGTGGGAGTTATCTAGATGGAGCCAGTAGGCAAGGATTTTGGCACGTTATCCACTCCAAAGTAGTGGGGAAGGCCTAAATTTAAAGAAAAGGGAAGGAAGTAGAACAAGGCAGAAATATGAATACTGTAGGAACAATTCTTAGCAGTAGAAAAACCAGAAGAACTGGAATTGAAGTCAAAGGAAGACTTATTTCAAGAGAAGGTGGTATGGATTATGCAGATTTCCACAGATTCTCATGAGGATGAGCCTTGAGTCAAGTTGCCTGGATTCGGTCATTGGGAGTCCCTGGCCTGGTTAGTAGTAGGATTCTCAGACTGGCAAGAGGGATGGAAATGAGAATGCACAGACTTAAACAGATGACAGTGGTAGATTTTGATAGAACCCATCCGAATGAGATCCTTCTTTTACATTTCTTTCTTTCTTTTTTTTTTTTTTTTAAAGATTTTGTCTATTTATTTGACAGAGAGACACAGCAAGAGAAGGCACACAAGCAGGGGGAGTGGGGACGGAGGAAGCAGGGAGCAAACACTTAACCGCTGAGCCACCCAGGCACTCCCTTCTTTTACATTTCTGAGGACCACTTGGAATCTGGCTTTGCCAGCCTGTTGGAAGAGCCTGGTTTGAAATTCAGGGAGTAGACCATAGAAATATGCTAAGCAAATGAGGTGTGCTGGGAACGTTAAGGAATAGGGCTTGCCTCTAGTCACTGAAATATCCATTGAGGGCTTAGGAGTTTATTAATAACTTTCCCCCTTATCACTTAGTCACATTTGCAGATCCTAACCTGGATTAGTCTATAGATGAAGTAAGAAACTAAGTTGAGGAACGAAAGTACCAGAGCCAAGGAGAAATAAAAATTGGACAAGGCCTACAAAAGAGAGGAAGGATGTATTCAGCAAAACCTCTGTAGCAAGAGGTGATAGTTACATAAGCAATATGTTTAGAAAATGAGTCATCTATCTCTCTAGAAAAGCAGTTGCTAATTGGCTAATATTATTTACCCACTTAGGCCTTAGTGCAGCTAAATATCAAAGTAGGAAATTCACTCCTGAAGACATGACTTCCGTAGTTCATGTGTTTACTCCACACTGATTATCCCCTCAAAGAGCAGCCAAACTTACATAGCTAAATATTTTCAGACTTACCCATTTGAAAAAAATAAAGTGTATTTATGAGTATCTAGCAGTGGCATTTAAAATGAATAAAAATATGGAAGATAATATATAATAATTTAAAGTACACCTTTTGTGGCTCTGTAGTAGAAAACTATCTCAGAGGGTTGTGAATCATAAGCAAACACTCAAAAAATATGACCTATTATTATTATCTTAGTCTAAAACTTGAGTATAAAACTTAAAGTGGTCCTTATTTCTACATTTAAACATTAAATGCTCCAGTTTTCTCATTCCATAAAATGAAAAGTGTCCTGTTGATTACATGATTACTGGGAAACTGACATGCAAAGAATATTTACTACTATTCCTCCATCCTTTTTTCCCCAACATCAAACAAGGAAATCTCCAGGAAGAAACCACAGAATTGATAAATTCTAAGCTTCTTTTTGATTCTGGAATGTACATTCTAATTCTCAAATATATGCAATATATAATCTAATTCTCAAATATATGCAAATTCAAAAGTTTTATCTCTTTAGAACATTCATTGCTTTTAGTACACACATAAAAGGTATTCAGTGAAGGAAAACCCAAAAACACTGGAAAGAAATAATTCATACACCTACCCCCAAAGATATTCACAGTTAAAATTTAGGAAATTGTTTGAAGTTTGAGAATTTTATCTATCTCTCATCTCTCACTTAGCTCTCTCTCTCTATCCATCCATCCATCCATCCATCCATCCATCCATCCAAATAACAAACATAAACCAAATAGAAAACTGAGATTAAGCTATACAAAACTAAATTGGGATTAAAATAGACTCTTCAGTTACTTGAATTTTTAGTTAACATATTGTGACATTTTTCCATGCCAGAATTTTGCAAAGCACGATTTGATGCAATGATAGCTGCATATATTTTATTGTACAACTTGCTGGTATTTGAAAGAGCTTCTTGAGTTTCCATTGTTGAACTCCTCCAGATTATCTTCAGACAACCTGTTAATGCATTCCCAACTCATTACAATAGGGAGAATACGAAGTAATGTTTCAGAATAAAAAAGTCAGAGATGAGATATTCATAGGACTTGGGGCCTGGCCTCAAGATATTTAAAGAAGTCTTCCAAGAAGAGAAATGGAGAATTAGACAAAG
Organism: Enhydra lutris kenyoni; assembly: GCF_002288905.1. Classification (NCBI taxonomy): domain Eukaryota; kingdom Metazoa; phylum Chordata; class Mammalia; order Carnivora; family Mustelidae; genus Enhydra; species Enhydra lutris. Next base: position 17,391,707 of record NW_019154087.1, read on the forward strand.
TCCATGATATAAGAGCTTAAAATTAGCAGGTACTGTAAAGTAACTCTTGATAACTAAACTGATGAATATGTTATTTAGCAGGTGAGCTGATTACTCTCTCTGATAACTTGATCTGAAGGAATTACCCTGAAGCAAACAGCAAAGTTATTTACTGATTTATAGTATTATACTTCCTGGGCAGAGTTTCCCTAAAAACAACAACAGAAAAAACAAAATCTAAGTCATGCTAACATAGATAGTCTAGAGTTTTATCTGATTCCTATTAACACAGATGGTCTCAATTTTCAATGTGTTTTTTTAATCACTTTAGTATTAAATTTACAAATATATTTTAAATATTCAATTATCTCTATTTTCACCACTACTGCCTAAATCCACGCTATCACTTTTTCTTATGTTGCCTTCTAGCTGATGGCTTTACATTGCCAGCATTCATTTTCCACAAGGCAACCAGACTGAACTATGGGATGCATGCATTTTAAAATCCTTGCAGTGTTTCCAGTTTTCTTTCTTTCTTTCTTTCTTTTTTTTTTTTTTTGAGTAGGTTCTAAACCTAGTGTGGAGCCCAATGTGGGCCTTATACTCATGACGCTAAGATCAAGAGTTGGACACTTAACCAACTGAGCCACCCAGGCACCCCTTTGATACTGTTTTTAATGTAGTTTTAAGTTCCTTGTGAGACTCACAGACCCATCCCTACAGCCTCTTTGGTTTACTGCATGCTATCCAAGGAAGACCTCGTTTGGTTCCTTGAATTTGCCATGTTCTATCTACTAGAAAGCTCTAACCTGTACTTTTTTTTTTTTAAGATTTTATTTTTAAAAGTAATCTCTACACCCAACATGGAGCTCGAACTCACAACCTGAGATCAAGAGTCACATGCTCTTCCAGTTGAGCCAGCCATGTGCCCAGCCTTTCTCTGACTTTTTTCTTTTTAATCTAGTTAATTCCTACTTATTTTTCAGCTCTCATTTGCTCATCCACCCTCAGAAAAACCTTCTTTGCCTACTCCACCAGACAAATACATTCTCATAGCTCCCTATATTCTTCCTTTATACTATTTACATTTTAATGTAATTAATAAGTAATGATTTAAATATTTAATAATTTCATATATTTAATAATATAAATATATTTATATATTTAAATATTTATAATATTTAAATAATTGGTTTAATGCTTACCTCCCAAATAGTCGTGACACTATTTATTTAGCTCTATATTCTGTCCTCAGAATACATGGTGTAATATTTGAACACACAATTTATACAATAAATGTTTCAAAATTAATGGCAACATTCACATGTGGGCTGCAGAAAGAAGTTCTTTGTTTTCCACATACCTCGATAACCCACCCAGCTTAATTGCCTCTGCCTCCAAAAACACCTTTAAACTCTTAATTTGAGGGCAGAACTTCTTTGTTAAATGAACCAAGTAGTTGTGGAAAAAAGTGTTGCTTACAAAGAAGCCATTAATTGAAGCTATTTTTTTTTCTTGGAGTAAGAAATGAAATAGAAAACCATTAAAGGGAGGCCTGGGTGGCTCAGTCGTTAAGTGTCTGCCTTTGGCTCAGGTCATGATCCTGGTGTCCTAGAGTGGAGCCCCGCATCAGGCATCCTGCTCAGTGGGGAGCCTACTTCTCCCTCTCCCACTTCCCCTGCTTGTGTTCTGTCTCTCGCTGTCTCTCTCTCACTCTCTCTGTGTCGAATAAATAAATAAATAAATAACAAAATCTTTAAAAAAAAGGAAAACATGAAAAATGGGAAAGTTTTAGACAAAAATGTGCCTGGCCCTTTGCAGTGGTATTGCTAGAGCTTCCAGGACCTCTAAAAATCTGTTTCCCCTATTGAATGAAATGTGTGTATGTAGTAGTAGTAGTAGTAGTAGTAGTAGTAATAGTAGTGGTGGTGGTGGTGAGTGAAAATGGTAAACTGGTTCTTTTATTTATTTTTTTAACTTGAACCTTGTTCTGACTGGGGTTGGACCATTTTACAACATAGCTAAATCTCGATAACCTCACTAATGGAAACTGGCATAATATGGAAAAGTAAAATATGGTCATAACCCAAACCACGTATTTCCTTTAAAACTTTTTTTTAAAAAGATTTTATTTATTTATTTGATAGACAGAAATCTCAAATGGGGGAGAGGCAGACAGAAAGAGAGAGGAGGAAGCAGGCTCCCCACTGAGCAGAGAGCCCCATGCAATGCTTGATCGCAGGACTCTGGGATCATGACCTGAGCCAAAGGCAGAGCCTTTAACTCACTGAGCCACCTAGGTGCCCCACAAACCACCTATTTCCATTCATTCATTAATATACTTTTATTCATAAACTTTAAGTTATAGTGATACTTTACATTTATATAGGACTTTCGATTTTAAGAGGGTTTTTGTTTGTTTGCTTGTTTGTCTTACATGCTTTGTTTTAGATAAGGGCAGGCTAAGCTACAGAAACAGAAAGGATCCTTAAAATTCAGTTCCTTTTAGAACAAAGGTTTATTTCTTTAGTTTAGAGCAGGGGTTCCAGGTTAGCGGCAGCTCCGCTCTCTCTTTTCTGTTTTTAAAGACTTTATTTGAGAGAGAGAAAGAGCAAGAGAGCACAGAGGGAGATTGAGAGGGAGAAGCAGACTCCCTGCTGAGCAAAGAGCCCAATGTGAGGCTTGATCCCAGGACCTTGGGATCATGACCTGAGCAGAAGGCAGATACTTAACTGACTGAGCCACCCAGGCATCCCTAGCAGCTCTGCTCTCATGAAATCTTTCAGGGACCCGGGCTGACAGTGGGTCTGCTATCTTCAACACGACCCTTAGAAGATTATCTTGGGATATGCCATCCCAGTCATTCAGGAAATGTGAGGGACATTAAGGAGCATGCATGGGGAGTTGTTTCGGAGGGCTGGGAGCTGGGGAGAATGCAAAACCTGAAGTGGTATACATCATTTCTGTTCACATTTCCTTGCCAATCTGGAGATAGAAAAGTCTGGTAGGTGTTTTCTACCTATGTGCTCGTCTCCAGCCCTATTTTTTTAGAAGGATAGAACAGATTCTGGTGGATAGGTTTAACCACATGTATTATCTCATTGGCCAAATAAAAATTTAAAGCCACTTCTCTTTCTATGTTTTAAAGGAATGAATGGGCATGTCTATAACCAACTTCTGAGAAGTAAAGAAGCAGAGAGGTGAGAAATATTAGAGGCCTTAGTGATCTAGAAAATTAATAAGTAGTGTTTGAATAACAAATTATAATAAATAAAAACAAATTATCTAGATCTGTCATGCAAATAGAGAAATTACTATAATTATATAGGATTTGATGATAATAAACTGAGTAAGAAAACATTTTAAAATCTGTTCTGATTCGAGTTTGTGTTGCCTAGTTGATATACCAAAGCCTTGACATTGGCCTCTTCATGAAGAAAAAACAATCTTTGACTTTTGGCAAAGAAAATTTAAACCATTGATTTTTTTTTTTTTTAAGTTAAGTTTTGAAAATGAAGAAAGATGAGGGAAATGCTACCCTCCTCTAAAGCCACCTGAACTGAGAGGAGTTTTAGAACAGATAAGGCAATAAGGGCACCTGGGTGGCTCAGTTAGACCCTGAGATCATGACCTGAGCCGAAGGCAGAGGCTTAACCCATTGAGCCACCCATGCACCCCACAACAATAAATTTTAGACAGGTTAAAATACTAATCATAACTGTATTAGGAAAAAATATAGGCAAATACATAACCTTGTGAATAGGAAAATGTTCTTAAACAAGTTGTAAGAAACAGACAAAAACAGATCATGCAGGGCATTCTAAAATACATGTAAGATTTTGGTCTCCATTTCAAGATAACTAGAAAAGTGATTGAAATATTTTAGCAAAGGAATTGTGGTATCAATTTGTTTTCAAAAGTTTATTTAGATATATGGAGGAGATGGAAACTAGCATAAGAGTTAATGGAATTGAGAGGCTTTTCTCAGCAAACTGATAGATGACAACACTTTGGTCTAGAATGCCAGTGATGAGAAATACGAAGTAGACAGATAATTCTAGAAATACCTGGGACTCAAGGTATGGGATGGTGACAAGAGAGATCAATCTATGAAACTGAGCGGGGTCCAGACCAGGATATGCCTGATATGGCAAACTAAAGATTTTGGACTTCTTTTCTAAGGATATAAGCTGAGGAGTGACATATTAGATTCTTTAGTATGAATTCACTACAGAACCACGACCTAACATCCTAATCCAAGTGAGAAAAGGTGGTGGCCTAAAGGAAGGCATTTGCAGTGGGAATGGCATGAGATACAGGGACATGTGATTGGCTGGGGAAGTAAGGGAGAGGGACTGTTACAGGTGACCCTCAAGTTTCACCAAGATACAGAAGAAGTGCAAGTGAAGAGAGAATATAGGAGATGAATATTTGACATGTTAAACCAGACATAGAGGTGGAATATCTAAGAGGAAGTTTCCAACAGGGAGCTGGAAACACATCTCTGAAGCTCAGGGAGAGACTGGAGTTGGAGATGAAGATTTCAGAGTCATTAGCATCTTAATATCTAGCAGACTCTTACTTTTCTCCTTCCCCATTCAATGTGTGCCTGTGAGGGAGAGGGCCTATTCGACTCCTTGGGGAGTTATGTCCCTTCTTTCTCCTTCCCCTTACCTAGGGGTGAAAGACTGACTGGTGAAGAAATAGGAAAGTCCATGTGTGGAAGGGAACAAAATCTAGATGTGATTTCTCCTCTAGAACTGCATGTAGATCAAGCTGTGGCTCGACTTCGCCTGAAGTCACACACTGGGTTGTTGTTTGTTGGTTGGTTGTCTTTTGTCCTGCTTCCTCCACATCCTTATCCTTTTCTCTGAGAGCTCTGCCTTGATAAATCACTTGTCTAGATATTTTTGTCTAAGGGTCTACATCTGGAGAGCCAAATTTAAGACAGGCAATAATCAAAATAATGAGTTATTAAAGTAGCCTGTGAAGGGTGTGTAAAGTAAGAAAAAGAGCAGCCTAGAATGGAGGGCTGAAGCACACCATTTGCAATAAAGGTGGAGAAAAAAGAGCTCAGGAATGAGCCTGGAAAAAGTAGACAGAAATGTTGTGGGGGCGGGAGGTGCTGTGAATGGAAAATGTGGTGGTAGACATGGAAACCCATGGAGAACATTCTAAATCTTGTATGGAATGATCCAGAGAAGTCAAGGAATGGAAGGATTGAAAATGATCTATTATATATAGACAGAAAAAGACCTCATTGTACCCTATAAAAGATTGGGCATTTTTAATATTTTGGAGACAAAGACTGATGATAACATATATATGTATTTTTTTAAATAAAGGTATTTTTAGGTACCTGTTATGGCACAAGCCTTACACCAGCACTGCAGTAGAAGACTGACAGTTCCTGCCTCCATGGAGCCGATAGTCACAGTCCAGTGGGGTTAAGTGTTGCAACAGTAGTGAGAGTCATTACCCATGCACAGAGGAAGACTCAACACCAGCCAATTTGTGTTTCCATTTTGTTAATGGTTAACAACCGTTTTATAATACAGTTGTTTTGGTTTATGCATTGTATTTAATTTAATCTCCAGCTACAGTTCTTTTTAGCAATGTGTTACGTAGCCTGGTGGAGGATCAAATATGCTAACCCATATACTTGGAAGTAATTGGGAAAAAGCTACTTCATTGTGGGGCTATCCCTTATTTCCTCATTCATTTACACATTTATGTTTATTTGTAGGGAAAAATTAATTCTTTCAGGACATGATGAAACAAAGAATACCTTTTCTGTTGTGAGCTCTTGTTTTATGAATAGGTCATTTCTTCACCTGCAAATTCATCTTCCATGAATGGATAGTTTGGTGAATAGATTATCCACTCACTAGTGACTATATTTGTGTCTGGCTTTCCGTGGTTAAATTATTATACCTTGAGAAGGCTAACTGGAAACACCACCAGCAAGCTGCTTTCTCTTCTTCACCTCTAAATCTTCAGTAAAAAGTGGCTACAATACAGACCTGCTAAAATTCTCAAAGCAGTCTACTTACTATTGATAGTCTTCACTCTGGAGAGCTATGAAGATAGTATCATCTGTTCATTGTTTCTTATCTTGTAACTCTGTAGCAAGGAAAATCAATGATTGTTAATATCCATTTTGTTTACTTAAGTATTAGTAACTCGCCCTTTCTTAGCTGGTCTACTGAACACTTGCAATTTTTAATTGCAAATGGCCTAAAAGAGAAAAAAGAAATCTTCTATCTTTGGTTTTCCTGTTGTATTTGTATGTAGAGATCATTTCAGTCTGTCTTCTATCTCTTTGCCACTTTTTGTTAGTTGATGCTATCACACACACACACAAAAGGGATGGAATATATTTAGAGCAAAATATTGTGTGGTCTTGGTACTGATGTGATTTCATCTGATAGAAATCTAGCAATTTAGGTAATGATAGGGCTCTGCTTACAACTAGTTTACCCCCAAGCCCCCCTCCTCATACTTTACCCCTCCTCCTTTGTTGGCTGTTACCTTTTCCTGTATTAAAGAATACATTTTAGGGGCACCTGGGTGGCTCAGTCTGTTAGTATCTGCCTTCAGCTTGGGTCATGATCCTGCAGTTCCAGGATCCAGTCCTGCATTGGGCTCTCCCTGCTTGGTGGGGAGTCTGCTTCTCCCTTTGACCCTCCTCTCTCTGGTACTTTCTTCTCTCTCTCAAATAAATAAATAAAACCTAAAAACAAAAACATTTTAAAAGAAGATTAAATTTGAATGCTTTTCTTCCACCTTAGCAAATAGAACATTAAGAGCTTATAACACTAGCTGATCTCAATTTTTTTGTGATTAACCTAAATCAATTGAGAAACCAAGTATGTACATGTTTATAATTTTTTTACATTTACATTTGAACAACGTATTTTATTTTGTATATGATCTTCAAATTTTAGAAAATGTCTTAACTTTAGGGGCGCCTGGGTGGCTCAGTTGGTTAAGCAACTGCCTTCGGCTCAGGTCATGATCCTAGAGTCCCAGGATCTAGTCCCACATCAGGCTCCCTGCTCGGCTGCGGGTCTGCTTCTCCCTCTGACCTCTCCCCTCTCATGCTCTCTCCTCTCATTCTATGTCTCAAATAAATAAATAAAACCTTAAAAAAAAAGAAGAAGAAGAAAATGTCTTAACTTTAATCTGGTAATCCTTCATTCCCATTCTGTAACTTCTGACATTCTTTTCACATTTATGAATTCCTACTTCTTCCATCATAAGATGGATCTTCTTTCCTAGTAGTAGTGGTATTTAACTAGTTTAGGGATTACAAAAACTCATTTCAAAGCCACATTTTTCATTTCCTCACATTGACTTGTGTCTTCACAGTGAGAGCTAATCATTTGAAACTTTGGCATCTGTCTTTTTTTTTTTTTTTTTTAAGATTTATTTATTTGACAGACAGAGATCACAAGTAGGCTGAGCAGAGAGCCCAATGTAGGGCTCGATCCCAGGTCCCTGGGATCATGACCTGAGCCAAAGGCAGAGGCTGTAACCCACTGAGCCACCCAGGCACCCCTCCCACACATTTTCTAAAGCTCCTTTTCTCAGCCTCTGGATCACTCTAATGTAAGTCAGAATTTTATGTGGGTTTCTGTACCTGTCCAATACTTTCACGCCTGTTAAAGTTAGTTGTTGGCAATTAATATGCCAATAAAACTTCAGTCTAAAGGTGATCATTTTCAGTCAACATAGTCACAGTATCCCATGATTAAAAGTGCTTATTCAGAGAAATGGATTTTAAAAATACATTAAAAATTTACATCAAAGGAAAAAGATCTAGTACAAATTTTCTTGCCATTGAGGTCCATAAAGGAAGAAGGAATTTCCATTCTTTTTTAAAAGATATACCAGCCTTACTAAATTTTACATTGTAATAAAAGACAGATGCCAGGGGCTCCTGGGTGGCTCAGTGGGTTAAAGCCTCTGCCTTTGGTTCAGGTCATGATCCCAAGGTGCTGGGATAGAGCCCTACATCGGGCTCTCTGCTCAGCAGGGAGCCTGCTTCCTCCTCTCTCTCTGCCTGCCTCTCTGCCTACTTGTGATCTCTGTCTGTCAAATAAATAAATCTTAAAAAAAAAAAAAAGACAGATGCCAAAGTTTCAAATGATTAGATCTCACTGTGAAGACACAAGTCAATGTGAGGAAATGAAAAATGTGGCTTTGAAATGAGTTTTTGTAATCCCTAAACTAGTTAAACACCACTACTACTAGGAAAGAAGATCCGTCTTATGATGGAAGAAGTAGGAATTCATAAATGTGAAAAGAATGTCAGAAGTTACTATTCTAGTTGCTGGAAATAGAGCAGTGAACAAAGTAGACAATAACTCAATGCCTTTGGGGAACTTATATTTTAGTTGGGAAGTATAAGCAATTAACAAGGAAAAAAATAAAATTTATAGCTATACTAGATAGTAATAGATATTAAGGGTAAAAATAAAGCAGGCAGTGCAAATAGAAATCGTGTCTGAAAATGTGCAGAATTGATAGAGTGGCTAGGGAAAGCTACATCGATAAGGTGAAAAAATGAAATAGGAGAAATGAATATTCCAGGAAAGAGAGAATAGCAAATGTGAAGTCCTTAATCAGGAGCATGCCAAGTCATGCTCCAGGAACAGCAGAGGCCAATATGGCTGGAGTAGAATGATCCAGGGCACAAATTGAGGGTAGGAAGACTAATGGAGTCAGGGTAGAGGGCAGATCTTGGACGGCCTTGTAAGTCATTTTTAGAATTTTGGTTTTTAGTCTAATTGAGATGCTAAGTCTTCAGAAGTTTTTGAGCAAAGGCATGATTTGCTCTGACTGATATTTTAAGGGGACCATTATGCCTGCCGTGAAGAAACTAGAATGAAGGGAGTCAAAGGCAGAAGTAGGAGACCAGGAAGAAGGCAAGAGATGATAATCCAAGTGGAATTTCTATGTAACTTTAGGATTATTGTCTTAAGAAAGCCCAACTTCAGAAATAATGTCAATATTTGTTTAAATAAGATAAACATTTTAATCAGTCTAAGATATAAGTGAAGAAACAGCACAAATATTGAGCAAGCAGTGTTAAAAATACGCATTTATTTTTAAATAATACATCAATATTAAAATTGTTATGTTTCCTTCATTATATCATACAATCATAACCATTCACAATTATTTATATTTAAATAACTGAGATGAATACTGTAATTATGTAGGCCCCATTACTTGAATACTTAAGAAAACTTTTTTCCCTGAATTGTAAAATTTAGTATTATCTTTATTTATTGTTTTAATTTTACTTTTTGTTTCGTTTTTAGATTCAGAAAATATTAAATGATTGCATTATAACTTGGAACCATATTGCTAAATATTTAATATATAAGTTAAAATCTTAAGCATGGACCAAATCTCCTTTTTTAAATTTTATAGCTCAATTATTAATATTTAGACAGCTGTTTTTTTCTTTATATAACTTTTGGTACCATCTTGTATTATTACATTTTACACAATATTCTAATTGCTTTTTTATGGGTGCGAAAAATATGTATAAAATTCAAGTTTGTTACAATAACTGTTAAAATTTGTAAATATTTTGAAAACTTCAGTAAAATCTCTACTATTGCCAGAATGGCATTCCCCGGGAGGAAATGAGGGAATTACGATTATGTGTGACCCTGGGCGAGGTAATTTACTAATCAACAGCAGCCCCGGGGAGCGAGCAACGATTTCTCTAAACGTATATTCAAGTTATCTTTTATCTTCCAGCTGTGGAATTTTGAGTCCATGATATAATGCTAGTGAACAAATTATCAGAACTGCAAGGTTTTTAGGGTCCCATATTGTAAAACGAAGGACAGTAAGGAAATACTGTTCATAACCCTTTTGTTCTGCCTTTAAGTTTACAATTACATAGTTTATTAAAAGACAGAAGACAATAAGAAAGGCCCAGAGGTTGTTTTAAAATCAGTGATTTATTTTTAACGTAATGCATAATTGTTTCCCTTATCTACTGTATGCTAATGAATAGGAAGTATTCTTGAACTGTTAAGTGGCTTTTCAGACAGTAATTTACAGAGTATAGTTATGTGTCACTATCTAGCCAGATCTTTGATCACACAAGCTGAGCACACTCTGCCTCTCCTTTTCCTTTTCTCCTTTGCAAAACGAAACGGGCTAGATTGTGTTCATGTGATGCTAGTGACGTCAGTCCCAACCGGGTCGCGTGACCGACACCCAACCTTCTCAGCACCCGGCCCCCGCCTCCGAAGCCGGAAATCTCGCGAGAGACCGCCTTACTATCAGAACTTACTGAGGTTACAGGGGAGTTACTCTGAAGAGAAGGTGTGGCTCCGTGGAGGGAGTTTTTGCTTTCATTCTAGCATTCATGGCCGAAGCAAAGGCCTTCGGGGGTTGCCGGTGTCTCAGCAACCCAAACTAGAAAACGGCGGGGGGAAGTGGAGAATAAGGTGGCAGTCATATCAGAAGTGAAACGTGGCGCAAGGCGGGCGTCGCCCCTCGCTAAACGGGCTGGGAGCCGGCAGCGCGGCTTCTGCTGTGGAGGAGGAGGGCGAGAGTCACTGGGAGGCTGGGACCCTTCTAAGGAAGCAGTCAATTGCCCACATCCGGCCCCCACTGTGTCAACACCTAGCGACGCCGAGATGAAATGGTTGCGCACCTCACGCTCCCACCCGGGGCACCGCGGCTCGCCGGTGGGCTTGGAGCGGTTTCTAGTGCCCCGCGCCCACAACAGGGCCGGGGGCCTCCACCGGCCCGGGCAGTACGTCCTGGCAGCTCACGATTTACCCCGCACCTTTCCGCTAAATCAACCCCAGATTTAGGCGGCAGCTTAATAACGAGTTAACTGGGTAATTTTGACGTCTCGCCTCATTCACCTAAACCCTCTCCAGGCTTCTCCCTCGTACATCCTCCTCCGCCCACCTGGTCTCTTCCTAGACGGGTTTGCGCGAGTGTGAGACCTAGGGCGGGAGAGCGAGATCCGCGAACGCGCAGGGTTGGAAGTCGCTAGAGGGAGGTGTGGGACCGGCGAGGAGGGGGCTTCGTAAGGGAAGGGGGCTGGCAGGCGGAGAGAGTAGTGGGAAGAGATGGGAGGGGGTGAGGGGGTAGAAGGCGGAGGGCTGGGAACGGCGGACTAGGCTTCGCCCCATCCGAGCGCTCTGTCTCTCGCCGCGCAGTCTCGAGGCGGCGCGGACTTGTGGGGGAGCGTCAGGCAGCCGAGGTGCCCGCAGGAGGCAGGCCGGCCCCGGGCGCGCACGCTCGGCCGAGCCCCGGCGCGCCCTGCGCCCGCGCCTGCTGACAGCTGCAGCTGGGCTCCAGCCGTCCGCTCGCAGCTACTCGGCCTCCGCCCCCTCGGGCTCCCTCCTCTCCGCCCTCACCCCTCCAGCCCCGGTGCGCTAGTTTCGCAACTGCTTGCCTCTCGCCCCGTGCCCGGCTGTTTTCCATTTCCCGGCCCCTTCTTCCTGAGTAGTTTGCCCCCCGCATTTGGGGAGAGGGGCTGGAAAGGGGGCAGGGGAGCGTCCAGAGGAGAAGGAACCAAGGGCGGGTGGAGGAGGAGGAAGAAGAGAATCGCCGGACCTTGGGGAGGCGACCCCACACCACCCTTTCTGGTCATCTCCCCTCCCGCCCCGCCCCTGCGCACACTCCCTCCCGGGCGAGCTACTTTCGGACGAGGAAAGTGAGGGCGGCCCTGGGTGACAGCGCCGCGGGGCCAGTCCCGGGGAAGCCGCGCGTCTGTTCAAGTCTTGTCTGCCACGCTCCCAGCCAGGGACCGAGGATGGCTTCGACCACAACCTGCACCAGGTTCACGGACGAGTATCAGCTTTTCGAGGAGCTCGGAAAGTAAGCCTGCATCTGCACGTCCCCTTTCCAGCGGAGGGCGGGTCGCGTTACCCCCGACCCACCGGCCTCCCGCGTGGGGCGAGGGAGTTTGGGAGACCAGAGGAGAGGGAGGAGGGCCAGTGGTGTGGCAGCTTTGAGAAAGGTGCTGGCTTAGCAAGAGGAGGGGACAGAGACGGGAACAGACCCTCCACCCCGGCTGTGGCCGATTCCGATAATCCTAAACCCACCTTCTCCCGCTCCCCCACCCTCTTGCACTAGAGACTTAGTGGATTTACGATCCCTGCAGTTGTAGATGTCATCCTGAGAAGTGTGCGAGCGTGTGTGTGTGTAGAGGAAACAAGAACCCATGTAAAATGCAACATAGATCATGTTTTCTGTAAATAGAGATGCCTCCTGGTTAGCCGGCGTGTCCGCCGTACGACCCACGTACGGATGAGAACTCACTGCCACAGACGGTGCCATATTTATTGATGCCGAAAGTTCAACTTGGCATAGAGTCTATTTCGCATCCAGTAGTTGTTCTGTCCAGGAAAAGGGTCACCCAAAGGAACTCGACCCCCCCGCCCCATATCCACAATTATTCTTTGTACCAGATTATTCGCTCATCATCATCCTTCCTACGATTTACATGTACCTCTTGGCATTCTCTGGGAGGATTTATTTATACAGGCAGCGGAAAAGACTTGGAGACCGAGAGAAAGCTTCCCAAGGATAGCCTAGCGTTGTATAAAACGACCTCCTATACTCGACTGGCAGAACTCCTTGGAGAATTTAAGGAAGGGGACCGGAGACCTCCTGAGGACCTTGTGCTTAGGGACCTAGGGGTCAAATCGTGAATGTTGATTTATGTAGCATCCAGCCCAAACCCAATTCCTCTATCGCTAGTGCCAACTATTACTTATAAAAGGGGTGCATTTATATATATATGTGGTTGTTTTATACAATTGAATTCATGAAAATGTAATTATCCTTTAAATGTAATGAAAGTTATATCCTTATATATTTATATGTTGTCTGCTGTTAAAACATGGAGAATATGTCGGAAGAGCAGCTTAATTCAAATCTCTCCCTTCCCCCAGCTCAAAACAGGGCACAGAAATCACGATATCAGGATTTGTTAAACCACACAAATAGTCCCAAGATTTATATTTTAATGAAAACAATCGCCATATTTACTCACTCAGAGCCACATTAAATTTTTTTTTTTTTTTTTTTTTGGGTAACAAAATAAATAGGCAGCAGATTTTTGCTGCTCCTCCTCAGCCATGCTCTTTGCAGGGTTTCTTCTCTTTTCTTTCTTTCTTTTTTTTTCTCAGAGCATTTGGTGCTGTGTGAGTGTGAATTGTAAAATGTTTTCTAATTTCATGTGCAAACAAGAGCCGTCGTAATTGGCAGTTCCTATCATTTTGTTGATTAATAACGTGTGCTCCCAGTTAAATAAAATTTACTTTTGTTCTTCAACATTAAAGAAGGTTTGGGTTTCCAGGAAGAATCGTTCATTTTCTGGATATTACTGTAGTGCACTGATATTTTACAAATCACTAAATGCAATAAAAATGCTCAGATTGCTATAATTTTTTAAAAGGATATCAGAGCTGATTATATTGATGACATGCTAATTATTGGTTTTCAGGGGGGCTTTCTCAGTGGTGAGAAGATGTATGAAAATCCCTACTGGACAAGAATATGCTGCCAAAATTATCAACACCAAAAAGCTTTCTGCTAGGGGTGGGTATTTTCAACCACATATACAGTATATGTTAATTTGTCATGTTGATGTTGGTTCTGTTGTGTGTAGCTATATAGTTCTAACTGAACTGTAGACTTATGTTTTGAGATTATTTCCTTTCTGAATGCCTCTTGGTATGTATAGTTTAAAAGTAAGTGAACACGAAGAATTTTAACAACAAATTATTAAATAATTACAACTGTCCTATGAGCAGTACCATACATAACTCTATTTTAAAGCAAATAAGTGTCACTAAGTGCATTTTGCCTTTAGCTGTGCTGTGAAATAACTTTCAGAAATACCCTGGAATGGAAAAATGTAAGTCTCACAACTGTCGTTATTCTCTTTTGCTTTTAAGGGAAAAATAGGTCACAGCTCAGTTGAATCATATTTCAGTTGTAGTTACACTTGAACTTAATTCATCAAGGTATATTTAACAGTAATAGCTTTGGGAGGAAAAATTTATCATTGCTATGTTCTAGGAAGTTCAGTTGATTTTCGTGTTTCTGTGTGCAGTCCAGACCTTTACTGGGTCTTCCGCATTAAGCCTTCTCATGGACTCCTGTAATGTATTTTACACATGTTTTATAGCCACAGAGATAATTCTTATCATAAAATAGCTGTTGACATACGCAAAAAAACTTGAAGGGACCTCACTGCATTCTATTTTGTTGAACTCATGTGAAAGTACTTACACTGAAATGTTAGGCATTCTAATTATTGTGAGCACGTGTCTGAGGTATTTCCATGGGACTTTATGGTTTAATGAAATTTAAATGAAATTAAAATGAACAAAATACCACAGTATAAGCCCATTTTGGTGACCTGGTTTATTTTAAGTAATGAGAGAAGAAATCCTATTAGGGTTAGATTGCCTCATTTAATTTGTCTTCTAAAAAGTCCTGCTTCGTAGTATCTTGGTATCCTTGAGTTTGATCTGTGCCATGATCCCCTCCTCCCATCCCCATTGTTACAAATTCTACTTTTAGCAAATACTTAAGGTTTAGATTGGCATTTCAGTTTATTCATTTGAGTGAGATTTTGTTGTGATTTCCTTCATCCGATTTTAACAGTATTCTGAGGAAAATCTATGTGCTGAACTAACTAGTACCATAGCTTCACAGCTTAAGAACTAATGAGAAGCACGTTATGCTTGATTATGTTCCCCTTTCCCTTTTCTCCCCAGTCAAAAAGAGTTGCTAAACTGTAAATGACATTTTAGTTTTTAAAAAGAAAAAAATGAAAATGTGTAATTCTTTCAGTGCTTGTATGTTTTCTTTCTGTGTGCCAGGTACTTTTGTCAAGAGTAGGGTTATCAGTTCTTTTGGAGGCATTATGACCCCTATCTGAAATCTCTCAGTGGCTTTAGATTTTCTCTCAAAACAAATCAGTCTTGTGCTTCACTTTTACTGATGTTGTTAATTAGAGTCATCCCTCTTCATCTACCCTAATTCATACTCCCTACATCAGAAAGGCAAATACATGTGTCTCTGCTCACACATATTTTATTTTCCTTTCTTCTGCCTCCAGTCTATGGAAGATAAGTCTTCTCTAACTTGATGGGATTCCTTCTTCCTG
Organism: Enhydra lutris kenyoni; assembly: GCF_002288905.1. NCBI lineage: Eukaryota > Metazoa > Chordata > Mammalia > Carnivora > Mustelidae > Enhydra > Enhydra lutris. The sequence continues at coordinate 17,406,861 of NW_019154087.1, forward strand.
CCAGTGTTCCTCACCTGCTTATACTCTGCTTTAAAGAACATCTACACCCAAAGCCACCTTGCCTCATCTGGATTCAATGATTCCAATTACATTTAGGAAAAGTAATTAGAGTGAAGTACTAGAAGACATGGTTCTTCTTCTCCAGTTTTCTTTCCTTGTGACTGATTTTGGGCAAGTTTCTTAACCTGCCTATGTTAACCCTTCTGAGGAGTGAGGTGGTAAAGAAGCAGGTGTTGGAACTAAATGCTCTGGATTTAAATTCTGATTCTCCTCCCTATTAGCTGTGTAATCTTGGGCAATTTACATATTTTCGATGAGCCTTCATTTTCTCATCTGTAGAATGGAGTAATAATGTAACCCTTCCTCTTATAGGGTTTGTGAGGAGTGAATTAATATGGTATAGAAGAGCATCTGGTACATAATATGTCTTCAATGCATATTAGCTGCTATTATTATCTCTTGGGTTGTTGTAAAGATCAGATGAGATTACTTATATGAAAGAATGTGAAAATTATAAATCCAGGGGCAGCCTTGATTTAGCTGTGAGAACCCAATTTGAATCTTTGCTTTACTACTTCTTGTGTAAATTTGGTTTAGTCACTTAACTTTTCTTGATCTCAGGTTCTTCATCATTAAATGGGGCAGAAGTACTCATAGGGTAGCATGGGTTGTTTTGAGGATTCAGTGAATTTTATGAGAATCACTTCTTAATTGCAAAGTACTCAGTCACTTTTACCTATTACTGCTCTCTTGTAAAATGTTATAGTACTTTCCCGCAAAATGTTCAATTTATTTTATCACCACAATAATTAGAGCTGCTTATAGCATATGTATACTTTAAATGTGTACGTTAGTTTAAACTACCCGTATTAAGTTATAAACTCTTAAAACAAGCTTTCATTTTTTAGTGTAACATTTCACAGCATTGCGTACATAGGAGGGGCTCAGTACAGAGTGACTAGGATCAAATGTGCCTATTAAGTGGTTTGTGAATAAGTTAAATACTTAGTTTATCCCTAGGAACAACCAAATACTAGATGTAATCTATAAAGTAGTATATTAAGAGCATATGCTTTAAAATATGAACATTCCTTTAAAAACACTCCCTTCTCAGAATATAATAATCATTAAAATGATCGTTGCAGAAAAATTTTACGATAATATATTTAAAGGGAAATTAGAATGATATGTAAATTAGCATACTTTATTTTCCTTAACATTCTGATTTTTTTTCTTTTGACTGTGCTTAGCAGTTTTTGTAGAGCATGTAATTTTTTGTACAAATTTTTGTTTGTGTTATTTAAAATACAATGCCTTTGTAAACCTAAGCTTTAAGCCTGTTTGTTTTAAAGACCAGGTAGGTCCTCCAACTCAAATAATGTTCTTTAAATGTAGCATTACAACTGAAAAGGAAAGACCATTGTCAATACATTTAAGATCATGAGGGATTGCCAAAAATTTGGCTATCTTCCTGCACAAATTTGCACATCCAACTATACTGTCACCCAGGCACCCATCTGTGCCTAGATGTTAATGGATTTCCAGCAGACAGTTTCAGTTGCATTTCCTCTCAGCTGTTAGTCACACAAACCATATTTGGGAGACTCAGAGTCTGTTGAAGAATTTCTTCCCTTTTACATTAACACGTGCATGCACAGAGCATTCATTATATGATACTGATCAGATCAAGTACACTGATATATAATTTGGCTTGTTTTAAAAATAATGTAGAAAAGTTTCAAACATATTTTATATGAAATTTCTGTCTTAAGTTTTTCATTAGATGGGATTAGAAGGCATACTTAATAAGTGGTGGTTAGTGATGATAGAATTTTGTCTCCTGTTTTTACCATGGGAAGTGGAAATCGTATCATTTTGGTTCCAGACAATTAGGTTGGTACTCACAAATGCTAATTTGCTCTGTGGTTTTGATATTTTGTTGATTTTGACATGTTTATAACTGTAATGTATTTGTCAGGTTATGTGGAATCATTGAAGGGTTGTGATTGCAGTTCAGAATCCAGTGGATTGCTGGTTCTGATGGAAGATGTCCTTAGAAATAGTATTTGTGATTTATTTCACATTTTAAAGGCTTCCTGTGGTAAAAGATTTTTTATGGTAGTAATGACTTCTTGATGTTCATTTTCCAATGTAATTTTTGATCATTAGAAAGCACTTTTTAGGGGCGCCTGGGTGGCTCAGTGGGTTAAGCCGCTGCCTTCGGCTCGGGTCATGATCTCAGGGTCCTGGGATCGAGTCCCGCATCGGGCTCTCTGCTCCGCAGGGAGCCTGCTTCTTCCTCTCTCTCTGCCTGTCTCTCTGCCTACTTGTGATCTCTGTCAAATAAATAAATAAAATCTTAAAAAAAAAAAAAAAAGAAAGCACTTTTTATTACATGGGGTCTGATATGCCACAAGTCATTGTATTTGTAAAATGTAAACTACAACAGAAGCTTTGAAATAGTTTACCCTATTACAAAGATATTTTAACTCTACTCCCTTGGTAAAGTTAAAAAAAAAATTTCATTTTATATTTCTGTAATACTTCATAGATACAACACAGTTAAATCATTTGGAATTCGTTGATTTTCTAGTTTTGTTAATTCCCAAATTGATGATCTTAGTAGACTATGAATCAGGACTTTTTAAAACTACTTGACCATATACAACAAATTAGGTCTCCTCTGTGAAATCTGAATGTTGCATATATGTCCTCAAATAGTCTTTTTTTGCATTATAATAGAGATGTCAATAACTAACTTTTGTTACTTTTTTTCTTCCTTGGCATCCAGGCAGTCAAGAAATTACTGCAGCTTTTCAGCCGCATGGTTACTTATTTTTAAATTGGAAGCAGAACTGAGATGTTAAAGATGAATCAGATTGTTCTGATTACACATTATTGATTTGGCAGTTTGGAGCTAATTGGGCAAATTAATATTTTTGAAAGTTTCTTGGTTTGAGCAGTGTTTTAAGAAAAAACTAGTAAATTATTTTTATTTTTGCATATGGAATTTCTACAGCTCTTTAATTACTGGGCCCCAAAGTGGCATGTATCATTTTTAGCATTTAGTGTCCTTTAGTTATGTTTAGTCGTATTTGCATTCTTACGTAGGTTTTAATATTAGATATCTATTTTCCTCTTTTGGTGAATGAGAGCATTATTGATATTCCAACTGGTTATGAGATAAAAATGTATATCTGCATTTTTAGGAAATAATAATCTTTTCTGTATTCCAGCATTATTCAGATAGGCAAACTTAATAAAGAGTAGGTTGTCAGATGCCTCACTGTGATATTAATAACTAGTGTCAACTGATCACGCAGTAGGAATTGAACACCTGGAGAAGAACCTTCATTGTTTATACAATTAGATTAATACTTTTCATTTCCCTTGAAATATTGAATCAACTCAGTATAAAAATTAAAATTTAGTAGTAAATTTTTATGAGCCCTTTTAAGGTTAATAATCATGAATTGTTATAAAGCACACACTGGGATTGTCTTGGGCATTTAACCTCGTTAAGTGCTAAGTAGAATTTGTTAAGTAGAATTTTATTTAATTTTTAAAAGTCTTTCTTGGGGGCTGCCTGGGTGGCTCAGTGGGTTAAGCCTTTGCCTTCAGCTCAGGTCATGATCTCAGGGTCCTGGGATCGAGTCCCACATCGGGCTCTCTGCTAGGCAGGGAGCCTGCTTCCTCCTCCTCCTCTCTCTCTCTCTCTCTACTTGTGATCTCTCTCTGTCAAATAAATAAAATCTTTAAAAAAAAAAAAGTCTTTCTTGGGCTGATACCGAGGCAGACCAGCTCTTAGTATCTCTAGGACTGAGTTGGCATTTTCTTTTTTTTTCTTTTTTTTTTAACATCTGTCCCTCTGCATTTATTAGCGTATGGTGTACACAATGTTTCTTATTATTGACAATTAGTTAATGATTGTTTAGTAAATTGTGTAGCTATACATTAAATGGAGTCTAAGCAATATTTTTATTCTAAACAAAAAAACCTTTGTAGTAATTTACATTTCATACTACTTTATAGATTATTAAACACATTCACTTCTGTGGCCTTATTTTATATATTTTTATTTATAAATATTGAATGAATACAGTAGGCAGAGTATTAGGAAAAGTAAGTCTATTTACACAAATAGACATCATAGATGACATAAATGGTTTAAGTCTAGCATGAATAAAGTGCTGTTGATTTTCAAAGGAGGGAAAGATTATTTCTGCCTTAAGAGGTAATAAAAGGCTTTTATATAATATGGATTTAAATAAAATTTTAAAACTATAATCAGTTAGGGTTCAAGTACTAAAGTCTAAATAAACAATTTAGTGAGATTATTCAGGGTCTTTCGTAAAAAGGACTATCTCTTACACATCTTTTATTTTCTCAGTGCAACATATAGAATCAAGTATTTCTTTGGGAAAATATAGAGTTCCAACTTGTGAGAAAAGATAGTGTTTTCATTGCTACAGTAACATAAAATCAAATTGAAGTTTGACAGTCCCTCCATGCTGTTTTCTGGAAGGAAAACAGTGTGGTGAAAAATCTTACTAAAACATTAAGAAAAGGATTACAGAAGAATTAAGTGTTTTGGTAAATTCAGTTAACTGATTGAAAATATCTCAATACACAGTAAGTTCCTAGGATTACTTCTTCTAAATGTTTCAGTTTTTGCTGAAAAGAGAAACTCAGTCCTTAACCAAAACACAGAGTTACTCAGGCATTCTGTTTCTCCCGGCTCAACTTGTTTAACCAGTGAAGAATGGAAGACAAATGTTTGTTGTTTTTTGTTGTTTCTTCTTAGAGAACACTGTTGTATGTGTCAAATTCATACAAAAAAGTGGCAAGTGAGAGAAAAATATAAAACTGTCAAGTGTTATAAATATTTTATAAAATTTATAAATTATAAAATGACAGTTTTATATTTGTTGGAAAAATAACAAGTGCAGTAAGTCATATAAAGGTATATAGATAATATTGTCATGTAATATTTATGTACCGTTAATTATTCTACCTAAGAGTCTCTTCTCTTTTTTTAGTTAGATTATATAGAGATTAAAAAATTTTTATTACATAAAATCTTAAAAATGAAATTATGTTTTATATATTATGAAACAGCGAGTACCCAATAAACCTCTATTTAATAGCAAGAGTATTCCCTCTACTTTTCAAGCTACCTGTGTTTCCCTTTCTGATTCCCATCTCTTGCCTTGCTCCAGGAGTTAATCACTATCTCTTACTTTTTAAGAAGAGAAATCTCTTTTTATTTCTCCATGCCCTGGAACTTTTTAATTAATTGGTTGATTTCACTTGGCCAATCAATTACCAGTGGAAAATTTATGCTGTCATTATCTAGGTATATTTAATTGTCTTGTATATGTATTTACATGCATAAATTTATGAAATAAACCATTAATTCTCATATTAGTATATAATTTTATCCTATTCCTTAAGGCTAGGGAAGGCATAAATTATTTGGAATTTATTTAGTAATAGGAAATTATTTTCTTCCTATGTCTTTCTGAAGTAATTTCATTAATGATGATGCCTATGCATTGAAATAAAGCAAGAGCAAGTTATACAAAACTATCTTATTTAAGGTAAATATAGTTAGTGAAAATTAGATTTTTATTCTATCTTATAGAGAAGTTGTAGAGCTGAGATATGTCACATCATGCCATTAGTGTTTAAATTAAAATTTGATATCTTGGTAAAGAAATATTTTTGTGATTTTTGGAAACTGTGTTCTGATAACTTGAATTTCTGCTGTGAAGTGTATTCATTAGTAATCCAGGCCCAAACTCTACTCCTCCCTGATGAACTCAGTAATTTCCTCCTTCTATGAATGGTGTCATAATTTTCCTGGACTTTCAAACGTGCTTGATTTTCTTTCTCTTCCTTAAAGTATCTCAATGCTTTCCATCTCTTCCTTTTTCACCAGTCTAACTTGAGGTCTTTTTTTCTTGCTTCAGCTCTTTTAAACAGCTTCCTAAACAGGTTTTCCAGCTGATGGTTTCCACGTTTTTAAAATTCATTTATTCAGTTCATCATTAGACCTTTCAGTACACACTGTGCTGGGCATCTTGATAAATTGTAGGGATACAGAGGTGAAAAGATAAGAAATCTGCCCTCAAGTACTTTGTGTTCTATTAGTGTGGATGATCACTTGGCAAGTACAGTATAGTTTTTGAGGACTATAATAGAATTATGCACAGGGCTTTCATGTAGATACAGGCTGAAGGAGGTTGTTGTCACTCATTTCTTGAAGAGATGTGTGAGATTGTGTTTTTGAATGGCAGTTGAGTCTGGCAGAGGAGGGAGAAATGGTTGTCCAGGCAAAGTAAGCAACCTGTTCAGAGGAAGGGAGAGCGTTCTGGATCCACCCTCCAGAAGAGTGAGTACAACTAGTGCTGTTGAGATTAAGACTCTGTTCAGGTGCTGCTGCCTCCATGATGCTGTCTCTAACACATTCTCTACCCTTCCTTTCCTTCTTTAGTCCAAAGTGATTCTTTTCCTCCTCCTTTGAATAGCTTTTTCATGTTTCTTAAGCAGCTGATCACATTTCTCCTTTTGTATTTTAGTTATATATGTTGTAGATTTCAAACATCTTGTGGACATTTTTAAGCTTATCTTTGAATCTGTGTGCCTGGTACAGTAATAACAATACTGAAGATACTTGTAAATGTTTGTTGGATGCTGGACAAAATAATGAGTAAGCAAATAAGATTCTTTCTCCAGAACTACACATATGCTTAACACAGAGAGACCTGTGAAGAAAAGTAAGTGAAAATTGAGTTAGGGTTTCATGTCAAATGGGATACAGTAACTCTATAAAATTATTTTTAATCCATAAATTATTTCATTGGTTCCTTGATGACAAATTATGCTTTGTTGGAAAGAGTATATAATTTAATAAGTTTTTGAACAGCTATATGTAAATTCTTATTGCTTTTTTTTTAAATCATGTAATGTAAAGTGGCTTAATAATAAGGGGTTAACATTTTCATGGTCTGTGTGTCCATTAGAACCACTTCAGTAATCCCAGATTCATGCTATCATTAAACTATTTTAAGTGTTTGGATTTTTAGGTTTCTATCCATTCTCCAGAGGTGCTTACTTTTGACTTTTTTTTTTTAACTTTATTTATTTATGAGAGAGAGAGAGAAAGCATGAGCAGGGTTTAAGGGCAGAGGGAGAAACAGACTCCCCATTGAGCAGGAAGCTGGACGTGGACTCGGCTCAATCCCAGGACTCCGGGATCATGACCTGAGCGGAAGGCAAATGCTTTACCTACTGAGCCACCCAGGTGCCCCTGACTTATTTTTTAATTAAGCTCATTTAAAAAAGAAATTTGGCGATACTTTATATAGTTTTGGATACACAAATCATAGATATTATTTGTTTTTAGAGAGTATTTGATTTTTTTAGTAAAGGCATTTGGAGGCCAGCTGTTAGAACTGCTGTGTCTGTCAATTCAGAAACTTGGTAAAAGGACTAAAAAGTGTGCTTTTCAGTATTGGAACTCCCTTAGAACAATTTATGTTTTAAAGCACTTATTTCTTTATTAGGGGTTTCACAATCCTATAATTTTATGGTGTATCATATATGTATGTATACATATATATAACATATTCACACACATATTTTAAGAAGACATGCTGTTATTTTCATAAAAACATGCAAAATATTTGTATGTAATCATGGTGGAAAAAGTGATTTGTGATTTGTGAAATTAGTTCAGCTGAACATTATGGCCATTTTGTAGAAATTTTATCCATGATTAATTTTTTAGTAAAGCAAGTTGTATATGCTTTTATATTAAAGATTATATATACATTAATATTTGCTAGGTGCAGAGAGAATTGTATACTTTGGACATATCTCTGAAATACTTTTTAATTATTCATTACCAATTTGTATAAGTACATTAAAAATTGTATCATAAAAATATATGTATACTAATTATGCAGTTTGGAGAAATACAGAAAAACAGAAAGAAGGCAACATATTCATTGTTCAGTTTTCCCAGTTACTGTTGAGTTTTGTCTTTTTTTTTTAATTGATCAGAATACTGTACTAAAATACACAATTTTGTGTCCTGCTTTTTTGCATAATATTTTAAAATTTCTCTGTTACTACAAATCTTTTGAATTTGGAACTGAATTATACTTCACTGAGTAAAATATTCATATGTTTAGTATTATTGCTTTTTTAAAAAATTTTGCCTTTTGGTATGATAACTGACAAAAGAGTTAAACATTGGTGAAACTTTTTCGTATTTTTGATTCTTAGGAGATATTCACAAGGAGAATTAATGGGTTAGAGGATGTAATATCAAAATTTTTGATGAATTATTGCCAGGTTGCATTTGCAAGTTTAGTTCATTTCTGCTTTGAGGGGATCATGATCTTAAATTTCGGTTTACTCACCTTCTTCCAGACCCTCTGCTAGGTATGGATAAACAAAGGTGCAAAGATAAGGTCCTTCATTTCACAGTGAAGTAGATGTGGAATCAAGGAAATTACCATACAGATTGTTGAGTGTCACAATGGAAATGTTGACTCTTTCTGAGGTGTAAGGACAAAACTGTTGGGTTGGTGAAAGGTAAGGGAAGACTTCCTAGAGCAGTTGATATTGAACTGGGTTTTGAAAGTAACCAGGTTTAACTTTAAAGATGGACAGAAAAAATAAATTAATAGGAAATTATTTTAAAAATTCATGAGGGGGCACCTGGGTGGGTCAGTCAGTTAAGGATCTGACTCTTGATTTTGGCTCAGGTCATGATCACAGGGTCCTGGGACTGAGCCCCAGGTTGGGCTTCATGCTCAGCTCAGAGTCTGCTTGAGATGCTTTCTTTCTGCCCCTCCCTCCACTCATGTTCTCTCTCTGTCTCTCTAAAATAAATAAAATCTTTAAAAAAAAATTATGAGAGGTGAGGTACTCAGGAAGTGTCAGTAAAGAGTGAACTTAAAAGAAGATAGATGCATACTTTTTTACCCAGAATGACTGATTTATCAAGTATAAATTTTCACAAAAGCATGCAAAAAACTGGTGAAAAGTGATGGAAGGTTCTTTTTGCAGTGAATTATTGAGTATAGCAAGATCTGTTGGAAGGTATTAAATAAGGTGGGTTGTGGGAGTTTATAGCCCTGAGTCATTAGGGATGAACAGCTGATAAGAGAGGAATAGCAACTTTGTATCAACCTCACATTTTGTTTTATTTAGCTCTGGGGCAATACAAAAAAAAAAAAAATTCAGTGACTAAGTGGAAGATAAAGGAGAGGAGGATAATTAGAGGTTTTTAAAAAAATTTTTTTTTATTATCAACTAGTGTTATAAAAGTGCCCTAGGGAATCCCATTGGTGTTTATAAACAAGGAAATTTAGTCTCTGCAGTTGTGATATTAGATTAAGGACTGTTATAAAAAATGTTTGTAGGTTTCTGTTCATAACCAAAAATAAGATGTTTAATATTCTCTGCCTGAATTCCCAATGTCTGGATTAGTACCTGGTACCCTTCACAGATATCTATTGAATAAAATAAACGATTCCATGACTCCCATACTGCATCATTTTAGGATTAATGAATACGCATTTAGGGACCCAGAACTTTTAGCACTAAGATTTGTATACATTATTTCCAACTGTTGACTTTTCAAAAAAAATTTTTAAGGAAAGCTCACAATTGCACAGGCAGATTAATTCTGTGATATAATTTAGCACAACCTGGTGCTTTGAAAATAAGTCATTTATTTCTATCATTAAATAATGGGAATTTACTCATTTACTACTTAGAAGATAACTTCAATTTAGATATTTAACCTCCCTAGCTAAGTTCAGTCATGCAGTATATTCTCTCTGTCTTTAAAAGGATCTTATAGCTGTTAAAAAAAATTGTAAGATTTCCCTAGTTTATTAATATTAAGGACTGTATAAGCCAAAGGAGGAAATATTGTTTTACTTTCTCTCCTCTAATACATAAAATTCTTGGTAGAATATTTTGGAGTTGAGGTAGGAGCTTTGTTGAGCAGAAAATCTTCTATTCACTTCAAAAGCAGTGATTCAAGGTTGATATAGTCATTAGAATGTAGGTTGGAAAAAATTCTAATTCCAGACTGCTAGCAGAAATTTCAGGGTCAAAGTCTACTCTGTTCTCCTGAGTGTAGATCAGTCTCCGGATTTCAGACCATTTTTTCATTTTAGTAGAATTGGAGAGGGCAAAGAAAAAATTGTCAAAGAGAAGTTTGCCTTCTGTAAATAGGATTGAGACTTACTTTTCTCTAATGTTTATGTGATCTGGAAATCATTTTTGGAGAAAACCTTTGGGTTGACAGCTTCCTACGCATCTTTACATTCAGGAAAAGGGCAAAAAAAATTGTTAACCTTAAGTTGATTTGAAAGAAGAAATGATATTTTATATTGACAACCAATTACTGGATTTATCATAGCTTTGTATCCTTCATTTAGTCCTGATAATCATAGAATCTGTATTCTGCCAACGACATTATCTTTTTTTTTTTAAGATTTTATTTATTTATTTGACACAGAGAGATCACAAGTAGGCAGAGAGGCAGACAGAGAGAGGAGGTGAAGCAGGCTCCCTGCTAAGCAGAGAGCCCAATGCGGGGCTCGATCCCAGGACCCTGGGACCATGACCTGAGCCGAAGGCAGAGGCTTTAACCCACTGAGCCATCCAGGTGCCCCTGCCAACGACATTATAAAGAGAGGGTCCTAAGGCATGAACAGGGATGGCTGAAGGATCATTGGGATAGTTTATCTTTTAAAATAGTAATGGTTCTTAAAAATGGAGTTCATATTTGTTGAACGTTTGTAAACTTTATTAGGTAGAGACCTTAAGGTATATGTTTGAATAATCCAAATGGAATAAATCCAAATTTGGAAAGACCAGCATTAGAAATATTCTGTGAACACACACAGGTCAGTTTTAAAAATAGTGCTTAGCTTTGAAAGGATAATTTCTCCCCACCCTGCATGAAAATGTTTTATTCAGACCTTCAATAGTAAGCTTTGGGGAAAAAAAAGTGTTGGGGAGGGGGAGTGTGAAATGAGTCTTCTGAAAAATTCTTGTATTTAGCACCTTTCATGGATTTTAAGGATTCAAGGATTTTAAGACATTCCCTAATGAACCTCCTAGTACTTCTGGGGTGTGGGTAAAGGACATTCAGGGATTCTTGTGCCCAGTGCTGTAAGGCCTGCCATCCTCAAGTGACATGTTGCATTTGTTTCAGGGTGCACATCACATTCCTGCCAGAGCCAGAGCCAGGGAATGGAGGAGGCAGTATTACCCAGAGAGATTTAGGTAATAAGGAGTTAATTACCTAATTTGGAAGTTGGTTAATCTCTGTGTCAGTAGTCTCAATCCTACAAAAATGTTCTATCTTTAAAACATTTGATATGCTGCTTTATCCCCAAGAAAATAAACTATTTCACTTTTCCTCTGTGTGACTGTGTACTTTTGGAAGTTTAACATGTAGTAGTGAGGAATATGATAGTTAATATGTACTATTGTTGAGGGAAGAAAGCAAGGTTAGCATTTTCTTTAAAGACAGTAGAAAAGAATCATTTGTATTATTCTTGGGCAAAGCAAGCTGTAAGGGACATGGAAATAATGAGACATGGTCAGTTCCCACAAAGAACTTAGAGCCTGGTTTGGAGAATAGGAGACACACATAATTTTAGAAGAGATAAAGATGAGTAGCAGAAAAATGTAACATGATGATTCAGTGTACCGAAATGACATTTAGTTGTGGAAACAAGCAAAGTAATATTGAGGAAGTAGAAATTAGGGTGGGTGGATAGAAGGAAGGAAGAAGAACAAAGACACTGGGTGCAGAAAGTCACGTAAGATTCAAGGAAGAACCAAAAATACCCGTTTAGGCAGAAGATAGATAATCTGTGGGCATCTGGGTGGCTCAGTTGGTTAAGCATCTGGCTTCAGCTCAGGTCATGATCTCAGGGTCTTGGGATTGAGCCCTGTGTTGGCTCCTGCTCAGCAGGAAGTCTGCATCTCCCGCCCCCGCTTGTGTTCTCTCTCTTTCTCAAATAAATAAATCTAAAAAAAGATCTGTGTGAAATCAGGAAAAAAGGCAAAAGGCTTAGGGGTACCTGTGTGGCATAGTCGGTTAAGCACCTGACTCTTGGTTTTAGCCCAGGTCATAATCTCAGGGTCATAATCTCAGGTTGTGAACTGGAGCCCCCTGTAGTGTCAGGTTTTGCACTCAGTGGGAAGTCTGCTTAAGACTCTTTCTCCCAGGGGCGCCTGGGTGGCTCAGAGGGTTAAGGCTCTGCCTTCGGCTCAGGTCATGATCTCAGGGTCTTGGGATCGAGCCTCGCGTCAGGGAGCCTGCTTCCTCCTCTCTCTCTGCCTGTCTCTTTGCCTACTTGTGATCTCTGTCTGTCAAATAAATAAATAAAATCTTAAAAAAAAAAAAAGACTCTTTCTCCCTCTCTCTCTGCCTCCCCCCCCCCAATAAATCTTTTAAAAGAATAAAAGCTTAAAATCATGTAATGTGTTTGATTGCCAAGCCGAGACTATTGTCTTAAATACAGTGAGAAGACACATTAAAGAAGGCATCTAGGACATTACTTGGCAGCAGTGAATAAGCAGGATGGATTGGCAAAGAGTGTGAGATACTGAGTTCTGAAACCTTATGATATGCAAGGATAAGGAAGAGAGGATACAAGGATAACTGAGTTTGTAGTTTGAATAAAGGGGAATGTTTGTTCATGTTACAAATTAAGAAGTGAAAATCAGCTGATCTTGATAAAGATGATGAGTTGACATGTGTTTGATGTACAAGCAGTATATTCAGATTGAAAGATCTAAAAGACCATTGAAAATTGGGTGTGATATTTGAGAAAGGGCCTCAGGAAGCAGGGCAATATATTATATTGGTTAAGAGCATTGGCTCTGAAACCAGATTGCTAGGGTTCAAGACCTGTCCCTACTACATCCTAGTCCTTGTGATCTTGGAAAAACTTCCTGATTTTGCCAAGCCTTGGTTTCCTCACCTATTAAACAGCAATAATCAGTTTAGCTACTATTTGTGATTTGTCTGCCCAGAGTTTATGGTAAAACCCATACTACTGGGAAAGGTTGGAAAGGGGAGAATATAGAAAGAAAGGACTGGAGAGTCTAGGACACTGGTCTGGGGGCGTACATCCATTTTAATGGGTGAAAGGAAGAAGTAGGACTAGTGTAAGAGAAATGGAAAGGTATGTCAAAAAAGGAGGAGGAAACTGGGAGAGTTCAGTGCTTTGACTCTGAGGGAGAGAAGTTTTGCAAAGGAGGGGATGGTAATAAACGCATGCAATGTGATTGAGAAGTAGACAGAAATGAAGACTGGGAAAAGGCCTTGTGTTTTCATTTGGCAGAATTTCAGTAGTGTTCAGGAAGTGATCATGAGTATTGGGCCAATCTGTTATTCATCACTACATTCTTGTGACTGAGCATGTAGCATGAAGTATAGTAGGTATTTAATAAGTATTTGGTGAATGGATAAAGAAAAATTATTTCTTGGGATTAAAGAATAAATGGAGATAACATGAAAAACCTTGCTTGTTTAATAAAACAGGAAAAAAGAGACAGACATACTCAGGAGTAATTCCAGGGATTAGCCAGGTCAAGGGAATTAACTTTGATGGTAAATAAAGCTGAAGCTTATTTGTAGGAAGAGAAACAAAAAATCAGTAAGGAATAGAAAGACTGTTAATGCAAGGCAAAAGTGTGAAATATATTGGTCAGTCATGGGGACTGTTGGGTGTTAGAGGGAACAGATTTGTTTAGGAAGAAAGACATTTCTTCCTAGAGAGAGCAGGATAGCAGGAGAGTGAGAAGGTAGCACACATGCTGAGGTGTTTTGAGATGAAGAAGAAGACTGTTATGGTTCAGCTGAGATTAGTAGAAATAGATGTAGGATTGAGAGCTTAGAGGGAACATATTCCTTATGGTCTTTGGGGTTTGTAGAGAAGAGTCTACCAAAAGCATTCTGCAGTGGATCTTTAACAGAGCTAACATGAATCTCACCCCATGATGACCAGGGAGGTGTCTAGGAACCCACTAGGGCTTGACAGGGTGGGACAACAGGGATCCTGGTGCTTTTTAAACATTTAAGTTAAAAAAAAAAAAAAGGCTTAAAAAAAAAAACAACACCACATTAATTTTCCTTAGTTTGAATAGCTACTAAAAATAGAGCAGCTAGAATTTAAAACCCACCCCTAGGTAATAGAAAAAGCCCTTGCCATTGTCATTCTATTTTGTTCTCTGGGTATATCCAGCAGGAGAGATCAGGTAGGGAGGCAGTTAGAAAACAGAAGCTTGGAAAGAAAATTTTATTCTACAAGAATGACAGAATAATTCCATTTAGGAATGTTTGGTAGCACATTTCTTTTTTTTATCTGGAAAGAGAAGCCTGGGGGATCTTCAGTTCAGAATCTGAATTTCCCTTATTTCTATTCAATTTCATTCAGTTTCTCTGCATAAACAAAAGCCTCTGCAGGCAGCTTTTAATGGTTCAGAGTTGTACATAATTTCATCAGTAGGAAGGCACTGTTTATGTAGAAAAATTACTGTAGATCAGGAATATGAAATAAAACTGTAAAGACATAAGCTAGTTCATTTTAGATGTTTTATTACCAAAGTTTGTAAGGTTTATCACTGGGAATATTTTATTTCTTGTGTGCCTTCCTTACTTTCCTATCTCCGTATCTTTGGTTCATCAACTATGATGATAACCATAGTTTGACAGATTTTCCCCAAAGCATTGGTATTCTTAATAATTTCCTTAAAAGTCTGTCATTTTTCATTTGGTTTTTCTAAGTTCACTAAAAAAAAGCAAAGCTTTCTTTGCTCCCTGAGAAAAGCAATGAACCCAACAATTTTTATCAAGGTAGATGTGATCAGAATGTGGGTCATTTTTTCTTTTTTTTTTTTTGCATAAAATATTTTTCTGGTCCCTTACTCATTTTCTCATGGGTTCCTTTTGCTATTAACTATTGATGTTTAATACATAATTATTCCTACTTTTCTGTCTCTCTACCACCCAATTTCTCATATAGAAAATTATCTTGAGTTCAGACTTTTAAGTTCTAAAAAGAAAGCATCTCTACAACTTTATCAGTTTTTAGCTTTTGTGTAGTAATTGTAAATTTTATGTTTTTTATGCTGATGGTTTTTTAGCTCTGGACTTTGTTTCTCTGGTTCCCATACTATCTTGTGTCTTATCTTACCCTTATTATATTTGTCATCGTTAATTCATTTATTCACATTAATTCACTCATGAACAAATACTTAGCAGCTGTATAGACATAGTTCTTGATTTTGGGAGATACAGAGGTGAGCAAATTTGGTATAGGAGAGGCTGGAAGAATCATCTGGATATGAAGTAAATAAAAAGGGCTACAAGTTAGTGACCTAAAGTGAGGTAGCTTTAGGTAGGCCTCTCTGAGGATGTAACATTTGAGCTGAGGCATTAATGATGAGAAGAAGCAAACCATGAGAAAATATGAGGGAGGAAAATTCCAGGCCAAAGGACCAAGGTGACAAGGAGCTTGCACAAGGATAGAAAGAAAGTAATCATAGCTGGAGTATAATTAGCAAGGAGGAAAGAAGCACACAGTGATCTTGGGAGGAAGGCAGAGGACAGATTGAGTAGAGCCCTTTGGCCAATGTTAGGGAATTTGGAACTTATTTTAAAAGCAGTCATAAGCCATTTTGAGGATGTGAGCAGGGAAGTGATGTGACCAGCTTTTGGCTTAAAAAACCTCTCTGGCTGCCAGATGGAAGATAAATTATAAGGGTGTGTGAATGAGAACAAGACCAGGAGAGTCTTGCAGTCTATGGGAGATGTGATGATAAGGGAGAAGATATTTTTTGGAAGGAGAAAATATAGGACTTGCTCCTGGAAAGATTGTGAGATATGAAGGAAAATGAAGAGGTATGACACTGGACTTATGGCTGACTCAGCTATCTAATGGTGATGCTGTTAACTGAGATGGAGAATAGTGGAGTCGAATTAGATTGTGGTGAGAAATCAGGAGTTAAGGTTTTCATATTAAATGTGACTCATCAACCCCCCCAAAAAACCTCTTACTCTTTAGCATTCCCCATTCTTGCTTCTCTTATTCTCCCTCAACTGCAGGCAACCACTAATATTTTCTTTCTCTATAGATTTGTTTTTTCTGGGCATTTCATATTAAGTAGAACTGTACATTATATAGTCATCTGTGATTGACTTCTTTCATTTAGCATAGTGTTTTCAAGGTTCATTCATGTTGTAGCACATTTTATTATTGAATAATGTTCGATCTTAGGGATATAACACATTTTGTTTGTCTCTCTATTAGCTGATGAACATTTGGTTTGTTTCCACTTTTCAGCCACTATGAATAATGCTGCTATGAGCATTTGTGTCCCAAGGCTTTTATAGAGACCTATGCTTTTATTTCTCTTATATAAACCTAGGAGTGGAGGAAATACTATACACATGCAAACACACACACACAGACACACACACACAGACACTGAAGAAATGCAAAGTGAAGAGTTCCACGTAGATAGTACCCTATAGTTATAGTGTAAGAATTATTGATTATTAACCTGATTAATTTGCATTTTGACACATGTGTATGTAACAAATAGGTAACAAAGTATTGTAATTTAGATATTTTGATGTGAGATAAAAATGGAAATAGAATTTCAGTGTAAAAAAAGTGAATTATGACCGTTTTCCCTTCCTGTGTAGGAATAGAGATATCACACCAAATAAGAAGGTCTTTATTTAACCATTATTTTAAAATAGCTGTGCCCACAGTTGAAGGGAACATCTGTTTCATGTCAAAGAATCATCAATCCCATCTGTCTATTCCTTGTGATCTCTTTACTCATGTTCACTGTTACTAGAAAGAATTTGGTGTGGGGATCATTATTTGTTTCCTGGGTTTTTGTTAGAATATTGATGCAGATGGGTATTTTTCTGTTCATTGAGTGGAAAGTGTGGTTAAATTCTTATCCTAGACCTATGCCTTCTGCTCCTCCTTTGTCAGAGAGGTGCCTGTTTCTGCACATTACTTTCCAGGCTGTAGTATATACTCGTAGTCTGTTGACATTGGTGTAAAATTTGCTAGGATTTTTGCTTTTGAGGTGGCAACTGTTTTGGGGAGTGTTGGAGGCAACAAGGGCCATGAGGCTGAGATAAGCAGGCTGAAGTTGTCTTTCACTAAACCCCCAGATTAGCTGATAATCAGTGAGAAGTTTCATTTCCATCTTCTACACTGAAAAGTGAATTCAGGATTCAGCGAAGGCCTAAGAATGCAGCACCCTGCCTTTCTTTCCCATAAAATTTGGAGGACAAATTGTTTTCTTTTGCAGCATTGTGTTTTCTTGACCTGCCTGACAATACAAGATTAACCCATCTATGGAGTATTTCCATGTACTGTACTTTTAAATGCTGTAAATGTTTTAGGAGTGGAGGAAAAAAAAAAAACGAAGGAAGTTGCTTTTTAGAAGGGATATTCTAATTTACATTAGTATTTATTTTTCCTAATATTAAAACCCTGCTTTGCACTGATGGCAGGACATTTTTGGGTGGGTTCTATATTGTATACATTAATAATTTGATGTATATATTTCAAGTGAGTTAATAAGTATATATTTCAAATGAGTTAATAAGTATTCCTACATTACATCCCTACATTACATCTTTCATAAAATGCTGTAATTAATTTTAAAGACATTACATCCCTACATTACATCTTTCATAAAATGCTGTAATTAATTTTAAAGACTAGGTTAGATTGAAAGCTAGATCAATAGCTAGAGAGATTTATGTCTTTCACAATTGACTTTTCTCAAGAAATTTTTGGTGACATGGAGAAATCTATACTGGAAAAGTTTGCCTTAGTATTTGAAATAGTGAATATCTGGTCATGTTTTTTCATTCTGTTTTTTAGTATCGTATTTTTCATTCAGACCATGTGTATACGAATGGAAGCATAATAGAGACATCTATTATGTAGTCTTTTTGAATACACACACACACACACACACACACACACACACGATGCCTAAGAAGGACATGTAGAAATTATGAAAAGTACTAATTTTTGCCAGAATCCAAGTAGGACTACAACACATTTAAATATTTTGTGTGTTCACTCATTATGCAATATCCTATTTTCATTTTAAAAAATCAGGTTGGCAAGTGAGCTGGAAATATGAGACTGGCTAACTTTCCCACACATTCTTTCTTCCTTGTGGGTTTTTATATGGGTATATTTAAACAGCCTTATGAAACCATTATTTATGGAGGATGGATTGGAAGAGAACATGTACAGACCATCTTTTATAATAATCAGGGCTAATTTGGGGAGAGTTATCAGAAAACAAAGTACAGTGATTTCATAAATAGGCCTTTAATTTGTTTCATCTACCTTAGTTTTTCCTTCTCACAAAGTGATTTTCAAAGAAATACATCAATTCTTTGCTCATTCTTTGCATGTGCAATATATAAAAACTGTAATTTACCATTTCTCTCATACAGAGTTGTAAACTTTAATTTCTAACATCAGCGAGATAACCTTAAGCAATTTGCTTAATGTTTTGTTATTTGAAAGCCTAATTTGGATTTGTGAGAAATAATGAGGGAATCTGCAAGGAAGATTGTCTCGAAATCTACCATTTTAATCATTTTTAGGTATATAATTCAGTGGTGTTAAGTACATTCGTACTGTTGTGTAACCATCATGAGTATCCACCTCTAGAATCTGTTTATCTTCATACAGAAAACTCCAAACCCATTAAACAGTAGCTCTCAATTCTCTCCTCTCCCTTGCCCCTGGCAACCGCCATTCTTACTTCCTTCCGCCTCTGAATTTGACTACTCTAGGAACCTCATATGAGTGGACTCCTGCATTATTTGTCCTTTTGTGACTGGCTTGTTTCACCTAGTGTAATATCCTCATGGTTCATTCATGTTGTAGCATGTGTCAGAATTTTCTTCCTTTTTAAGGCTGAACAATGTTGTTTATCGATATACCACATTTTGTATATCCATTCATCTGCTGGTGACACTTAGGTTGCTTCTACCTTTTGGCAGTCATGAACAGTAGGGATTTTTAAGAGTGCTATCTAAAAAGCTGTTTATGATCATTAAATTGAATTCTAATTGGGTGGAATAAAGGAGGGAAAGGAGGAAGGAATATATATTATATACCTTATAATTTTGATTTCTTGATTATACACAGGAATGTGTGTGGTTGTTTTACCCCAAGATACTTTTCTCATTTTGTAAGCTGCTTATGTTGAATATTCTACTACATGAATAGAGATATTTACAGTAAAAGTCATGATGCATATTTATCCAAAAAGAAAAATGGAATTCTTTATACTATACATATTTAATATTCTGATGCAGTTTGCTAGTTCTAAACTCTGATTTGTATTTTGACTTTTTAGTGTAGTAATATGATTTAATAAGTCAAGAGGAGCCAGAGAGATATTTCTTCCTTTTCTAACACTTAGCTTTGCTGTATATATTTTTTTCTTTTGCCTTGGCTCTGGCTTTCATAATTACTTTTCATTTAACTAGTTTTATCATATTAATGATAATATGAATGAAAGACCATAGTGTTTATGTTTTCAAATCTAAAATGTCCTGTACTGTTGTTGAAGAAATATTGGTTTGTTGAGTACCTAATTGAGGTGATATGGAGTATTGTCTGTGCCCTAGACTTATAAGGTATCTGCAAACATTTACTAAACTTTTGCAGGTACTTATTTAGGGAGTATATGCCATTGAAAGGGAGGGAGTATGTGCCTTTACGTTACCTGCTTCTTCCTTCGTTTCTCTTGTTTTAAAGCAATACAACAAAACTGAAACAAAGTTTAATTAAATTGAGCTGATTAACTTTTGCAGTGAATTACTTTTCTAAATCAGTATCTTTTATTTTTTAAAGATTTATTTCTTTATTTGAGAAAGGGAGAGCGAGCATGAGCTGGAAGAGGAGAGGGAGAGGGAGCGAGAATCTTAAGCGGACTCTGCCCTGAGTGTGGAGCCCTTCTGCCTCACGGCTTGATCTTATGACCCCAAGATCATGACCTGAGCTGAAACCAAGAGTGGGAAACCTAACTGACTGCACTACCCAGGTGCCCCTAATCAGTATCTTTTATATGCTAGAAGATATTGAAGTATGGCATGTTGTTTTGGTTTCTGGGGATAATCTAAATGAAGAGTTTATGGTTTAGTATGTTTCATTGTGCACTTAACACCTAACACTGGATAGAATAAAACTATATTCAGAATACATTAGCATTGAGGAACAGCATCTAAAAACCTTCAGAATAAGTTGGATGACTTGGAAGATCTGGTTGTATATGAATATTTCAAAGTAAAATTACGGTCGTGAGTGAGAAAGAAAGCTGTGTTTTGCTTAATTTTTGTTTTTGTGGGCTTTTTTTATGATTTATTTGAGCGAGTGATCTGATCATAGTTCTACTGCCTATAAGTGATGGGTTTATTGTTCAAAGATGGCAGACCCCATATATACTCTTATACAATTATGGGGCTGTTAGTAGGTGGAGGTCTTTTTATTCTGATAATCTGGTAGACTTCTAATTGAGTATGGGATGTAGATGAGGAGATAACTTCCTTTTAAATAATCTCCATCTGTATGTCCTTGCTCAGGAGTTATATAAAGTTGGTAGAGCTTCTTTAAGTCTTTCTGATGATCTAACAAAGAATAAGATAAAAGGATATTTTTAATTTTTATTATTTCTGATATTCAAAATATTGGCTATTTTCTTTTGTAGAAAGTTATGGGAACTCATTTTCTGTTGCCATTTGCAATGGTGAGAGTGCTAATATATTTATATAAATATAGTTTCTTTAATGTCATTTGGCTTTTATCTGTGTACTTGAGTCTCCTTTCTTTAAAAAAAATTTTTTTTTTAATTAGGTAAACTCTATGCCCAACATGGGGCTTGAACTCAGGTTCTCAAGATCAAGAGCTGTGTGTTCACTGAGCGAGCCAGTCTTCTTTTTTGTTTTTCCTTTCTTTCTAATTGTTTTAGGTTAAGTGTAAAAATTTCTCAGACAACTTATTGTTTCCTAGAAAAATGCTATTTATTAAGTTACTACAGCTTTGTTTTAATCTTTCTGAGCTTCATATCTTCATTATTAGAATAGAAATAATCTTTGTCTTATGTATCTCAGGGTTACTGGGAAAATCAAATGATTTGATATGAAAATACTCTGCAAATTATGAAAGACCATATACATTTTATTTATCTCTATAAAATATAGATACAGTTGCATACTATAGAAGTTTTTTAAAGGCAGAATTTCACATATACTATTTCCTATATGTTATGCTGACAAGGCTCCTGTATGCTCTTGGTGTTGCAGTTTCTCTGATAGGCAAATTGTGTTGTTTTGTATATGTGTGTGTTTAGTTCTTATGTTTCTTGAATAATTTTCAGAATCCACTTTATTAGTTTGGTGATTTTACATCATAACCTAGAAGTTTACCATATAAAATAATTTAAAAATCCTGACTCACTTAAGTTGATCCCCCCCCCCATCTTTCTAAAGCTGTTAGGAGTAAAATTGGTTTTAAAAACATCCTGAAGCATTTAAAAAGATTAAGTTTTTGTTTTTTAGTCTTGTTTTCCCTTGGTATTAATACGAGTGAATATATTGTATTTAGAGAAATATGTGTTCACAGTAAAATGTGTTTTTCCATCAGCTTTTCAAATCGCTATATCTTGTTGATTGTGAAAGCCTTGTCATTTTAATAACCAGTCTTTCTAGGCTGTCAGCTAGTTCTTCAAATGCTAAAGCTGCTTTGGCATTAATGGTGAAACCTCCTACTTTCTTATTGTCAATAGATAATACTGAACACTTTGAACTATTTGATTTGCATACTCGTTAAGTGATTTGCATTTATGCCATCCATTTGGAAAAATTATTTTGAAAAGACTAAATCTAGGAGATTACTACAGGAATGAAAAAGAACAAAATACTCTGCTCTTAGAATATAGTAGAATATTATTCTGTAAATTTGTTGCTGATGATTCAGTAAGTGGTTCTGTGAGCTTTCCTTCAGTTACCAACTCTGAAGTAGATCCAGTGAAAATCACCACAAGGTTCTCTGTACCCATGTAATGTTGTATTTTATGAAGAACTAAAAAAAAAAAAAAAAAAAAAAAAGTTTAAACAACTGAACTAATGTCTAATAATCAATGTCAAGAATAAGGCTTTTTATATTACTCTTGAACTTCTTGTGTTTTTTAGGGATTTTGTGTGCAAGGATTTTATTTTATACCCTCGAATGAAAGCTAAAACACATTAAATTACTCTTATTAAAAAAAAAAACTGTTAAACATCAGAATTTCAAAC
Organism: Enhydra lutris kenyoni; assembly: GCF_002288905.1. NCBI lineage: Eukaryota > Metazoa > Chordata > Mammalia > Carnivora > Mustelidae > Enhydra > Enhydra lutris. Next base: position 17,429,275 of record NW_019154087.1, read on the forward strand.
AAAATTCTTGTTCTTTTGTTCTATTATAGAAGTCAGGTGAGAATCTTTTTGATATTTGAAAATTGAAGTTTTTTTTCCTTAATAAACATTTTTCTTCTCAGTTCTGTTTAAGCCAGAATGGAAACTTATTCTTATTTGTGCATATTTGGCCTACCCTTTGGCTTACCAGTGGTTGAGTCATGAACAAAGTTACTTAATGTATGTATTTTAAAAGGCAGATGTCAAGTAATCACCTTATAAAGAGGCTCATTACAATTAGATGTGTGCATCACAGTTTACTCATGAAGAAAATAACATTTATATAATTTCATACTTTAAAAGCTACATGCTTGAGCAGAGCCTATATTTCTATATTTAAAAATGAAATGGCCTTGTACCTATATGTAAAATCATGTTTAACAACTCTCTCTTTTTTTTTCCATTGCTCTGCTTTTAGAATGATAGCCAAACTTTCAATAGAGTGGCAAATTGTTTTTGATAATTTTAATATTATTAGTATTTTATTTGAATTTTTGATTGTGCTTGTCCACTTGACTTTTCTTCTCTTTGGGGATTTTTAATTCACTTAAATGTGTCTGAAAAAAAGTAGGAAAAAACAGATGTTCAGTTAAGCAATTATAAAAGGATTTATACTTGCTGAGAACAGTTTTTAAAATCAGACCAGCATTTAATTAGTCTTCGATCTTTTCATTTCATGCCTCAACATTTTAAAACTGACTAAAGGCAAAATGCTTACACAGGAGAAAAGACGTTGAGGACCAAAACTCCTTCCATGTATACAAAGCAACTGCTATTCAGATGCATGGGAGAGTCACAAAGAATTTTTTTTTTAATTGCTCAGAAGCATCACATAATGGTACTTTTCTGGATTCTAGTTTGCTGGACACTGCAAGCAGTCATTAGCACATTTCAGCTTCACCATTTCAGTCTCTGCCTCTTTGCACATACAGCTCTCATGACCCAAATTGCTTTTGTCCCTCTTTTCCACTAGTCGCCCTCACCTCCTTCTCAAACTGAACTCAGATTTCTTAGTGGGAAACTTCTTGATCAATTTGTCCTACATGACCTCTTTTACTTTATATTCATTACATACTTAATTTTTATCCTATATTAATTTGAAATTATTTGGAAGTTACGGGATAGCCACTCCTATGTCTTCATTTGTATTGTGTAGCACTTCTTGTAGAGAATGATTTCCTAACACATATTTTTTTTGATATGATGCACTAGATTGATGAGATACTCCGTAAGTTGTAAATCAATAAGCATGAATTATTCAGGTCATCAGTAGCTAATGAAAACTCAAATTTAGCTTTTTTTTAAAAAAAAAAGTGTGAAAAGTCACACCTTAAAGAGCACTGAAGAAAAGTTACTATAGAATGAAAAAATTTCAAGTCTTTTAAATGGGGTTTATTAAATGGAAGCTTTAGAAAAACTAGTGTTTGCTTTGACTTATTAACCTACTCTTCGGGTGTTACTGATATTTCTACTGTGAATATTGATATTTTGTCTTTTAGCTTATGCTCTCCGCTTGTGTAGGATCATGTCTTGCAATAAATAGGCACAGAGCAGGATGGGGGAATTTGGAAAGTTCCAGTTTAAAAGTTCCCAAACCTTGGGCCCAGGTCTTTGTATTCATGTACACTGATTAACATATGTGAAAGCATGTGAACTACCATGTAACTAATACCATTATGAATTAATACCATTTTTAATAAAGGCAAATTCATTGAAAAGTTTTATTGAATTTGTGAAAGCTTGACCACTAATACTAGAAACCCCATCACTGTCGTGTGGCAGTCAAGTGCTTTGACATTGAGAGAGGGTACCAGTACCCCAAGAGTCTAGGCACTACTGCTGGAGTCCAGTTGCCTAATTTTAAAGGTGAGAAAATGGGGCCCAAGGAAATTAAATGACCCATCTGGCCTCATGCAGAGAGTGTTAGAGTTAAGACTAGAGCAGAACTCAGGTGTCCAGTGACTTGTAATCATAGTACTTCTCATTAGAGCTATGGTCTTCATAAAGGGGAATAGAATTTGTGAGTGGGTGGGACAAAGAGCAATGACCCTTTCTTAGATTAGTTTTAATTTGAAGTGACTTTTCAACAGGGAATAAGAGGCTTGATGAATGGAGATAATGTTACATAATGGTTATGAAAATTGGTTCATTTATTACACTACTAATTTTTTACTTTTAGGACCCTCAGTAATAGCACAATCATTATTTTCATAGTACTCTTAAACTTTTTGAAATCATTTTTATAATTATAATTTTAATATTTTAATTTTTTTATAAAGCCTTGAGAATATCTTTATAAAGATTTGGTGAGTCCCCCCTTTAACACCTGGGAATGTTGATACACAAAGAAGTTCAATGAATGGCCTGTAGTCATGGATTTCTCTGTCTTTGAATATGGGTCTCTTAACCATCAGTTCTATTTTGTGCCCATTACCTATGTTTTAATTTTATGGCATGTCTTTGCTTTTCTATGTTCTTTAGCAAGGAGGCAGATTTACCAGAAAGGTTGAAACGCTAGGCAGTCGATTTGGCTTTTTCCTAGTACTTATGAAGAAAATCAGTTTACAGATGTATTGAAATTGATGACTTAAATAACATCTGAGGGTTATATGTGTTGCCTTTTTAAAGTCAGTGATTTGAAATATGTGGTAATACAGTAACTGCTAAATAAGTGACTTCCTGTTTGTGGTGTTTCTATTCAGTGGTAAGTCTTATAACTGTCATGTAAGTTGACAAAAGAAGATGTAAAATGTGATACCTTAGATGTATGGTACACATAATACAAGGGTTATAAGAATTAACAAGGGTAGAAAAAGCTCAGTTACATACACAACTCTACAGAAGGAGGGTTAAGACAGTGAATTGAACTAGGGAGTAAGTAGAAGAAAGTTGGTATGAGAAAACTGATTTTAAAAGCAACACTTTAAATCCTTCTATAGCCAGGTGAAGGAATTACATTAAAGTCCAGAATTTCATGAATTGGAGTAAGAAAATGTCATATAATGGAAAAGGGACCTTCACTGTAGGATTGATTCTGTTAATGTTATATTCAAGATAAATGTTCTTTTGCAATATTGTTTGTAGTTTGGTAGACAAGGTCTTTATAGCAAATAAAATATAGTATATATGACCAATATTATGTATGACTAAAATATAGTATATATGATTAATATGACTATAATATATGACTAATATATAGTATATATGACTAATATTATTCATGAGTACTTAGTAAAACATCTCTAAGAAATAGGAAGAACTTTATTTCCATATGTATGAAATTCTTTCTCCTGATAAGGGGGGCTTTGTTTCATTACTGTCCTCATAATTTTAATTTATCATGTCACTTAGAAGAAGTATAAGACAAAACAAAAGTCATGAGAATAAGAACAAAACAAGCAGAAGTCATGAGAATAAGAAGTGAATAGAACCATATAATGAAGAGCTTAGAAAAAAAAGTTGACAGTATGTTGCTGAAATGAAATGAATTAGTATTAATACTAACTGAGAAGTTAAGAACAAGTTATAATCACCATTGTGGGTTCATTAATTAATACAATTAATTATATAATTAATATAACAGATCTGTATTAGGCACATACTATCTTTTAGGATGCTGAGTGAACAGAGTTTCTGTCTTCATGAAGCTTACAGTGTAGTGATGGGAGGTGGAGCAAACATATATGTAAAGTGTATGCAGGAGTTGGTAAGAGCTGTCAAGGTGATGTGTAATAGAAACTGATTCTGGAAGACCAGCTTTAAATAGGATATCCAGGAAAGGTTTCTGAGGATAAAACATTTGAATTGAGGCTTAAGGGAAGAGGAGAAGTGGGCAAGACCACATGAGGCTGAAGAGACGACCAGTGCAAATATAGGAGAGATTTGACATGCTGGAACAACAGAAAGGGCGGATGTAGTTCAAATGCAGTCAGGATGAGGGGCTGATCAAAACTGGACAGGTAAGAAGTTGGGTCATGCAGGGTCTTGTGGGCCATGGTAAGAAATGTGGTTTTTATCTTGAGAACATTGCTTCGCCATTGAAATAATTGAAGCAGGCACACAACATGATCTAAATTATGTTTATAAAATAATCACCCTGGCTTTCCTGGGATAACAGATTGAGGGAAAGTGCAAAAGCAGAAGCTATAAGAGTAGTTAGGAGACTGCTGAAAATAGTCAGTGGTGGTTATGATGCTGATTTGGATGTATGTTTGAATTTTGTGGGGATCCCTCCCGTAATCTACATTTATCATGGCTGAAATTTCAATCCTGTGTTTTTCCATTGTCCACTGGAAAGCAGTTTTACAATAATCACTGCTTTTTGATCAGAACAATGCCATAAGAAGCTTTTTGTTGTAAACTACTGTGGCAAGAAATTAGTTTTAGGGGGAGATTGCATATGCACTTACTTATGATTGAATTAGGCATGTTCTTTATAAAGCTTTGACTAATAATGAAATAATAATAGTGAAGGTTTTTTGAACCGACTCTTATTTTGTGCACTACATATCCATTTTCTCATTTAATCTTCACACTAATTCTGTGATGGAGACACTGGTATCATCTACAATTTGAAAATAAAGAAATCAAGGGATTGAGAAGTTAAGGAACTTTCCAAGGTCACACACACAAAAAGTGGTGCAGTCAGAATGTGAACCTAGTTTTTTGTGATACCACAGCTAAAATGCTTATAAAACAACAACAAACTAACATATCTCTTACTGAGAAACAATTTCCATGTAATAAAATGTTCATATCTTAAGTGTATAACTGTATAAATTTTGGCAATTGTAACCACCTATGTAGCCACGTCTCCAAACGAAATATAGAACATTTCTATAACTGCAGAAAGTTCCTTCCAGTCAGTTCTCCCCCAACATCCTCCCACCCTACAGACAAGTACTTTCTAGCTTCCATTACCATATGTTGGTTTTGTCTCTTCTTGGATTTCATATGAATGAAAACAAACTATATTCTCTTGTGTCTGGCTTCTTAACATGATATTTTGGGAGACTCATCTATTCTGTTGTTTATTTCTTACTCTTTCTTATCCCCAAAGAGTAGTATTCCATTATATGAATATAGCATAATATATCAATCCATTTACCTGTTTACCTGACACTTAGATTGTTTCCAGTTCTTTGCTGTTTTATGAATAAAACTGCTGTGAGCATTTGTGTGCAAGATTATGCTTTCATTTCTATTAAGTAAATACTTAGGAGTACAGTTTCTGGATTAGAAGGTAAGCTATGTATTTACCTTCTTAAGAAATTGCCAGACAGTTCCTGGAGTGCTTGTACCATTATACTTTGCCAGCAGCAGTGTATGGAAATTTCAGTTGCTGGACATATAACCGACATTTGGTGTTGTCAGTGTTTTTATTTTAGCTGTGCTAGTGGGGATACAACATGGTATCTTACTGTGGGTTTAATGTGCATTTCCCTAGTGACTTATGATGTCGGGCGCTTTTTAATGTGTTAATATGTTGTCCATTAGTATTTTTTTTTTTTTTTAGGATCTTTGCCTTTTAAGATATTCTTGGATTATTTGCATTTTTCTTTCTTTTCTTTTTTAAATTTATTTGACAGATCACAGGTAGGCAGAGAGGCAGGCAGAGAGAGAGAGGAGGAAGCAGGCTCCGCACCGAGCAGAGAGCCTGATGTGGTGCTCAATCCTAGGACCCTGGGGTCATGACCTGAGCTGAAGGCAGAGGCTTTAACCCAGTGAGACACCCAGGCGCTCCTATTTGCATTTTTCTTATAGATTTTTAAGGTTTCTTGATGTGATCTAGGTACATTTATTTTTGTCAGATCATACACACACACATACACACACACACACACACGTAGTATGTTTTCTCCAAAACTGTATTTGCTTATTCATTTCCCTATCAGTGTCTTTTGATGAGCAGAAATGTATATTTATGGAAGTCCAATTTATCAGTTTTGTCTTTCATAGTTACTGTTTCCTGTGTCCTAAGAAATCTTTGCCTTCTTCATAGCCCCACATAGATTTTCTCATGTGTTTTCTACTGGAAGATATATTTTAGTTTTAGAGCTCAGTCTTTGATCCATTTAGAATTGATTTTTGTATGTGGTATTAGATAAAGGGCAAGATTCACTTTTTTTTTTTTCCCATGTTTATCTTGTCCCAGTACTTTTATTGAAGACTTTCATTTCCCTTTGAATTGCTTTGGTGCCTTTGTCAAGTTGATTGACCATATATATGTGGGTCAGTTGCATTCATTTGTCTTTAGTGCCAGTATGACAGTGTCTTGTTTATTATAGTTTAATCAGGTAGCATATGTTTATTTTTTTCAAACTAGTTATCTATTCTAGTTCTTCTATTTTTATATAATTTTTAGAAATGGCTTGTCAATTTCTCATAAAAAACTGCTAGGATTTTTTTTTTTTAATGTCCTTGAATCTATAGACCAATATTGTAAGAACGGGCCTATTAATATTGAGTCTTCTGATCAACATGTATGGTATTTTCTCTACATTTATTTTACAGTCCAGAATATATGCTTACTTAGCAAACACAGGATATTTTCTCTTTTAAGTTTGTTAAAACACCAATTCTCAAAAAATATACATTTGGTGTTGAGTGGTTATCCTGTGAAAGCAGGTGAGGTATGTGTGCTTCATTACCTTATGAGGAGTAGTTAAAACTTCACCATTGTATATGGTTCTTAAGAAACACTGTTTTCCAAAAAATATGTAGTCTTTTGACTACAAATGTATTTTTATACTGATGAAAGTATATCATCTGTCATATTCTAATTAACTTACCTAATAAGCTGGTCTGTGGTGACTAGTATTCTCATAAAATATTGCATGTAGAATGTGGAGACAGAAAATCTCTTAAAGTAACTGTGAGAGTGGCTGCCTTTTCTAAGTCTAGGGAATATGTGTTTGCCTTATAAATACAACGGAACTAATGAAAATAACAGCTTTTGGGATTTGAGTTTGCCAGTAGTAATAAAATAGTGATTCAGAGTATTCATCTTTCAATACATAACACTGGAGGAGTAATAGAATACATATCTCATGGGGTTACTGTGATGATTACAGCAGAAAATCTACGTCAGGTGCCAACCACTTTGCTTGCAGTAGGGTAATCTGTCCATAAACTTCTATCTCTTTATCTTTATCTAGATCCAGGGCAAGTTCTGGGTACAGGTGTTCAACCTGTGTAATCTCATGTGCTTTTGCTTTAGAATGCTGTTGTGGACCTCAGTATTCAGACTTTTTGTAAACATGCTACTTTTCTCAAATATTATTTTAATTTTGAGTCCTACATCTCACTCATTCTGTTTAATTGATAGATGGATAGATGGATAGATAGATGAAACCTTAGTTATCCATTTTAACTTGAAGTATTTTTTTTTCTTTCACTGCATTTGAAAATATTGCTAACTTAAAGAAATTCCATAAATTTTTTTTCTGAATCCAGTGTTAGAAGCTAATTTATGAAGTCATGGCATTTGTTATTACCTTAACACTAAAATATGAATTGTTTTTTACTCTTGATTCCTACTTTATAACGAGTTTTAAGATATTCATTATGTGAGATGTTATATCACATCATCTTTAATGGTGTTACTTGGAATGTGCAGCTAATTGGTATAAATTGTTACTGTTACATAAACATAATGGGCTTTCAATATAGATATCAGCTCTAAATATGTCAGAGATGGAGATAGGGAAGCCTGAAAGGAAGAAGGAATGTATGTAGATGTTGTTTAATGCTTTTTGTCTCCTATTTAAGAAAACAAATGATTAGTAAGAGGATGATTTATTTTAAATATAAATAAAAATAGAATTTTATTCCAAATACTTTGATTAATATTATGCATTATTATTGGACTTAAATTTAAGGACTCCTTTTTCTTCCTGTGTCTACTGTGTGAACATCTGTGTGTGTGTGTGTGTATGTCTCTGTGTGTGTTGTGAATTTATCTCCATATCTCTAAATCTATTTTGCAAATTCAAGTAACACGCAGATTAAATAGGGTTACCCTTCTTTGGCAGTGTGCCAGGGAACCTAGGGTATATTTATTTCCAAATACTGAGTTGATGTTTAGGTGTTAAATGGTTTATGGTTTTACATTGGAAAGAGATTGAGGAGCCCAGAGATACTGTTTGGTCTGGAATTTTGTTTTATGGCTGGAGCATTTCACTTTGCAACACTGTAGAGATAAATGGTTTTTCCCTGCCATCACCGCCCCCAAGGCAGTTTTAGTCTGCCAACATCAGTTAGCCAGTGACATGATGTTCATGATTTCTAAAGTCTTTAATGGGTATTAATTTGGAAAAACATAAGATAAAATTCTGTGTAATAAACACATCTTTTTTTTAAAAAATATTTTATTTATTTATTTGACAGAGATCACAAGTAGGCAGAGAGGCAGACAGAGAGAGGAGGACGCAGGCTCCCTGCTGAGCAGAGAGCCCGATGCGGGGCTCCATCCCAGGACCCTGGGATCATGACCTGAGCCGAAGGCAGAGGCTTTAACCCACTGAGCCACCCAGGCGCCCCAACACATCTTTTAAACAAATGTTTTTTATGAGATATCCTAAAAAACATAACCACTAAAATATTTAACATTCCACTTAAACTGACTTATCCTGTTTACTAGGTGCTTTATTTCTTATTTGAGTTTTGGTTATCTAAGCATAGTTTAATTATAATTTTTATAATTGTTTTATGTATAAAGATTTTAAGAAATATTATTGGTACAAACAAATCCAATAACAGAATTAGATTCAGTAGGATTTACATATTGGAAGCCAGATGTGATGGTTCAAACTCATGGAACTGTGTAACTTCAGGTATTTTTTAAGGAAGGTTATCTAAACAAAGAGCAGCTTAGCATGCTATGCCCTGACATTAAAATAATTGAATTTAAAAAATGAATAGTATTCGGCTTTTCACATTATCATATCTTTGAGAATAAAAAGTTCTTGTCAAGATGGTAATTCAACATTTCTACCAAATAAAATCGATTAGCTGTATTGATCAACTGAACCATTTCCCCCCCCCAGCCAGGAAATAAAAAGACACTATATGTATAACTATATATGTGTATATGGATGTGGTCTATATATGTTTGTATATATGATTAAAATTGCTTTGAAATACAGTAAGTTTTCAAAATAAGTTACTCAATTTTTAAAAAAATAATACCTTTTTATCACTAGAAAATTACATGCTTGTTTTTAATTTGTAGAACCAAAGGAGTGAGATGTCTGAGAATGTATTGTTAATAATATATCTGAATTATTGGGATGCCTGGATGGCTCAGTTGTCTGGGCAACTGATTTTTGGTTTCAGCTCAGGTCGCGATTTTGGGTTGGTGATCTTGAGCCTGGCATTGGGCTCTACTTGAGATTCTCTCTCTCTCTCTCCCTCTGCCCCTTCGCCTGCCCATGTTTCCTCTCTCTAAAAATAAATAAATTTTTAAAAAAAGATAACTGAATTATCAAAATTCAGAGGACTGAGTGAAATCTTCCTTAGTGTTAGGATTCACCTTATTAATATAAATTGAGAGAAAATATTCTCAATTCTGGGAGCATAGTGTATGATGCTACACAAAAAGGCACAAAAAGTGTTTTGGTTTTAAAATCTTTCTCTGTGCTCACAAGATGAATGTTTGTTCTTTCTTTCTGTATATCTACTGACTTTTAATTTTTAGAGCTTTTAGGTTCATGGCAAAAGTGCAGAGTTTTTCCATAATACTCCCTGCCCCAACATGCACATCCTTGGCAACTATCAGTATCTTTCCTCAGAGTTGTACATTTGTTACAATTGACCAACTTACAGTGAGACATCAGAATCACTTGGAGTCCATAGTTTAACTTAGAGTTCACTCATGGTATTTACACTCTGTGGGTTTTGATAAATGTATAATGACATGTACTCATCTCTATGGTACCATACAGAACAGTTTCACTGCCCTAAAAATCCTCTGTGCTCTGTTTCTTTAGTCTCCCTCCCCACTAAGCCGTGGAAACCGTTGAAAAAATTTTTTTAAAGATTTATTCATTTATTTGACAGACACAGAGACAGTGAGAGAGGGAACACAAGCAGTGGGAGAGTGGGAGAGGGAGAAGCAGGCTTCCGGTGGGTGGCCATGGAGCCCGATGTGGGGCTTGATCTCAGGACTCTGGGATCATGACCTGAGCTGAAGGCATACACTTAATGACTGAGCCACCCAGGCACCCCCCACTGATCATTTTATTGTCTCTATAATTTTGCTTTTTCCAGAATGTCATATAGTTAGAATCATGTAGCATGTAACCTTTACAGATTAGCTTCCTTTACTTAGTAATATGCATTTAAGTTTTCTCCATTTTTTTTATGGCTTTTGATGGTTCATTTCTTTTCAGAACCATGTATTACTCCATTGTTGGATGAATCCCAATTTATCCATTCACTTACTGAAGGACATCCTAGTTGCTTTCAAATTTTAGCAATTATGAATATAAGGCTGTTATAAATATCTTTGCGCAGGTTTTCATCTGGACATGCATTTGTAACTCTTTGGGGGTAAATGCCAAGCTGTGTAGTCACTGGATTGTATGGTAAGTGTATGTTTAGTTTTGGGAGAAACCACCAAACTGTCTTTTAAAGTGGCAATACCATTTTGTATTCCTGCCAGTAAGACTTCCTGTTGTTCTGCATCTTTGCCAGCATTTGATGTTGTCAGGGCTTTGGGCTTTGACCATTCTAGTAGGGGTGTAGTGGTATTTTATTGTTGCTTTAATTTGCAGTTCCCTAGTGACATATAATGTAGAATATTTTTTTGTATGCTTACTTGCCATCCATACATTTTCTTTGGTGAGATGTCTTTTCAGATCTTTGGCCATCTTTAAATCAAACTGTTTTCTTACTGCTGAGTTTTAAAGGTTTTTGGTACATTTTGGATAATAGTCCTTCATCAGATTTATCTTTTGTAAATATTTTCTCCCAGTCTGTGGCTTATCTTCTCAATTTTTTGAAATGTCTTTGTAGAGCAGAACTTTTAATTTTAATGAAGTCCAACTTATCGGTTATTGCTTTCATGGGTCATGCCACTGGTGGTATATCTGAAGAGTCATTGCCATACCCAGGTTCATCCAGATTTTCTCCCACTGTTTCTTCTAGGAACTTTATAGTTTGGAATTTTTCTATTGAGGGTTATTATCAATTTAGAATTAACTTTTGTGAAACACGTTAGGTCTGTGTCTAGAGTCTTTTTGACATGTAAATGTCCATTTATTGTAGCACTGTTTTTTTGAAGGGGCTATCTTTTCTCTATTGTGTTTGTCAGATCAGTTGATTGTAGTTATGAGTGTATTTCTGGGCTGTGTATTTTGTTTCATTGGTATCCTTGTCTATTTTTTTGCCAGTACCAAACTGTCTTGATTAATCTGGTTTAATAGTGAGTCTTAAAGTCATATAGTGTCAGTTCTATAACTTGTTATTCTCTTTCAATATTGTGTTGACTCTCCTGATTCTTTGACTTTCCGTATAAATATTAGAATCAGTTTGTTGATATTCACAAAATGACTTGCTAGGGTTTTTATTAGGCATTTATTTATTTTTAATTTTATTTTTTTCCTTATTTTAATTCCAGTATAATTAACATACAGTGTTATATTAGTTTTAGGTGTGCAGTGTAGTGACTCAGCAATTCTATACATTTCTCAGTGCTCATTTTTTTTTTTTAAAGATTTTTTATTTATTTATTTGACAGAGATCACAAGTAGGCAGAGAGGCAGGCAGAGAGAGAGAGGAAGGGAAGCAGGCTCCCCGCTGAGCAGAGAGCCCGATGCGGGGCTCGATCCCAGGACCCTGAGATCATGACCCGAGCCGAAGGCAGAGGCTTTAACCCACTGAGCCACCCAGGTGCCCCCTCAGTGCTCATTTTGATAAGTATACTCTTAATCCTTTTCACCTATTTCACTCATCTGGTTATCCACCTCCCCTCTGGTAACCATTAGTTTGTTCTCCATAGTTAAGAGTCTGGTTTTTTGTTTCTCTCTCTCTTTTTCCTTTGTTTCTTAAATTCCACATCTAAGTGAAATTATATGGTATCTTTCTCTTACTGAATTATTCCACTTGGCATTATACCCTTTAGATCTATCCATGGATGGCAAGATTTCATTCCTTTTTATGGCTGAGTAATTTTCGAGTTTGTGCGTGTGTGCATGTGTGTGTACATTTATTCATTTTCTTTATCCATTCATCTGTCAATGGACATGGGTTGCTTCCATAACTTGACTGTTGGAAATAATGTTGCAATAAACAGGGGTGCATATATCTTTTCAAATTAGTGTTTTTGTATTCTTTGGGTGAATATCCAATAGTAGAATTGCTGGATCGTAGAGTAATTCTATTTTTAACTTTTTGAGGAAATTCCATACTGTTTTCTAGAGTAGCCACACCAGTTTGCATTCCCAGCAGCAGTGCACAAGGGTTCCTGTCTCTCCACATTCTTGCCAACACTTGTTTCTTGTGTTTTTTATTTTAGTGATTAGACATTTATTTTTAATTAAATTTTTTTGTTTTCTCATTTAAAAAATTTAATTAATTTTTTTATTGGAGCCTAATTTAAGTTTCCAGTGAAATGGACAGATCATAAATTTATAGTTTAATGAGGGATGTCAAATGCATTCACCTATATAATCAGGACTTAGATCATTTTCATCACTACAGAAAATTCTCTGGGGCCATTTTCCAGGCCTCCTGTGCCCTATATCCCACCGACCAATCACTGTTTTGATTTCTGTCACCATAGATTACTTCTGTTTCTTTTGGAATTCTATAAAAATGGAGTCACAGGTTATTTTATACTATTCTAGAACTTCATGTCAGGGAATCATGCAGTACTCTTTTGTGTCTGTCTTCTTTCATTCAACATAGTGTTTCTGATATTCCTTGTTTTTGCATTTATCATTAATTTGTTCCTTTTTATTGAAAAGTAGTATTTTATCATATGAATATTACCACTTCTATTGATATATGTACTTTATAATGTATATAATACATAATGTGTGTGTGTGTGTATACATGTTTGTATGTGTATATATAGTTCCAGTTTAGGGCCATTATGAATATAACTAAGAAACATTCTTATATGAGGCTTTGTGGATTTATGGTTTTTGGATAATTTATTTTGGATAAATTTCAAGGAGTAGAATTACTGAATTCTAGGTTATATATCTTTGTTAAGAAAATTCAAAGTAGTGGGCAGCTGGGGGATTCAATCAGTTGAGCGTTCAACTCTTGATTTTGGCTTAGGTTGTGATCTCAGGGTTGTGAGATCGAGCCCTGCTTTGGGCTCCACGCTGGGGGTGGAGCCTGCTTAAAATCCCCTCTCATTCTCTCTCTCTTCTGCCCCCACTCTAGAAAAATGAAAACTTTGAAGTAGTTCTCTAAAGTTAGGCCATTTTATATTCTCACCATCAGTGTATCAGAGTCCCTGTTGCTCTATAATCCTAAATAACATTTGGTGTTACCAGTTATTTTATGTTAGTCATTTTAGTGGATGTGTAATTATATCTCATTCTGGTTTTGATTTTCATTTCTCTAATGCCTAAGGATGTTAAACATCTCTTGTGCTTATTGCTATTTTTATACTCTTTTTTGGTGAAGTATTTTTTTCTTAATTTTATTTTTAATAGGGTAGTTCTTTTTGTTCTTGACTTAAAGGAGTTTTTTAATATATTCTGAATACAAATCCTTTATCAGATAAATATATTGAGAATATTTTTCCCCAGTCTGTGCATTACTTTTTCATTTTCTTAACTATGTGTTTTAATGACCCAAAGGGTTAAATTTTGATAAAGTCTAATAATTCAGCAATTTTTCTTTCATGGTTGGTACTTTCTGTGTCCTGAGAATTCTTGCTTACTTGAAGAGCACAGATTTTTCTCCTATTTTTCTCTAGAAAGATTATAGTATCAGCTTTTATGTTTAGGTCTACATCTATTTTTAGATGTAATTTTTATGGTGTGAAGTAAAGTTAAAGATACATTTTGTACTATATATGTATTCAGTTATTCTGCCACTGATTTTGAAAAGGCTTTTTTTATATCATTGAATTACTTTATATTTGTTGAAAATTAATCACCTAATTGTTGGACAATTACTGGACCCTGACATGTATTTTCTTTATATATCCTTCTGCTAATTCTATAATACCTTATTACTGTAGCTATATAGTAAATCTTGAAATCAGTTTGTTCAATAAATCTTTCTTTTCAAGATTGTTTAAACTTGTCCCTCTCCCCCTACTATATATATTTTAGAGACCACGTGCATGTATGAGCAGGAAGGGAGGGACAGAGGGAGAGAATCTTAAGCAGGCTCCATGTCTAGTGTGGGCTCAGTCTCATAACCCTGAGATCATGACCTGCGTTGAAATCAAGGGTCCCATGTTTAACCAACTGAGCCACCCAGGCAGGCGCCCCTTGTCTAGGTATTTTGTACTTCATTGTAGATTTCAGAATTTGTTTGTGAATATCTACCACATTTTGCTGGGATTATATTTGGCATAACAATAATCTACATAGCAATATGGGGAAAATCAGCTTCTTTTTTTTTTTTTTTAAAGATTTTATTTATGTATTTGACAGAGAGAGATCACAAGTAGGCAGAGAGGCAGGCGGGGGCCAGGAGGAAGCAGGCTCCCCGCTGAGCAGGGAGCCTGATGCGGGGTTTGATCCCAGGACCCTGGGATCATGACCCAAGCTGAAGGCAGGGGCTTAACCCACTGAGCCACCCAGGTGCCCCGAAAATCAGCTTCTTAACAATATTGTGTTTTCTAGTCCATGAACGTGACATATAAAATAGAAAGCATAACTTTTTTAAAAAGTCTTCTTTAAATCAGTGATTTGTTTTTTTCATTATAAATGTTCTGCTCATTTTTATTAACTGTATCCCAAGATACTTATTTTAATGTAAATGATATGGTGTTTTGAATTTCATTTTCTAATTGTTCATTTTTAGTATATAAAATAGAAATTAATTTGAGTTTTATATACTGCCTTATCCTGCAAACTTGTCAGATTCACTTCTCTCATTTTTTTGTAGATATTTAAATAGTTTCTATGCACAGAATCAAGTTGTTTATGAATAAAAATCCTTTTACTTTTTCCTTTCCCAACTTTAGCCCTTTATTTCTTTTTCTTGCTATATTATACTAGCTAGGACCTCCAGTTCAGTATTAAATAAAAGTGACATGAATGAAGACAGTAGATATTCTTGACTTGTTTCTGATGCTAAAGGAAAAGCATTCAGCCTTTCACCATTCAATATAATGTTAGCTAATCTTTCTTAAACACTTTATCAGATTAAAGTTTTTTCTATGTCTAGTTTGCTGGAGTCTTCCTCCTTCCCCCATCTCTCCTCCCTCTTCCTATCCTTCTTGTGACTTTTTTTTTTTTTTTTGGTCAGTATTTGATATAATTCACCAGTGAAACCATCTGGGCCTGAAGTCTTATACATGTGAAGATTTTGATTACGAATTACGTTTCTTTCTTTTTTTTTTTTTAAAGATTTTATTTATTCATTTGACAGAGAGAGAGACAGCGAGAAAGGAAACACAAGCAGGGGAAGTGGAAGAGGGGAGCTTAGCAGGGAGCCTGATGTGGGGCTCGATCCCAGGACTCTGAAATCGTGACCTGAGCCAAAGGCAGCCACTTAACTACTGAGCCACCTAGGTGCTCCATGAATTAAGTTTCTTAATAGATGATGAACTATTCATATTTTCTGACCTTTTCAGTATTACTTTTTTGTGGTTTTTTTTTTTATTTCGAGGAATGTGTCCATTTTATTTATGTTATTGAATTTATTGGAATAATATTACCTTATATATCCTTTAAATATTTTTGTGATATAGAATTATGTCATTTTCAATACCTGACATTGGTGCTTTATGTTATGTTATTTTCTTAGTCTAGCAAGCAGGTTTATCAATTTTATTAATCTTATCAAAGAATAGATTTTTGGTTTCATTGATTTTTGTTTTCATTTTTCTATTTCATTGACTTTTGCTCTTTCTATTTACTTTTGGATTAATGTGCTTATACTTTTTCTGGTTTCTTAAGGCAGAAGGATATATTGTTGATTTTAAGACTTTTCTAATATTAGCATTTAAAGATAGAAATTTCTCTCTAAAATTGAGTTTTTAAACTCACATTTTTTTAAATTATACTTTATTTCAAGATAATTATTGATTCATATGGTATGGTAAGAAGTGATATTAAGAGAGCCCATGTACCCTTTACTCATTTTCTCCCAGTGGCAACATCTAGCAAAACTTTAGAATAACTCCACAACCACAAAATGAACACTGATACAATCAATCTTATTTTTACAATTTACACACATGCTTTACAAGTTTTACAATTTACACACATGCTTAGCTCTGTGTCATTTTATCACTTGTGTAGGTTCTCATATCCCCACCACAGTTAATGTACTGAATAGCAAGATATTTTCCATTGTCCTTTTATGATCCTCCTCCCACCCTACAAAATTCCCATATCTCATGCCTAACCCTGGTAGCACTAATTTTTTTTCAACTTTATAATTTTGTTATTTGAGAAATATTATATAAATGGAATCATATAGTATATAGCCTTTTGAGATTAGCTTTTTTAAAAACATTTTTGAATATTGACTTATTTGAGAGAGAGAGAGAAGCTAAGTGAGGGTAGGGGCAGAGGGAGAGAATCTCAAGCAGACTCCCAGCTGAGGATAGAGCCTCATATGGGGCTTGATCCCATGACTCATGACATCATGAGCTGAGCTGAAACTAAGAGTTGGACACTTAACTGACTGGGCCACCCAGTCACCCTGAGATTAATTTTTTTAAAAACTCAGTGTAATTCCCTTAAGATTCATCCAGTTGTTGCATGGATCAATATTTTGTTCCTTTTTTTTTTTTTTTTTGGTACGGATCAGCCACAGTTTGTTTTAACCACTCACCTGTTGAAGGACATCCCTATTGGCTTCAGTTTGGGGCTAATAGTAGTAAAGCTGCCGTGAGCACTTGTGTATAGGTTTGTGTATGGGCATAAATTTTAATTTCTCTGGGATAAATGCCCGGGAGTGCAATTGCCGGGTATGGTATGGTAATTGCATGTTTAGTTTATAAGAAACTGCCAGACTGTTTTCCAGACTGGCTGAGCCATTTTAAATTCCCACTGGCCACATGTGAGTGATCCAGGTTCTCTGCATTTCACCAGCATTTGTCACTGTCTTTTATTTTAGCCATTCTGATAAATGTATAGTGATAATCTCATTGTGCTTTTAATTTGAACTCCCTTGATGGCTACTAATGTTAAACATCTTTTCATGGGCTTATTCGGCATCCGTATTTCCTCTTTAGTGAAATGTTTAGTTTTTTTATTCATATTCTAATTGAATTGTTTTGTTTTTACTCTTAAATTTTGAGAGTTCATTATATATTGTAGTTACTAGTCTTTTCTTGGATATGTGGTTTGCAAAAGTATCCTCCCCATCTTTATAGCTTGTTTTTTCATCTACTTAACGTGGTCCTTTACAGAGCAAGATTTTAATCCCGATGAGGTCCACAATCAGCTTTTCCTTTTATGAATTGTACTTTGGGTGTCGAGTTTAAAATTATTTGCCTAGCCCAGGATCCTGACAGTTTTCTCTCATTTATTTTTAAAGTTTTACGTTTTGAATTAATTTTTGTATAAAGGCATATTTCAGTTAGTGTTCACTTTTTGGGGCCATGTATAACTAGTTGCTCAAGCACCATTTGTTGAAGAGGCTGTCTTTTTTCTATTGAATTGCTTTTCTACCTTTGTCAAAATCACTTGAGCATATAATGTGGATCTTTTTCTGGGCTGTCTGTGCTTTTCCACTGATTTACATGTCTACCTCTCCTACAGTACCACATTGACTGGATGAATCTAGTAAGATTATCCTGTAGAGTGATTTTTCTTCCTTTATTCTTCTTGTTTCAAAGTTCTTTCAGCTATTCGACTTCCTTTGCATTTCCACATAAATTTTAGAATCATCTTGTCAATATCTACAAAAAGTATTGCTGAGATTTTGATAGGAGTTATATTAAATTTATGGATTAATTTAGGGAGAATTAACATCTTTATTGACCTTTCCATCCTATTGACCTTATGTCCTATAGTATGTCTCTTATTTAGATTTTTGATTTGTCTAATCATTATTTTGTAATTTCAGTATACAGATCCTATACAAGTTTTGCTATATTTGTACTGTGGAATTCCCTTTTCTGTTTGTTTAGCAGCTGTAAAAGGTATTTAATTTTGGTTTCCACATCTTCATTGTCAGCATATGGAAATATTATTGATTTTTCTGTACTGATTTTATATCCTGTGATCTTGCTTTTTTTTTTTTTTGTAGATTACTTGAAAATTTTCTTTGATCTGACATATTTTTTAAGACTTTTATTAGAGAGAGAGGGAGAGAGAGAGCATGAGCAGGGGGAGGGGCAGAGGGAGAGAGAGAGGGAGACTCCCCACTGAGCAGGAAGCCCTGGGGGGTGTACTCCATCCCAGGACCCTGAGATCATGACCTAAGCTGCAGGCAGGCATTTAACAGGCTGAGCCACCCAGGTGCCTCATGATCCGACATATTTTTAAAAGATCACTCTGCCTGTCCTGTGGAAGATAAATTGTACCAGGGCAAAGGTATAATCAAGCAGTACAGTTAGGAAGCTATTAATCCCAGCTAGAGTTATGGTGATTTTCTATAGGGTAGTCATTCAGTAGAGAGAAATGGTTGGATTTTGATATATTTTGAGGACAGAACCCATGGGAACATTTTTGAGAGGAAGAGAGAAGTTAATACTTTCTCCAACCAGTCAATTTTAACTATACTGTTACTGTTGTGTCATTATTATTTTAAAATAACTTCTCTAGAGATGTGTGTGTGTGTGTGTGTGTGTGTGTGTGTGTGTGTATAAATGTTTCTTACAGGATACAAAGAGATCATCCTTCAGTTTTTAAAAAGTGTTTAAGAACAATATGAAAGAATTGAGTTATTGGTAATATAAGTGCCCAAGTTGTTTCCAGTGTTTCCTGGCTACTCCAGAAATGTATGTTGAGATAAATTTTAAAGTGATTTGTTATAAGCAGATTAAACCTATTAGTAGCTACTAGAAGCTGCTTGTGAACTATTTAGGGCAAGAAAGCTTTACTTCACATTAGTGGCTTAAAAGACAGAAGGACTTAATGGGGAAAAAAAAAAGGACTTGCTCCTTCTAGGCAAAGTAAATTTGATGCAGAGAGTTGGCATACACATATTTTAAAATATATTTTATATTGTTAAGAGTTTTAATTCTTCTTTGGAGTAAAATTTAATAGGCCATGGTTATAAAGTGTAAACTTTAAAGGTTCTTCATCAAACCCTCTTTCTACTTTACAAAAATAATCACAGTTTATCTGTTAGTTACCTGTGTATAAGATTAGTAGGTGTAGTTATTTAACTGAGACTACTTATTTCAGAAGAAAATAAAAGACAATTAAGTATATGAATAGTTCTCTATTCAATAATCAAAGATTTTAGGAAGGCAAATTCAATCTTCCCCTCCTCTGCCTTCATAATTTAAAACTAGAACATAGAGATTTAGTAGATCATTTAAAAGTTGTATTTACAAAAAAGGTATTTGGTTTACCTTAACACTCACTTTTGGAAGTAAATACTTTGTTTTACTATTGCTCATGCACATGACAACAGTACATTTGAGAGAGATATATATTGCACAAGTGTCAGGTAGTTCCAAGCCCCTGCATTTCTTGAAAATTTAATTATGAGCATGCTCTAAAAATTTATTATATTGGATTCTCCTAGGGGCTTCCATAAAATTTAAAAACCATTATATTATCATCCTTGTATTTTTAAACTTATATTAAATGAAAAACATCAAAGACAGTTTTTCTGTCAGCAAGGTGAGATATATATTGCTTTCTTATGTTTTATAATATTTTTACAAGTGTTTTCTTTAGTTATTGATACTATTTCTAGTTGATATTGAAAATTAATATAAAAGACAGTTCTGGAAAATATAAACTACCTACAAATTAAAATGTATTGCTTTCTGAGACATCTACCTTTCCATCTTAATTTGTAACAGTAGTTGCATTCTGAGAGAGAGATAAAAGATGTATCTCAGTGGTTTATTCAGCAAAATGTAAATTTTGAAATTGTGGATTTATTTGGACCTGGTCACTTTTAAAAGTTAGGGAAGAGCAAAATAGGTTGGAAAAAGTTAATCTTTTATAGGAATAATTAGAATATTAAGAGGTTTTGTCTGTTTACTTTTATGTGTTTGTAACAGTATCATTGATTGTTATTCTTTTGGTTTGCAAAATATCCCATACAGTACCAAGTATGAATTTGTGGGGATTCATTTTTAGAAATACATAAAACTAAACATTCTGCTTTGTTAATGAGTGTTCTTCCTTATGTTACTAGTACACTTTTGCTGGATGTCATTATTTTTATGTAGTTTTTTATTATAAGGAAAGATTTTGACTTAGAGGTGAATTCTATAGGTATGTGATTTGTTCAAGATTGATCAGATGAGAACAGTGTCATTCAAGCAACAAATCCTTCCTTGTGGCATATAATAGAACAGTAATCAGCTCTTCAAATTTGTGTTTTGTTTGATAAAAGCTGAGCACTTGATCAAAAATATAGATCAAGTTTAAGTAGTCTAACAGTTGTGATCCATATTTTTTACTACTGTCAGAGCAAATGACTGAGATGGAGCAATCATGAGAAAGGTGGTGTGCGTACATATTTAGAGGCCTTATACCATGAGGCAATCCAGGGAACAAACTCCTTAGCAATCTTAGTCTTCGGTGATGTGACAGGAATATGGCCTTTTCTCTGTTTCAGAGTGTTGAGTTTTTCAGAGGAAGTAATGCTGGTAATGTCTCTTAATTTGTGTGATAAAGCTTAATGACTCTTGAAATTACTCCAAAGCAAGGTGTTGTCAGTATTTTGCAATACAGTAATGCCCTGGAAATGCCAGTAAGTTTTTCTGAGAAAAGATAATTATTTGATCAAGTCAGTTTGAGAAACTTTTGTTAATCAAAAATATATGTATATGTATTTACTGTAGGATATCTCAGAGCCAATGTGTAGTGACATATGTTGTGAATTTCTAAAAAGGAGATGTATGGTTCTTGGTGTTGCCAAAACCCACTTGATCACATAAACCACCTGTAATATTGGGAAGTATGATAGTGCTGCATAGAAATTGAGAAATATATCCTAAACCTGACTTTCTTTTCTTGTAAGAAAACAGATTGGAAACAAATATGGTGAAATGTTAATATGGATTTAAACATGGTGACTGGTAAACTTTTTTTATTGCATTATATTCTATATAATTAAAACCACAGAAAAAATGCATTCACAGAGATTTGAGTTTTTGTAGTTTTAGTGTTAGGGAAGCATGGAAGAGGAGACTTTTGCAGTTACCATAAAGATAGCTTGTGCCTTAATGATGTTTGAATGTACCGTGAAACTTCCAAAATGTCTAATTTGAGATGAAAGAACTAATGGCATATAGCTTTTCCTGGTAGTTACATTTAAGTGAGCCAGGAGTAGTTAAAGTCTTTAAATAGCAGTATACTTGTACAACATCTAGACATCCAGCTTGGGAAACGAATTCCCATCAGCTTTAAATTACAACTCTTTATACGTCTATGAACTTGAACCTAACTCTAAAGATAATGAGTAATTTAAAATAACTACAAACAACCATAGTCCTCCTGGGTCATTCTTGGACCCATTTTCAATAGGTCAAAGTTAATTGTTGTCTACCCCAGGCTTCCCTCAAGCTTGACTCTGTCCCTTAGGAATTGGTGACTACAGCCTTTTCCACAAAAATATGTCATAAGCTGATAAATTTACATGCAATAAAATATAAGTGAGGATGAATAATGAGTTTCATTTTCTAATGATACTTGCATTTTAAGTAGTTTGAAAGACTTACACCAAAATAATGAATTTCTAAAAGTGGAAGTTAAGGCTTTCTTCTGTAGATTGGGGGTAGATGTTTTGATAAGTGCCTTTCTATGACTCTCAAATCCATCACTTTGAGAGGTGATGACTCACCTATACTGAGGAGACAGTATATGCCACTGTCTATAGGAGAGCATATGGAGAGACATATAGCATATAGAGACATATAGCATATGTCTATGCTATACTTAGGAGACAAATGAACACTTGTTTTTAACAAGGAAAATGAAGTGAGGGAAAAGTTTATTTAGTGAAAGGATAATGTTATTTTTAAAATTACAAATTAGAGACAAATTAGAAATCATACACTCTCTTTACCCTGAAAAATATTCAGTATTCAGATACTCTTTATATTCATAGAATGAAGTATAGGCTAAGGTGATGATGTAAGAGCAGAGTTAGTGAAGGCCCAGTGATAAGCTTCCAATAAGTTGACTGTAGGGTCATTTTCACCCCATAGTCACTATAATAATATAAATTTCCTATATCATTTATTTTCTTAGGTCAACATAAAGGCTAGTTCCATGCTGATATGAATCTTTGGGGAATGACTATTTCATTGCAAACCAATATTATTATTTTATTTCAATTTAGTTTAGCAGTTGCCTTGAGGCCAGATTTCATCAACTCATTTAAATTTCTCTTTTAGTTTAAACAGGCATAAATCGCTAAGTAGAAATATGTTCACACCTATGCAAGTAGATATCTATAATAAAGATAAAAGCTTTAATATAATATTTAATAATTTAAATTCCTCAGTATTAAATATTTTCTTTTTGAGGTTTCTTGCAGTTTCCATTAAGATAGTTTATGTAAAAATGGGAGAACCAATGGCATTATCCTTGGCTGTATTAGTATTTTGAAAAAGTATTGCAAAGAATAAGTTGGGAAGTTCTAATTTGTAAATGTATTTTATGTATATATTCAACTTTATATGTGATAATAAAATAGATAATACAGCATAATTGATAGTATATGTTTTATATATTCACAACTATGTTTATATGCAGAAATATTTTATATATTTACAATTAATAAAATTATATTTTTGGTAAATTCATAAGTATCAGAAATTAAAACTACCATAAATAAAACTTTCTAACAGTTCCACAGGATTCAGATTTTAGAGTGTGAGCTAGATGGTATTTATTATGTAGAACACATTTCAGAATTAATCCAAAGAAGACATGTATTAGAGAAACATTTGATCTCATACTGTAGGAGTTGTGCACTTGATCAATATTTAAGGGCTTATTAAGGCTGTTTCCCATTACTCAGTATGAATTTAGTATGTCTTCAGTCAGTGATCTTTGATTCTGTATTTTCTCTGAAAATATCACAAACTTGCCTTCCACTTCTGGCATTGCCTCACCTAGCTGCTGAAGTTGTGGTGGCAGCAAGAGCTGAGACAGCAGCACAGTGTCAGGAGGAGTAGTACACGGGGAGGGGACTGTAGCCACATACAAGATTTTAAGATGTGTTTCAGGTTTGGTTAATACAGGAACATTCTACCAATCAAAATATTTATCCCTTAATTATAATACCTCTATTTTCATCTTTGAATAAATAAGGAAAAGGAATAATTGATTGACACTTGGGACTGATTGTGTGTGTGTGTGTGTTGAAAAATTTCAGTTAGGTGCCAAAGAGCAAGGTGTTTATTGTCTTCTTCGTGGATAGAAGCACATGGCCTCAAATAGTCCTGGGAGCTCAGAATGTGTCTGTATTTATAGTTTTAGATCCTCGGCTTTTATTCCTCCCACCTTAAAGACCTATTTGGATGTCTTGAGTTTGTGCCAGGTGGGAATCAAAATCCAGACAAGGATTTATTAATTACTATGTCCTATATGTTCTAGAATTGTCCTCTTTCATTGGCCTATAGGTAGTGATGAGTTTCTAGCTTATGTCCTGTGTAGCCTAGAAAATACATATAGCTTAACTTGCTGCAGACATATATGTCATGGAAATCTTTTGACTCTTTCACAAATACATAACTAAGTCTTATCAAAGTATGTTTGTTCTTAAATATCCTGAAATGTATGTCTGTAGTTCTGAGATTTGGTGTAATTAAAAAGGTTGGAGCTTTAGAATTCTGCCTCCCAAATATCTTAATTTCTTTCTATATTTTACTTCTCATATCAAATTCAGACAATGGAAATAGTGTTAAAGATAAAAGTGCAGGTTTGCCCCTTTCCTCACATGACATTAAAGTAAAAATAAGTGCCATCCCCAACCCCAGGTTGCTTCTGCTCACGACAAAAATGGAGTTCTACCTAGTTAATTCCTGTTTATTTTCTGGGAAATTTATATTTAGTTCTGAAAGCTCTCTTATATAAGCCTATATCTCTTGTAGTAGTTAGCTTTTTTCCTTCTACTGTGTATGCAAACCACAACAGATCGGACTGTTTATCAGTGTGGGTACTCTGTGACATTTGGGTTTTTATGGACACTTTGCGTACGGGGATATATGACATTTGGAAGGCTGTCAGACTATATCAGTTATCTAGTGCACTCTTGTTAGATTTAGATAATCAGCTCCCAAAGTATTTAAATCATTCCACCCTATTCCTTTTACCTTTTAGGTGCATATTCTCCTGTTTAAAAATAATCTCCTCTTCTCTGCTAGCTTTTTTGCTTGTCCTATGTTCTAATTGAATTGGAAGGTAATAGACCAGTGTTTTAACCACTTGTTTCAATTTGGAACCTAATATTATTTAGTGAATATCAGTGCATTTAAAATAAAAATACATAGAGTCTCCTGGGTGGCTCAGTTGGTTAAGTTCTGCCTTTGGCATAGTCATGATCTTGGGGTCCTGGGATAGAGCCCCACATCAGCCTCCTTGCTCAGCAGGTAATTTGCTTCTCCTTCTCCCTCTGCCCCTCCTCACTGTTTGTGCTTTCTCTTTCTCTCAAATCTTTAAAAAGTTTTTTTCATGTAATTTGATTCCAATAAAATGTGTGTGCGCACGCACACACACACACACACACACACACACACACACCCCTTCTTATTTCGAAGGGAATAACAGATGCCTTAGTTTGATAACATGTTTTATGGGATAGACTATTAGGAAGGTTTAGCTTTTAAAAAGATTATCTGTAAAGCTGTGAAGAAAACTTTCCCCACTCTTGATGTAAAAATTGCTAGGTGATTTGCATGCTAGAATAATTTTACTGTAGTGCCTGTGAAGTGGTCAGAGTGCAGAAGTACTCCTAGTTACCTGGCAACAAATAGCAGGCTAAAAGATATGAGCTGCAATTCTTGAATTTAATTGTCAGTAAAGAGATTCTCTAGTCATGCAGCCCAATTCCTGGCAGTTGTTTGTAGACTTAATTGCTCATGGGTAATCTGTCCCCAGATTTTGCTTTCTGGATGTGAAACACCTTGGAAGCCTTCAGATTATACCAACATTGACCTTGCTATAGACCACTTAAAAAGTGATAACCTGTAAGGGAAATTACGGAGCCCTTTTGATTTACCCCAGTTTGCCTATGATACAGTAATACAGTGCTCTTCAAAATAAGGCTCAGATCCTTGGAATCCCAACAAGAGAGAAACAAGAAGAGGAGAAAAAATTAGAGGATGGGAAATTATAGACTGAAGAGAGGTCTTTTTTTGATTGTTGGTACTAGTACTTTCCTACTTTATAGTTCTGTGAATAGTGAGAGCAACAATTCAGTTTTAAGTTATTATATCTCTCTTCCTTTTGGAAAATTGAAAACCTCATGTGTTTGTGTCTGTCAGGGAATGGAAGGGAACTAACATTACCTGAGCATCTAATATGTCTAAGAAATTATACCAGATACTTCACACAGATTATCTCACTTTTTATCATCCTCACTTTTACAAGGTGAATGTTGCTATCTATAATCCCCTTCCAGTGAGGAATGCTTCCACAGAGTTGAAGCATTTTGAGGTTCAAAGTCTTGCCCAATGTCACATTATGGTTTGATCCAAAGCAATTTTCCTTGCATTGCTTCCTATAATTCAGAGTATTTGATGATGTTTAGTAACAGCAAATAGTTCTCTATATGCAATTTAATATGTCTTGTTAAAGAACATGTAAAAAATAGAGTTTAGGGGTGCCTGGGTGGCTCAGTGGGTTAAATCCTCTGCCTTCGGCTCAGGTCATGATCCCAGGGTCCTGGGATTGAGCCCCGCGTCGGGCTCTCTGCTCCGCAGGGAGCCTGCTTCCTCCCCTTTCTCTCTCTGCCTGCCTCTCTCCCTACTTGTGACCTCTCTCTCTCTGTCAAATAAATAAAATCTTTAAAAAAAAAATAGAGTTTAAAAGGATCTTGTAAATCAGATTGTAGTTCTCACTCCTGTACCTTAACCACTCAGGTAAATCAAATTTCTGTGTTGTTTTAAATAATTCTGGAAAAGATTCCATTATTTCCCTTAGTAACCTAAATCTGTCATTGCTTGGATTTAAGCCGTTTTCTTCGAGTTTGTCCTATATAGAAATGGAGAACAGCTGGTTACCATTCTCAATATAATAGTCCATATATTTCAAGGACATTAAAAAGTATCCCCTCAACTCTTTCTTTAAAGCCAGAATACTTGTGTCCTTTTGATCTTTCTTCTTTTTCCAACCCTTTCATCATCAGTGTGGGCTTCCTTCCTTTTTATTTCTCTACATTCCCTTTCAGATGTGGAGATCATAACTGGGCATGGATATCCAGTGTGAGTCAAGCACTGAAGAGTAAAATAAGAAGCTTACCTCAGAGTTCCTAAACTAATTTTCTATTTATGAACCCCAGTAATGTGCTTGCTTAAAACACAACAAGAATGGTGGCTTGCTCTCACATTTCACTTAGAGGTCTGCTATGGTGCAGGATTTTTTCCCCACTGTTGTACTTCACTTATTTTACCTAGCAGATTAAGTAAAAGCTATGTATTTCATATCCAAAACATGTTATTTTGCAAAATGACAAATAAGAACTGCATAAGTATAAAGAATATTTTGATGGTAAAGAAACTTTTAGAAGATTTTAACAATGTAATCACTTGGAACACATTAAAAATGCTTTGTTTTTTATATACAGTGTGATCTTGAAATAGTTCATGTATACCTAAATAGTTGATAATGCAGCTTTGCCTTAATGATTCAGTTAATTACATAGGGGTTTTCTAATATACCAACTCCATTTTGAATACTATTTGAATCCATCAAATTTCCTTGTTTCTAGCTTATTTACTAAGGGGAACTGAAGTTTGTTATCTGTTATAATGATCTACTTTCCTGAGGAAATATTAAGTAGTATGAAATATCAGGTCAAGTTTTAACCATTCCATCCTTTAAAACTTACTCCAAAATGCACATTCTTTATTAAAATAGACAGCCTTTGTTTTCTTCCCATTTCAGAACATTTTTAGTTTATAAAATCACTTTGTTTCCTGGAAAATGTCGTTACTGTAGTATTTTTTTTTCAATTTTTGATTTGCTTATTTTATTACTCAATTTAATGCCAATACATTATCTTTCCTGTTAAGGGTAAGGAGATTAAGGGGCGCCTGGGTGGCTCAGTCCTTAAGGATCTGCCTTCGGCTCAGGTCATGATCCCAGGGCCCTGGGATCAAGCTCCATATCTGGCTCCCTGCTCTGCTGGAAGCCTGCTTCTCTCTCTCCCACTCCCCCTACTTGTGTTCCTTCTCTCACTGTGTCTCTCTCTGTCAAATAAGTAAAATCTTAAAAAAAAAAAAAAGGGGGGGTAAGGAGATTAAAGTTATTTTTATTTAGCTAGGGAATGTCTTGTTTTTATCCAACATAAGTGGGATAGCTTTTATTAGTGTTTACCATTTTCATTGTATTACAGTGTTGTAAATTGTCAGTTCAGAATTGGAGTTTTTCGCACATGCTTTCCAGTTTAATTAAAAGTTTGTGCTCTCTCAGTAAGTGCTACATAAAGTTCTTGAAAGGCTGTTTATCACTGGGTTTAATAACATCAAATCAATCCTTGCTAAAAATTAGCTTCTCTATAAAATGTATTCCTAAAAAAATTTTGGCTGAGTACAACTGTTGGAGAAGCATTTTGGAGTCTCTTCTTGCCAGTTGGTTAGCATCTTCTTTATGTAACAATGACCCATTAACTTTTAGAGAGTAGCAGTATTCTCTCTTTAGCCTTGATCTTGACATGAGACATACTGCTTGGGTCTAGTCACTTCTTGTCTTCCCTTCTACCACTTTCAGCAGTGGTATTTTGTGACACAGGGGTACATACCTCTTCCTGCCAATTATTCCATTGCTCCTTTTCTCTGAGGCCTTGCTCAAAGCCTAATAGAATGGGTTTCTTCTTTGAATTCTAGACATAATTCTTTACTTCCTTTTAATATGTTGGGGAGGCTTACTAACATGATGAATGTAATAGTCCCTTTAAATTCCATTCATCATCAGTTTTTAAGAAAATTCAGTCTCCAGTCTAAACAGATCTACGGAAAAAATAAAAATCACTACTGAATAGTCTCTCATAAGTGCGCTTTTGTTAGACCTTTTTTCTTTGAAATAATTTATGTTTATGAGACAGTTGCAAAGATAGTATAAAATTTTCTCAGATACACATCACTTAGTTCAGAGCTAAAAGTTTTAAAGGCAGAATAGCTTGCAGTATTTCCTGTTTAAAAACCAGGTGCTGGCTCCCTTTTAAAGGCATATGCAAAGGCCTTTGGATGGTTGAGTATCTGTAGATGGTAGTATTGTGGAGCACATGGCTGCTGAATTGTCTGAACAAGCTTTTTTTTTTTTAAAGATTTTATTTATTTATTTGAGAGAGAGACCAGGAGCAAATAAGATTCCCTGCTGAGCAGGGAGCTGGACATGGGGCTGGATCCCAGGACTCCTGATCGTGGGATCATGACCTGAGCCAAAGGCAGGCATTTAACCGACTGAGCCACTCAGATGCCCCTGAACAAGCTATTTGAAGTAGGGAGTGCTAAGCTACATCTACCACTTTTTTTTTTTTATTTTATTTATTTATTTATTTGACAGAGAGATCACAAGCAGGCAGAGAGGCAGGCAGAGAGAGAGGAGGAAGCAGGCTCCCCGCTGAGCAGGGAGCCCGATGCGGGGCTCGATCCCAGGACTCTGAGATCATGACCTGAGCCGAAGGCAGCGGCTTAACCCACTGAGCCACCCAGGCGCCCCTACATCTACCACTTTTAAAGAAGGAAGGTGTATTTCTGGAACCTCTCTTGTCTCTAATCAAACATAGAATGGTGGCAGCAACTTTGACATAGAATGTCAAAGTAATTGCTGTTATCTTTTGTTTTTCCCGCTGTGGTTTGACCCCTGCTTTAACTTTAGACACTCTTATTTTATTGAAGCAACTTATTCTCATGTGACTTGCACTACTGTAAAAGCCTTATTGATAGTACTTTTTTGGTAATTCAATTTCACTGCTTTGTTCTTCACTGATTGATGTACTTTTTAGTAGAAAGGTTCTTAACCTGCTGGTGATGCACTTCAGTTGATTCATTGTGGGCTTTAGAGTGTGTATGGGAATTTGGATTTTTTTAAAAGGGGGTTCTATAGATTTTATGAGTTTTTTCAGAAATGTGTGTAATCACTCCCTGCTTTCTTCCTTATCCCCAAATTAGTGAACCGTCTGCTCTGGTGTGAGAAAGATAGCTTAGAAAATGTCAGATAAATTAGATTGATATTCCACATTGCTAGTGGGATTTTAAATGTATATTTTCTTTAGTACATGTAAAAAGGTACATGTTTCTGGGTGGACCAGTCAGGTAAGCATCTGATTCTTGATTTTGGCTTAGGTCATGATCTCTGGGTCCTGAGATCAAGCCCTGCATTGTGATCCATTAGGCCTGGAGCCTGCTTTGCTTAAGATTCTCTCTCTCCCCCACTCTTTGCTTCTCTGCCTCCACCTTGCACACATGTGTGCTCTCTGTCTTTCTCTGTCTCTCTCTCTCTTCCTCTCAAAAAAAATACATGTTTCTATCCAGAATGAAATTTAGTTTTGACTTACTCTAAATAAAATTACTTTAGAGTAATAAAATTTAAATTCCAGTCAGGAAAATTAATTTTCCCTTTTTCTTATAACATCAAAAATGTTAAAACATTATAACATTTTTCTTTTCTTTTTTTAATTTCTGCCTGTGAGAACATAACTTTATTTTTTTTTAAAGATTTTATTTATTTATTTAAGAGAGAGAGAAAGAGATAACAAGAGAGCACCAGCAGCAGGGAGAGAGAGAAACAGATTGCCCGCTGAGCAGGGAGCCCAATGTGGGACTCAGTCCCAGAACACTGGGATCATAACCTGACCTGAAGGCAGATGCTTAACCAATGGAGCCACCCAGGCGCCCTATAACATTTTTCTTACAACATTAAAATTTATTTTTTATGATTTGTAAAATATGCCAGAATAGCTCAAGTGTAGTTAAATAGCTTATAACCACGAAATTTTAGTAGGCACAAAGAAAAAAAAAATTACAGATTATGTTAACTTTTATACTAGAAATGTTAAGGACAAAAAGTATGGGAAGATTGTTATGTTACCAGGGGAAAACTAATGGAAATACTAATCTTATATATTTATGGAAGACATTCAAATTTCATTTTAGTATCCCTTCTGACTCCCAGGTAAGTACCTCTTATCTCTTTAAGTACAATACTGTGTTTCTAAGGCTATTTTATGTCAGTTGTATTTTCTAGGGAATCATAAAATTTGCACAAAAATAAGAAAAAAGCTTTTGAGTTATTGAGATTTCAGAAAGCATGATTTTGCCACATGAAGCATCTGGTTTAAAAAAAAAAGTTATAAGAAATAGAAAGCTGTACCTGTGGCAGAAGTTTGAAATATATTTTGAGGAAATATACCTTATATTTTATGCCTTCTATAAAGTAGAAAATCAGTTCATCATGAGAGATTATGCAGTTCTTACCTAGTTGTCATAGTTATTTCATTGCATCTCAAATTTACTTTTTTCATTCAGAGGGTATTTAAAAAAAGGAAAATATTTTTAAAAGCCTGAATCATTTTAACTTTTTAAAAATTATGATTTGAGGAATCTATAGTGCATTGAAGAAATTCTCACAGATTTGGTGACCAATTAAGACTTAACTCCTTTTTATTTTTTATTCTACTGTAGTACTTTTTCCAGACCACTAAATGTTTATTATCATCACCTATCTGTGTTCCCCACTCAACTCTGGACTGCTGAAGGGCAAAAATTGAACCCTATTAAATCTATATTTTCACATTTAGCACAAATCAATCTGTTTTCTCAATAGGTAGAAGTCAGTAAATGCCATTTAAATGAATAAATTCACATTTGTCAAAACACCATCCTTTGTAGTCTTTAGCTGTGCTATCCAATATGGTAGCCACTAGCTATATGTGACTAATGAGCACTTGAAATGTACCTAGTCTGAATTGAAATTTGATGTAACTATAAAATACACACTAGATTTCAAAGACTACGAATGTAAAGTAGTCGTTAATATTTCTATTTTAATTCCATGTTGAAATAAAGTATCTTTTCTATTTTTTGATTAAATAAAGCCCATTAAAATTGAGTGCACATTTTTTGCTTTAAAAAATAGCTGCTAGACAATTTCAAATTACATATATTTGTAATGGGATTACAAATATATATACATATATTTGCATTACATTTCCATTTGGCAATACTGTTCTGAAGCAAAAGTTGGTAAATGATGGCCCATGGGCCATATCTAGCCTATTTTTATATGGCCGATGAGCTAAAAGTGGTTTTTATATTTTTAAGGGGTTTCTTTTTTTAACAAAGTTAAATTTGGAATTTAAAATTAATTTATTAATTTTATATTTATTTATTTATTTATTTGGAATTTATTCCAAATAAAATTTGGAATATTTACTCTCTGGCCTTTAATATAAAAAGCTTATCCCTGTTCTAAAGAAATTAGGAGGATATAAGTCATGGTTCTTACCCTCCAGTGCCATGTAGTTTAATGGAAATAACATTTTTGAAATGTTATATAACACAGTTGAAGTTTTATTAAGTGAGAGTGTTCAGTGTTCAGGCATTATAAGAGGTACAAGTGGACCAGAGGTAGAACGTTGAGGTGACTTGGGTAGGCAGAGTAGTGGATGTGTTGCTGTGCTCTCCAGATTCCCCTTTAGTATGTGCTTACTTTCTCAGCTGGCTGCGAATGTTATCTACCCCTCTAGGGGGATTGCCTTTGTAGAGCACCACCCTACCCAAGGTCACACCCATTCCAGGGTAGCTCTTTTCCAGTGAACGATCAGATTGAATAAATATACAGGTCTCACCTTTTCAGCAAACCTTAGATAATTCTGAAGGGCCATTATAGCTACAGAGCTCCTGGAAAGTGTTGGTTGAGGCTGTCATAGCTCAGCTTTTCCCTCTTCCCAATTCTGCATCCTTCCTCCCCTTTCCTCAGGTTTTGATCCCCAGGGCATTCTCTAATTAATGTTCTACCTATTAAAGTCTATCTCAGTCTGCTACCTAGAGAATCAAACCTGCATTGGGCAGAAACAGTAAGTAAATAGTATTCCACATGTTGAGAGTTGAGGTGACAAAGGGACAGAGGCAAAAACAAACAAAAGCTCTGTTAGGGACAGTGAAATTAATTACCTGGGTAGTGTAGAGTGTTTATGTTTGAAAAGATAGGCTAGAAGATTGCCAAAAGGGCTTTCTCTTGGGAGAACAGGAAGCTTTTTGAACAGGGATGTGACATAAAGAAAACAGTGCTGTAGGGGAGTTACTCTAGTAAAGAGAAGTACAGATTATAAGAGCAAAATTATTAAAAATATATCCATTTCTATGCTAATTTTTCATCAGTGTCTCATGCTGAGGGTTGTCAGTAAGTGATGATTGAATGCATTGTTTAACTAAAATCTTACTAGTTGAGATTTGAGAACTTGAAATTATTCTGAAGGCTGGATCAGGTTCCCTGTCTTGAGTCTAGTTCCAAAGAGGGTAGGGAGAGTGCCCTTCTAGAGTGTCCTGGGCTCATCCAAAGGGTTGCCTGGCGTTTTACCCACTCCAGTTTTTCCAAATGCCAGCTGACACAGCTGAGCCTACTCTTGCCAGTTGAGTTTGCTGTGACCACTTTCTTCTCTTCTACAGAGAAAACAGAGTTGCCCACAGCTAGAATCAGGAGGGGAAAACTGAATTGGGTGGTCTTCCTAGATAGGTAGATGGCACAGTTTATCTGTGGCCCCTTGTGTTTCCTTCACAGTTTTACACTGTTCTGTCCGATTTGGAGGGAAGTGTTTTATTTTTTTTGTTGTTTCTTGATCTGAAGGAGTTGGTTATTTGATATTGCTATTTAGAGCTAAGAAGGAGAAGCCTTTGTTACTAGGGTTGGGCAGTGTGGCACAAGAATAGGCTTTAGAATTATGCAAACGGACCCGGTGTCAGTGACCTTTCTGGAGTTGAAATAGTCTATTCTCTTACCAGGGTTGCAGCTCCAAGAACCAGCAGGAAAAAGAAATACTATTTATACTTACACACATACATATATATGTATATATATAAAATATATGTAATTTTCTCAACCTGAAAGGTTTAATCCTCCCTTGGCTTTTATTAAAAATTGCTGGAATTTACTTTACTTAAATTTTGTTGACAAAAGCAAAGATGGGCAACAAGCAATTGTGAGCTTATTAAAAATAATGCTTTGGGTCACCTGGGTGGCATAGTGGGTTAAGCCTCTGCCTTCAGCTCAGGTCATGATCTCAGGGTCTTGGGATCCAGCCCCAAGCCCCTCATCAGGCTCTCTGCTCAGTGGGGAGCCTGCTTCCCCCATCTCTCTCTGCCTGCCTCTCTGCCTATTTATGATGTCTGTCAAATAAATAAAAATCTTAAAAAAAAAAAAAACAAAAAACGCTTTGACAAGGCAGTGAAATGGTTGCCTATTTGAAATTGGCAGATTTTCTTAAGGTGTTTTATAAAAAGTAGCCTCAATCTTTGCTGGCTTTGGTCACAACCTCTGAAGTAAATTCAATTTCAGTTGGCCATTGAATATTATATGCGTCTCTTTCCATGAAATAATTTTGTAATTCTGATATGCAAAAAGTACCAGATGGAGAGATTATGGACAAGTAGGAATGTAGGATGCTTAAGTACATAGTCCTTTGAAATGAAATAAACAAATAGAATTAGCTTCTTAAGATGATTCATAGTTGCAACATTTGCATTATAAAAGTGCCTAGTGTTTTCTTAAAAGAATGACTACCTCTTGCTCAAAACTTTTCTTAAAACTTAGTGTCACTGGGGGGCGCCTGGGTGGCTCAGTGGGTTAAGCCGCTGCCTTCGGCTCAGGTCATGATCCCAGGTCCTGGGTTCAAGCCCCGTGTCGGGCTTTCTGCTCAGCAGGGAGCCTGCTTCCTCCTCTCTCTCTGCCTGCCTCTCTGCCTGCTTGTGATTTCTCTCTGTCAGATAAATAAATAAAATCTTTAAAAAAAAAAAAAAAAAAACTTAGTGTCACTGATTCAAAACACAAATTAAGACAGGAAATATTTTTAATGAATGCAGATCCATAGGAATGGGTTTCTTAATTTAACTTTGCATCATAACAATTTGGTCTTCACATTAAGAATATTTTGTGTATGCTCTCTATATAACTATATCAGAATTCCCAAAGCGTGTTTTGTTTTTATTTTATATAGGGCTAACTTTTTATTTCCCATAAATCTTACCTTTGTTAGGGATGGGAACAAGATGATAATGGGTTCAATCACTTTTTAGGTATGGAGGAAGATTGGAAAGTGGGGCAGAATGGGAGGGAGAATGTGGTAGTGTCACTTGTCTTCTAGAGCTTTTAGACTGATCAATCATAGTTAACCTTTTGATAAACCTTTTAGATTGTATGCTTGAGCATTCATGACACAATATTAAAAGGCATCTATAGTACTTAAATATGTCAGTATATTTCTGAGAGAATATGGTTGTCTGGAAAGTAACATCTTGGTAGTACAAGTGTGTGAGTGGTTTTATGGAAAATAAAATAAGAAAAGGATATCAGCTAAGCAGAATAAAAGTAGCATTTTACATGATGATTTTTACTTTAATTTCATCGCATATTAGAGATACAGCTCTACCTCTACTGTTTTCCAGAAAACATCCTCTGTGCCTTTAATCTGTTCAAGCTGGTTCCTTAATCTCCTTTAACTCCCTGTACTGGTAGATAAGCCCAGGGATCATACCATATTTCTTTAGTTGGTAGAATCCCTATATTTCTATTCTTACTAGATTAGTGTAACATTTAAGACTTTAAAAATATATTACTGAGGTAGGTATATCCTTGTCTAGAGGTATGTGGGCAATATCTTATATAATTGAAATACAGATACTGCTATTGATCTAATAGACATACTTCTAGAATGACATAATCCCAAATGTGTGTGTGTATACACATATAGAATGTTTCTTGAAGCATTGTTTGGTAATAGTAAAAACTGGACACAACATCCATATCTATCAATTGGTGACTAATTAAGTAAACCAAATTATTGAGTGCCATGTTAAAAAGTTGATATAAATATAAAAAGAAGGATGTACAAGGTATCATTAGATGAAAGAAAAACAAATTGCAGAATAGTTTATGTAGTGTGATCTAATGTAGCTAGATAAAAAAGAAAATGCCTGGGTATATAACTGTTTCCTGTCATCAGATATGTCTGGAAGGAAATTTTGGGAGAGTGGGAGCCAGAGGTGAAGATAAGCTTTTCATGTTTACATTTTCCTTTTTGTACTGTTTGAATTATTTTGGCAGTAAATGTATTTGTAATATATTTTAAATTTAAATGTTAACCACTGATAGAAAAATAAAAAATATATATATACATATATAATAATAATGATAATATCTAATATTTGTTGAATGCTTATAGTGGATCAGGCACTGTTGTATACATGTGGTATATATCTATTCACTAAATCATCACAGACACTCTACCAGGTAGAGCTGTTGTGATCCCTGCTTTTTAGTTGGTGAGTCTAGGTACGAAGAAATAATGTAGTTTTATGTCCATGTCAATGAATGAGTAAAGACATAATGGCATTGGTATAAAACGAATGTTTTCATTTATAAATGATCTCTCTTTTTGTGACCTACAAGAGTAAACACTGGCTTCCTAGTTTTGTGAGCAGGAAGGAAAGAGAATGTAGGTTCTTTACCCTATGACTTTTGCAGCAGTTCTTAGGAGTTTAATTCAAGGAGAAAAATGTCTCTTTGATGAATTCCAAAGACTTCTTTGAGGGAGTTGTTTCCAGGGGAGAGATCAACTATGCTTGGGAACTTTTTGTAGGTATTTCAAAACAGAGAGGTATTATGAGCCGTGTCTCATAAGAACTGGCCTCATAAAGTAAGAAAAAAATCATTTTCATATTTTCCAAGATTACTGAGAGATGCTAACAACTGATTTTCTTTTTTGCAATAGTTATCCGACTACAGAAAGGCTTTGAATGCATTTTAGAATAGGGTTCTTTCATTCAATAGATATTTATTGTGTATTTGATAAACCTGTAATTTTGTATATTTTAACAACCAAATTGAAACTCCTGTGGCTCTCAAAATCTTCCACAATCACTTCCTCTTGTGTCAGTTAACTTTTTCCTTCACTGTTCGGCAGGAAACTCCCTCAGCATCAACTGTCTTGTTCAGTCTGCCGTTTTCATCATTCCCCTGGAGCTACTTTTGCCAGGAGCACAGGGTTTTTAGTGTCCTTGACATCCATAACAGGGCCTGTACCATAGGAGACTTACAGCTTTTAAACACGTGGTGAATGAATGCATTCATTTTGGTCTTCATGCTCTTTCACATACACATTTCCATATGTAGATCTTTCCCTTTCTTTCTCTCCTCAACCTTTTCAAAACCTTTGCACCAGAGTCATTGTACTTATGGAGAGAACTTTAGTTAGTATTGCTGACCGCCTGGCTCAGTCCCACTGCCTCCTATACCAAATCCAGACTCCTTTGAAGTTTAGGGACATTGTGCTCCTTATACGTCCAGGTGTTATTTCTTATTAGGCTGTTTTTCAGACTACTTCAAAACATACTTACACATTATCTTTTCTGTGCCTCATGATGGAACCATCTTTCTTTTAGATGCAAGAGTTAAAAACATGGCCTATGAACAGATGACCTGAATTCAAATGGTGATTCTTTTACTTCCTAGCCATGTTAAAATTTTGTAATGTCTCTGAGTCCCAATCTCCTTTTAAAAAGAAAGTCCTAGAAACTTGTGTCTTAGCGTGTTGTAAGGACTCACTAATCTATTAAAGTGCTTAGCACAGTGCCTGGCATATTGTAAACATTCATTAAATGTTAGCTATTATGAACAAGTTGCTTCTCTGTGTATTTTTTCTTATCTCTGAAGTTGAGGAAGTAGGGATTGCTTCTGGACTGCACAAATACTGCTACTTAATAGCTTTTGTTAATAGATTATTAGTAAGGTGGATGAGAACCCTTAAGAGGACAAGGGAGTTGATAGAAATCTGTTATGAGTGATTGTGTAGAGATTTTAATTCCTCTTGGTTGTTTCTTATGGGTCCACTAATTTGTTAAACACATAGTGATTGGTTACTTACTATATGGCAGGCACCATTCTAGGTTCTGGTGATACAGTAGGAATCAAAATAGAAGGAAATGCCTGTCTTCATGGAACTTACATTTTTAGTCATAGGTAAAATATAAGTATGTGAGATGGTAATAAGGGCCATGGAAAAAATGAAGCAGCAGAAAGGGGGTAAATTGTGGATATACAGAAGCATATGTGTGTATGTCTGTCAAGGGATGTGGATTACAATTTTAAATATGATGGTTAGAAAAGATTTCACTTCATATGGCATATTTAGGAAAAAATCTGAAGAAGGTAAAGAAATGACTATATATACCTGTGGGAAGCTTTCTAACCAGAGGGGTCAAGAAGTGTGAAGGTCCTGAGCTGGTAACATACAGGCTCTGTTCAAGGAACAACAAGGGGGCCAGTGTGTTTGGAGCAGGATGAGTCAGAGAGAAAGTAATAGGAAATGAGGTAAAGTGTGTGTTGGGCTGGGGCAAGTACAGATCACATATGATACTGTAGACAATAGCAATACCTGCGTCTTTTATGCTATGTAAGATGAAGAGCCTTGGGAAGGTTTTGTGTGTGTGAATAATATTATCTGATTAAGTTGCTGTGAGATTACTCCAGCTGCTGTGTTGAACAAAGACTAAAGTGAGCAAGGGCAGGAGCAGGGAGACAAATTGGAAGCTATTGCACTGATCAAGGAGAGACATAATGTTGGCTTGGACCTGGATGATTGTAGGGCAGGTGGTGAGAAGTGGCTGGATTCTGGTTATCATTTGAAAGTAGAGCCCATAGGAGCTGCTGACAATTGTATCTGAGGTATGAGGGAAAGAGAAGAATGAGGGGTGAGATGTGGGCTGAGAAACTTACAAGGATAGGGTTATTTACTGAGATAGGAAACACTGAAGAATCATAGGTTTGGAGGGAAAGAACAAGAGCTAAGTTTAGACATGTTAAATTGGCATGCCTTTGAGACATTCAAGTAGAGATAGAGAGCTGACCCTTAGATATAGTTTGGAATTCAGGAGAGAGGTCAGGGTTGGAGATCTAGAGCTGGGCTTGTCAATATATAGATAGTATTAGAAAGGTAGAGATTGGATAGTGAATAATTTGCAGGTTTCTCCTGGCCCTCTCATACCTTTTTTCCATTTAGTTTCTCTGTCTTTATCATTCTTTTTTTTTTTTTTTTTAAAGATTTTACTTATTTATTTGACAGAGAGAGAGAGAGAGAGAGATCACAAGTAGGCAGAGCAGCAGGAGAGCCTGGCGGTGGGGAGCAGGCTCCTCGCTGAGCAGAGAACCCGACATGGGGCTCGATCCCAGGACCTTGAGATCATGAGCTGAGCCAAAGGCGGAGGCTTAACCCACTGAGCCACCCAGGTGTCCCTATCATTCTTCTTATTTATGTTCTCATCCCACAAAATCCAAAATGACAGTATTTTAAGTTATCATTCAGCTTGGTTGACGTGGAGGGGCATTCCATTTTTCTCATTTTGAGACAATCAGAAATAAGTATTCATTTTAGTGAGATGAAGGATTCTTCTTGATGACTCTAGTTGTGATATATCCTGTTCTAAATAGGAAATTGGAAATTTATTTTTATGTTTAACAGTATTTTTTATCAGCTGTGTGCTAATCAAGGTCTACCCATCCA
This sequence comes from Enhydra lutris kenyoni, assembly GCF_002288905.1. Taxonomy (NCBI): domain Eukaryota; kingdom Metazoa; phylum Chordata; class Mammalia; order Carnivora; family Mustelidae; genus Enhydra; species Enhydra lutris. Next base: position 17,468,524 of record NW_019154087.1, read on the forward strand.
TGAATCAGTCTATAACTATGTGTAGACACTATGTACGTATGCTGTAGATGATATTATAGAAGTGTTTTTCTGGAAGTTTTGGACTTGGAAAACTTACTAAGTTGAGAACCTGGACACACACCGGCAAACCAATTAAACACAATGTAGGACAATATGCAATTGTGCCTTAGGTTGTATAGTTTAGCAGTATAAGGATGAGCTTATTAAAACTGACATTTTGATATTTTTGGTAATGTCCTGGTAAATTACCTTATTTTCATCGTATATGGGTGAGATGTGGTGTCCCTGCCGTGTGCACAATAACCCATAGGTCTTGATGATTCCCTCGAGAGGTATTAGAATCAATGCCACTAGCTACTTCTCACTGAGGATAATGATCGTGTGACCAGCAGTCCCAAAGTAAGATCCTCTTGTAAATCCAGATTTTGATGTTTTCATTCATGGAAATGTTCACTTTTTGAAAAATAAAGTATTTTTTAGTGGGTTGCAGGTTGCCTCTTATTCTGTATTATTAACTTCTCAAAATATAAACATATTGGTGGCACTTGAAGAGCAGCTTTGTTACAAGAGCTGAAAGCATTAATGAAAGGTTATATTGATGCTTCATTAATAAATCACCAGTGGGTAAGAAACTAGATCTTCCTTTTCCTGAAGACCTTAATGTATCTCCATGCTCCAGTGGTTTAGAGGTCAGGAAACTCCTAAAATTTGAGGTCGGATGATATCATATGGCATTTCCATTCTCTGGACAGATTGGCTGATTCTTACACCCCTAGATTAATCCACTAACTCAGTAAACTAACTACTTCATGTGGATAATGAATGCATCTTTTACTTGCGTATAAGATTTTTAAAGTCTAAAAAACGTAAGAGGTTTGTACTTAGAGGAAGAGAATTTTGGTTTTTGCTTGGTAAACAAAAGTGAGGGAGAGTGGATACAATAAAACTCAATTTCATTTAGCTTTGAGATGCTTAATAGAATGGTTTTATAGTAGATAATGTCTTCCTAATTGGGTTCATTTTAGTAGGTATTAAAATATTACTTACTTAGGGTAGGAAAGTCTGAAACATTTCCTTTGAATAATCCCTAAAGAGTTTTCATCTAGACAGGTGAAAACATTTTTACATTTACATTTTACAATAATAAGATATTGTTTTATTTTTATACTTACATTTTGTAATAACCATATCCAACCTTAAAATTCATAGGAGAAACTTTTAAATTCCTAGGTTCTGAGCAAAAATTTCCAGTAGAACCCTATTAACTTTCAAAACCCATCCCAGTTGGAGTGTAGGGATTATGAGTAACAATTAGACTCAAGGAGAAAGGAAATAAGGCATTAATTTTTCTCCTCTGCAGCTTGTTGCCTTTGCTTGATGTTTCCATTTTTCTCTATAAGGATTGGAAACAGAGGAGTATTTAAATATGAAGAAGTGAGTTAGCTGATCCTTTGCAAGGGCTTGACTGAAGCTACCAATAAAAGGCAGTATTTTATTGGGTCATCTCCAAATACCTCACATCAGTGAAGTCTCAGGAAAAAAATCTGTTAACACTTTGGAATTTAGCCAAACTAGCTAAGTCTGTCTTTGGCTCTCCTGACTTCCAGGCTGGTCTCCTAGGAATTTTTTTATGGGAACTTTGGAGCCCATAAACTTTACAAATGTTGCTTCTGACAACACAATGGAACCACACTGGGAAGGACTGCTACCCAAGGAGATTATTTAGGTTTGACTTTCATATCCTGACCCCTTACTCAGAATCTTCCTTGCCCATTGTTCTATTTTGTCCAGATATTGGTAGGAAGGTTAGCTCAAGAACCACTTTATAGCCAGCTGCTGCAGATTTATTTATTTTTTTCACATCTCCTGTGGGTCAGAGGGAATTTAAATGATTTCCTGTGGGCTTCTGCCTAAATAAGGAAGTAAGTATAACATTTCCTTTACCCTGGGATGTGATGAAAATCATTATAAGCAAGTCTGAGAGTTGTATTGATATGTCAATGATAGCTTTGTTTTAATGATAGTCAACAAAGATAATACTCCTAAGAATAACATAAACTTTATACGCTTGTGTTCAGGAAATGTGTTAGGTGTATACACTGATGTTTTGTGGATGCATGTTTCTATTTCTGTGTTTTCTTGCGCAATAGGAATTTACATTGTGTAAATGTAAATTATCAAAATTTAGTATTACTCAAAAAGTTGACCTTCTGAATATTATAGACATTTTTATTTAGTGGATATTATCAAATTGATATTACTTGATTTTATTTTTATTTTTATTCCAGTATAGTTAATATACAGTGTTACATTAGTTTCAGGTATACAATATAGTAATTCTATACATCATGCTGTGCTCATCCCAATAAGTGTATTCCTTAATCTCTGTCACCTATTTCACCCATTCACCACCCATCTCCCCTCTGGTGACTGTCAGTTTGTTCTCTGTAGTTAAGAATCTGATTCTTGTTTGTCTCTCTCTCTTTTTTTTCCTTTGCTTATTTGTTTCTTAAATTATGCATATGCATGAGATCATACGGTATTTGTCTTTCTCTGACTGACTTATTTCACTTAGCATTATACTCTGGCTCCATCCATGTTGTAGCAAATGGCAAGATTTTATTCTTTTTATGGCTGAATAATACTCCATTGTGTGTGTGTGTAGATGTATATGTATATATATTATATCACATCTTCCTTATCTATTCATCTATCCATGGACACTTGCGTTACTTCCAAATAATGCTGCAGTAAACACAGAGGTACATATATCCATTTGAATTAGTGTTTTTTGTACATTTGGGGTAAATACCCAGTACTGTAATTACTTGATCATAGGTTAGTTCTATTTTTAATTTTTTGTGAAACCTCCATACTGTTTTCCACAGTGGCAGCACCAGTTTGCATTCCCACCAACAGTACACAAAGGTTCCTATTTTTCCATATCCTCACCAATACTTGTTTCTCGTGTTTTTGATTTTAGCCATTCTAAAGTTATGTGGTGATCTCTCATTGTAGTTTTGATTTGCATTTCCCTGACGGTGAGTGATATTGAACATCTTTTCATGTGTCTGTTGGCCATCTGGATGTCTTCTTTGGAGAAATGTCTGCTTGTGTCTTCTGCCCATCTTTTAATTAGATTATTGTTTCTTGGGTGTTGATTTGTATAAGTTCTCTATATATTTTGGATACTAACCCTTTGTCAGATATGTCATTTGCAGATATCTTCTCCCATTCAGTAGGTTGCCTTTTTGTTTTGTTGTTTCCTTTGCTGTGCAGAAGCTTTTTATTTTGATGGAGCCTGATATTTATTTTAAATATATTTTATTAGGAGGGTTAAGGGTATTTGTTTTCATCCTTTTCTGGTAGGGTTGCCTTGGTGTTTTGGTGTACAAATGGAAGAAATATGGTCAACAGAGAAATTCTTATGCGGAGACAAGGCATCTGGAATGAATGACAAACTTTGGGTGTAGAAATAATCTTTTCTTAGATAAAAGGAGGTTAAGACTGAGACACTAAGCAAGGACTCTTAATTTAAAGTATTCAGTGATTTCCTCAGAAGCATTTTAAGTTGTGCTTATGTAATTGGTTCATGGTTGACTTTATTCTTATCATGTATTGCTATTTTTCTTTGTCCTTTTCTCAGGAGTAGGAAGAAAATTTCATTAAAACACAAAACAGAGTTATATTTATTGGCCACACTTCACAGAAGAGTCATTGTGTAATTTGGCCAGTTTCCTTCACCACCCATTTAGATAGTGTGGCAAATGTAATTGGGATTTCCCCAGCCATTTAGGAACATCTATAAATCTTTTTAAATGTAAATGTAGCCACAGAATGGCTGTAGCCCAGGAAAGTCTATTCAGCCTGATGGTATTGCCTTTATTCCCACCATCAGATTTCTTGTCACCCAGTTTTCCAATGAAAGGTATAATTAGCTTTAATCTTATAAGACAGTATGCATCTTCATGTCTTAAAATATTGGTAAAGCAGGTATGATACTTAAGCCTAGGAAATTATGCAGAACATGTAGGGTTATCAATCTTCGAGTTTAGGAAGAGTGTTGTAATGGGTAATCCATGGAGAGTGTTCCATTCTTTAGAAGAATCTTTTTTTGTGACAGATATAATGGTGAATTGCCTTGATACATGTGAGTTCTCGTGCATAGAGATCACTCTATTAAGAAATACTTTGTGTTGTAAATCTCAAGACAATCCTGTATCTTAATTATTCTGTGCTTATAATAATAATTTTTTAGTGCAGTAAAATAATCTCATTTTATGTCTAAGGGTTTTGAGTCTCAGGGCATTCACAAACCGTCCCTTTCTTATTTCCTGTGTAACCTATTACCAGTATCAAATAGAGAATTCAAAGAGAGTGTCACAAGACTACAGGGAAACTAATATATACAGAACTGCAGTTCTTGAATTTTGGTCTCATTGTAGTTTATACATTTAGCACAATACATGGTAAAAACAATGAATATGTCAAATATAGTCAAATTAAAGCTGCCTAGGATTGATCTGGAAGTAGTTCAACATTAGTAAGAAAAAATTAGCTATTTTAAGGTAGAGGAAAGGTCTAATCATCCTCATATGTGGGTGGTTGCCTGGGGAAACCATTCAGTAGACTCTCTGAAAATGTAACTCTGGTTATTCAAAAATAATAATATATTTCCAGTAACTCTCCTGCTTCAGTTTTTCCAAGGTAATAACTGGAGACACAGGACTAGAGTTTAGCATAAGCACAGATCTGCTTAGGAGGACATTCTCACAACTGGGAGTTCACTTTCCATTATTTCACAGATCACTTCCTTAAATGTTCCTGGAACCCTCCCCCATACATTCCTTGCCACATGCTGTAGGAATTCAAACAAGATATTTTATTGGCTGGGGTGGTTAGACCTGTGACCTCTTGTTCTCTTATATTTTATCAGCACATTTACCAGTATGAATTCAAGAATGGGGGTGAGGTTGCATTGGAGATGAGTTATAAATCATGCTGAATTGTACCAGAATCTTCTGTTGCTTTCTTTGGTCATCACATTTTGAACATTCTTTTCTTTGGTGTAACTACATTTGGTTCATCTTACCATTCTTGATCTGGTTTCATGTGTCATTTTTACATGGATATTCTTCCATATCACCCCTTTCCCCACCATGGTACTTTGGGTATTCAAACCAAGTTAATGTTAATTCCTATGCAGTAGCTTTGCCATTTAGTCAACTAATAATTATTGAGCACCCATTATGTGCTTGGCACGTAGTCTTTGGAGAAACAGTGTTAAACATGACAACAAGTTCTCTGCTTTTAAGAGATCAGTATTTTAGTGGGAGTTAAAGAATGGGAGGAGATGGGAACAGATTTAAGTAAGTAATCAAACACATTGTTTTAAGATTCAGATTGTGTTAAGTGCTATGAAGGCAATAGACAGGGTAGAGCAATGTGATTCAGACTAATAAGATGATAGTGGGGCTGCTTGAGAAAGAATAGTAAGAAGAGGTATATTGGTAACATTTGAGCAGAGGCCTGAATAATGAGGAGGAGCTACTCATTGGAAAAAAACTAAGGGAATAGTAGTTATACTGGGGGGGGGGGGAGTGCAAAGTCTCTGAGACAAGAATAAGAAGGGCATGATAGAGGAAAAGAAAAGGTGGTAGTTTGTGTGGAATATAACAAAAGGGAGAGTGGTATGAAATGAGGTTGGAGAGTTAGGGAGTGACTGGTTTATATAGGTTACTATTATAGGCCTTGAGTCTTAAATTGTGTTCCCCATGAAACACTCTGAGGTGGAGATTTGCATGAAGGAAAGTTATGGGGGAATTGTGAGGGAGTGACAATGGACTGGGCAGAGTCAGGTGTTGGAACTATATATAATACATCCCAAGAAAGGCCTCAGTCTGTCTTTTGGTAAGCTACAGAATAGGGTTGGCCCTTCAACAATGTCCCATCTTTAGACAAGGAGCTGGGTCTTTAAAACAACGACCTATTAATAGGTCATTAATAAATGCAGATACGACCTTCACTGAGAGGACTCAGCTGATCCAGCTCACAACTCCTGGATAAGGCCTCCGCTAAGAGCCAGCCACCTCCAACAATCTTAGCAGCTAAGGAATGAGTGCTTTGGTCCTGAACAAGGGTGCCTCAGCATTTATCACACTAAGCATTCAATTTTGAAAGTTCAACTTGTTTTTCAGAACACTGTTTACACTTATATTTTTAAATGGTTGGTAAATGAATGAGGTGACAGCAGACCCAATTATATACATACACACCCCAAACAGTTTTGTTTTCATTCAGGGAAGGAGGACAGGAAAAGGTGTAGGGATTAGGGAAGAGTCTTCTCTCATTTTTTCCCCATCTTTATCTTCTATTTTGTTCTGATTTCTCTGTTTAGCTATTTTTTTCAAATGTGTTCATAGTTCTCTTTATACGTTAACCTCTTTTGCTATTTTTTCTTCCATGGTCACTTTTTAATAGAGGACCAATTTTGAAAGAGACTAAAGACAGAGTTATAAATCCATCTTAACTGTTTAGATAGGAAACAATGATGTGGCTTAGGGCAGTGGAAGTTGGAAGGCAAAGGTAAGGTAGATTTGAGGTATTTCAGGTTTGGAGAGTTGTTACTCTGTGTCAGAATACATGAATGAAGGAAAGAGGAGTAAAAGGGGGAGGAGCATGTTTAGGCTGCAGGGACTAGAAGAGGATAAGTTCTGTTCTATGGAGGATGTTTCTAAAGTGCCTCATAGGACGACTATATGAAGATGGACCTCTGGCAGCCAGAGATGTTTGGAAATCAGAATAGGGGTCAGGCTACAGACATGGATTTTAGAAACATTTATGTGAAGAGGATAATTGTATGAATAGATGGTTTACTCTGCTATTTCTAAAGTCAAATACATGTAATAGAAACCATGTCATTTAACTGGAAAATGGTGGAAAATTGTTTTATTCTCACATATTTAAAGATAGGGGCCTGGTTAGAAAGGAGAATGACTCTCCATACCCCCAGGGGTTTCAGGGTCTTTTGAATAAGGCTGCTTTCCAGATGAAATTCTGAGAAGATACACATCTTGTGAAGTTCGCACGTTTGGCAGATCATAATGTAAAGGAGAGATCCATCTAGTTGGCCTTGTGCTGCTTTTGGATGGCAGGAGTTTCAGATTACTTTGGAATAGATTTAGTTTTGATAGTTGATGTTGGAGTGCAGAATCTTATGAAAGACTTGTTCAAATTTAGCAACTATAGAAATCAGTTGTTATTTAACAATTAAGAGACTGTTTTTTTCCTTTGCTGGGTCTGATCTATCTAATCATTGTGTTATTTGGTAAGGTATGACTGTCTGTTTAATTGAATGAAGGGTTTTTGTTTTTTTTTTCTCTGTGTGTTTTTCAATTTGTAAGTGTAGGTGTTACTCTGTCCTACTGCCTTGGAAGTTTTAATTCATGTATTATTTTGTAATAGAAAATCACCTGAAAATTACAGCATTTGTAGGAGATTTTCTGTAATGATTGAGCCAAGAAGAGATATAGGAAATAGAGTGCCTAAAGATTTAATATTTCATGTTAAGAGTAAAAGGAGAATAAAAATATCCCATTTGTATTTGCCTGCTTTTATTTTATTGACCAGATCAGTCAGGAGCTACACATTTTCAGCTGGTGGGTAGATATTCAAGAAGTTCTTGAGTTTCTTATTTCTTAAAAAGCATATACATCAGATAAAAGGCTTTAGAAACAGGATTTCCTTGTTTATTATTTTTAAAGATTTTATTTATTTGAGAGAGGGAGAACACATGTGGGGGTGGGGGTGGCAAAAGGAAGGGGAGAAGCACACTCTCCCACTGAGCAGGGAGCCCGATGTGGGGCTTGGTTCCAGGACCCTGGAATCATGACCCGAGCCGGAGGCAGATGCTTAACTGACTGAGCCACCCAGGCACCCCAAGATTTCCTTGTTTAAGCACAAGACAAACTTGGTCTTACTGTGGCAGACTGTTTTATTACCCCTTGTGGGACTGTAGTTATTTCTGAATTGTAAGGCAATGTCCATCAGTCCATTTCAGTTACTAGTGCTCCTAATAACAGGACTGACAATTTTTTAGGCTGTCAGTTCTTTTCATCCTAGTTGGTTAAACCATTTGAATTGGATTTGATTGATGATCTATCTTGCCCTTAAGGTTTATAGGGTGCCTGGGTGGCTCAGTGGGTTAAGCCTCTGCCTTTGGCTCAGGTCATGATCTCAGGGTCCTGGGATCGAGGCTCTGCTAAGCAGAGAGCCTGCTTCCCCTCCCCCTCTCTCTGCCTGCCTCTCTGCCTACTTGTGATCTCTGTCAAATAAATAAATAAAATCTTAAAAAGAAAAAAAAAAGGAAATGGTTCATATGTGCCTGCATGCCTCAGTCGATTAGGCTTCTGCCTTTGGCTCAGGTCATGATCCCAGGGTCCTAGGATCAAGTCCTGTATTGGGCTCCTTGCTCAGCAGGGAGTCTGCTTCTCATCTATCCCCCACCCCTTCCTATATTCTCCCTCTCTCTCTTTCACATAAATAAATAAAGTCATAAAAAAAAAAAGATTTATGACCATAGGACAATTGATGTTTATTTAGTCAATAAGCATTTATGTATCACCCATTTGTATAAACATTATACTGTTAGAGGTTTTATTACTATTGTTGATCATGGCTAAGTAATGATTTGTAACCAATTAGCTGGAAACATAAAAAGTTATTACTGGCTCTGAAATAAAATTTGGAATAAATTTTGGAATAAATTTTCCTCCCCTTTGAGAACACATGGCTGAGGGGCACCTGGGTGACTCAGTCGGTTAAGCTTCACTCATGTCATGATCAGTCCTGGCATAGAGCCCCACGTTGGGGGTCAGGGCAGGGCGGGGACGTGTGTGTGTTCCTGCTCAGTGGGGAGTCTGCTTCTTCTCCCTCTGCCTGCCACTCCCCCTACTTGTTCTCTCTCTTTCTCTGACAAATTATAAACAAAATCTTTAAAAAATGGCTGAGGGGCGCCTGGGTGGCTCAGTGGGTTAAAGCCTCTGCTTTCGGCCCAGGTCATGATCCCAGGATCATGGGATCGAGCCCCGCATCAGGCTCTCTGCTCAGCGGGGAGCCTGCTTCCTCCTCTCTCTCTGCCTGCCTCTCTGCCTACTTGTGATCTCTGTCAAATAAATAAATAAAATCTTTAAAAAAAAATGGCTGAAAATCTAATGTAAGGACTGATGAACTTATTTCCTTCAAGTGAGGGAAAGCCAGAAACAGGGAAAAACTATTAATAATTCCTTGTGCTCAGTTTAGGAAAGGTCACAATAGAAACAAATTCAAAGAAGAGAGCACTGGTGCTCCTGGCTAGTTCCCAGGTGATACTATATTGTCTATTATATTGTCACTCTCTTCTTTTTTTTGCCTTCTACTTATGTTATTTTCTTAAGGGAAATTTATTTTAAGGAAAAATCATTTGAGCAATTCAGTGTGTGTGTATATGCACACATATTAAAAACAAGAAAGGAGCTTAACATGTTTGCGTTAAAACTTATGGCATAAAATTCCACACTGACCAGGATGGATGAGAATCATTCTTTTAGTGATCAATCAGGGTTGAAAACTTTTTTTTCAATGATCATATTAAAAATATATTCATTGTTTTTAAATTACTTGTTTTGTAGCTCAAAACTTTTACAGATTTAATTCCCCAAATTCCTAATTATTTGGGGAAGAAAATGATTCCAGAAGTAAGTTGTGTACTTCCTTCTTAAATTTAAAGGTAAACTTCTCAAAGGGGCAATAAAAATTCTCTTTTAAGAAAGTTAGAGATCCCCCCCAAAATATTAGAATTATTACGGCATTTAGAAAAATAATTTAAGATTTTAGTTTGCTGTTTGCAAAAGAGGAAAAGTAAACTATTCTCTTTAGTACCATTGGTTATAGATGTTTTTAAAGATAATGGAGAAAACCTACAGATACACGACAGAGGTGTACCAGAGTGTACCTTTTCATATACATAAATTTCAATTATTTGGACTCAGTTATTTGAAAATAGTTTGATAAATTCTTCCCATTACTTTCAAGGAAAAATTAATTTAAATATTACTGTGAAAGATGTTTAGAATCAAGTATACTACGTTTCAGTTATTTGACATTTATTCATCATTCATTTATGTAATTTATCTTTTTAAATTGTAGCTTTCAAGGAAAATATGAGAAAATATTTATCTCTCCTAGTTCCCAAAGATATATATTTTTATTCTAATAAATGGTTAATTTTCACGACTATATTGACATAAAGTTAAAATGTCTCAACACTTTATTACCTGTTTTTGTTTTCATAATTTATAGACCTATTACTGTCCTTTAGGTTTATGAGTTTCCTTTTTAAAATTTAGAATATAAGTTATGTACATCTGTTCAGATGATGTAAGGTGGCATCAGGGGCTCCTTACACATGATGGTGGGCCCAGGGAATCATTACAGAGTCTTGGGAGATAGACTGAGATGCCATTTGGAGAAGCTGTTGGATTTGGAAAATCTCCCCTTCATTCATTTGCTCTCTTCGGGTGCCTTACTAAAGGCTGAGTCAGTAAAGAAGGAGCGACTTTGCTCATCTCTTCTTAGAGGCACATGTGCCCATCAGAGAAGAGGAAAAGCAGGCCTAACTTTTCGGGGAACCTGCTGCTGACAGTGGTTCCACTACTTATGTAGTTGCTGAAGCACATTATTTAAAACTGACCTCAAGCCTTTGAACTGCTCAGTTTATTTTTAGAAATAATGACACTAGAGCACTTTGAGGCCTGGATGTTATTTCTAGACTGAAGAGTAATAGTATTTTTCTGAGAAATTGAATTTGGGGATTTTAAATGGATTTTTGGGTAAAGATTTCTGAAGCTTTTCCAGTAAATAGGGCTTTCTGGGCAGAAAGAGATGGGAGCAGTGTGCTTCCTCTATATCTGCTGAGCTTGGACACAAAGACTGAAAGACTGCCATGGAAGGGGTACATAATTTTCCTTGTCACTCATTCTGAGTGAGTTCCCTAATATACAGAAGGAGAAAGAAGCGTTCATTCTTTTTAGTCATCTACTTTCCAAGTTACTAAATTTTAAATTCCTTTTACACATATAATATCTACTAGGTTGTCTATAGGGAGTACATTTGTGTTTATAAGTTGTAACCTGGCATGTTTCTTAGCTTGCCTAAGAGATTGGAGATGGGCAGACACCTACCCACCCAGCCACACACACACACTTCTGATTTGGAATGTATAAATAGTTAACTCTGTGTGTGTGTGTGTGTGTGTGTGTGTGTGTGTGTGTGTGTGTGTATGTATATGTGTGTGTGTATATATATATATATATACACATACATATATGTATGTGTATATATATATACATATGTATTTTGTATTATGTGTTATTTATATGGTTCATAGTTATTGTATTTGACACCTGTACAGAGAAATGTCTTCACTAATCCATTTAATTTTTGCAGATACAGTTTTTGTTAGTCTCCTAATTAAAATTCTTGCCTTTCATCTTCTCTGGTTTCATGTTCCACAATTTCTGTATTTTTCTAACATAACAATAGCCAGTACTTATTATATGCCAGGCGCTCTTCTTTTTTATGCATAAACTTCTCAACAACTCCATGAATTAGGTACTATTAAAAATCCTCATTTTATAGAAGAAGAAATTGAAGTGCAGAGAGGTCAAGCAGCTTGCTCCAGGTCACGAACCTCCTGAGTGTAGAGTTGATATTTGAACCCAGGCAGTCTCACATTAGAATCTGCACACTGAACCACTATATTATACTGCCTTCCGAACAAAAATGTGTTTCCTCAGCCTTCTAACTAAAACACACATTTTCTGCAGCAGGACATGCTAACTTCTTAGCACAGGACTGATTTGTCAGCTCTTTATGATTCTCCTCAGCTCACATTTGGGGTCCTTGTTCCCAGTCAAGCACATTAGACTATTTGTCCTTCTCCAAATATTCCAAATATATATGTATATATATATTATATATTATATATTATACATTATATATTATATATATTTTACTTTATACTGTTAATCTTGATATGCTTTTGTCTATCATTGTCTAAGTGGAAAGCCTCTACTTATTCTTCAATGCCTAGCTCAAACTTTATCTCTTTTATGCATTGTGGTAAAACTGTTTTCTCTTTCATCTGTACTTAATATGTAACTGTTTTGGTACTTGTCTCATCATATAGTGTTGTTTATTCATGTTTTTTCTTCTTGATCTATGGGACTTCTTGAGGTTAGGGATTGTTTCCCTCAGTTTTGTATCCTCAGTACAGCTAATACAAGTGCGTGATTTATAGTAGGCACTCATGAAATAGTGTCAATATTAAATTGAATTCAACACTGAATCAGAGTGTTGCATCCTAGGACTGCAAGAAGGTAGAAGCAAACTGAATCTGGCTGCAAACCTCGATTGACAAGAAAAGGTGTCATGTACCTTTCACTGGGAGTGCTGTGTTCCCACTGATGATTTTATGTGACCATCTCATAACCACACTCAACCCTTGGGCATGTTGCCATGTTCTGGGTGCTGCTGTGAGGGGCCTTGCCTGGTTTGCAGTCAGAGTTTCCTGTGCAGGTGGTGGAGGATTTTGAAATGCCTGAAACTAAACCATTACACCCACTTAAAATAGTTTCTCTTGTCTGTGTATGATAAGAGGTAGGTGGGAAAAAATTAGTGTACACAGACTATTTCTTGGAGTTGAGATTGCCAAGAAAATGTCATGAATGGGGTAAAATAACACCTCTGAGTTGTGTTTAAAATGTTTTGCCCCTCCATTCTTCTATTCACTTTAATTTAGAAACTCAGTTTCCAGATGTCGGATGAGCATTGACTGATTTCCCAGTACCCTCTTTTATTCTGTTTTCTTAATTATAGGTCATCTGATGCAAGCGTATTTAGGGAAACTGGCAGATGATAGAACATGGTGAAACCAAGAGCATTTTATTTCTCCAAGGAAAGTAGTGAATTCAGTCAGATTCTTTACAGTCATAGAGCACTGTGTGTTTTCCCTTCTTTGGTACAGCAAAACTTTGGTGAGTTTATTTTGACTTTAATTGAAGAGTGTTTGAATTAAAACATTTACTTTAATAATAATAGTGGAAAAACACTTTCTTGTGTTTATTAAATGATAAGATGATATAATTTCTAATTTTAAGTAAGGTAAATGAGAAATTAGAGGTCTCATCATGATTTTAACAAAACAGAGGACAAGACATGGAGATTACTTGAGGATTTTAGACACCTCTGTTGGAGTAGAAAAGGAAACAAGATGACAAGATTGGACAACTCATAACTGCACTATAATTTATTCATTATTGGATTTGAAACTGAAAGCTGGAAAGCACTGAAATAAATTAGGGATTTGAATTTTAAAAGCTTGTACACTTTTAAAATGAGTCAATACATTGATCGTCTACAAATTAGAAAAATTAATAGAATTACCAATTTTAAGTTAATTTATAAAATTCTGAGTGTGTATTTTTCTCATTTATTCTTTTTTAAATAGTCTATTTAGAATTATTTAAAAAAAACTCAATACATTAAAATAATACATTGTTTTTCCTCTTCTATCCAAATAGTTAAAGCATTTAGATTTATTCTGTGATGGAAGGTTTTATGTATATAATCTAATTTAATTCTTGCAGTTGCCCTGTAAAGCATTGTCCTCTTTTATCATGTAAACACAGAAAAGGAAGCTCAGCAATTACTCCAGAAAATAAGGAGCAGAGTAGAATTCAAAGAGACTTTGATTAAATAGTGGGCTAGCCCGGTATTTATGATTTTTGCCCCCGATAATATAATCACCTGTATTTATAGCTTGGAATAAATTCAGGGTAAAATTTGAGGTCAGATTTTGTTTTTTAGTACAGTTTTGAAGTTTTCTGTGGCTAGTGAATATCTATTGGGATTAGCCATGTCACTCACTAACTTTGCATTGAAGACAAAGAATATACAGTGTATCTCATTTTCCATTTTTAATCTAGAAGCATCTTATAAGAGAGATGAAAGGGAGGAAAGGAAAAGAAACATAGCTTAAGCTTAAATACAGCTAGCAATAAAACTAAACATTTGCTTTGGTAAATATAGTCAACAGGGACCTGAGACTTGGTCTTCTACTGGTACTTTCTTAATTTACTGAATAATTATAGGAAATTTACAGAAAATTCTTTTGAATTTCATTCTCTCTGATTCTTAATTTAGGGTAATGCTCTTTGTCACCTACCTATTTCACAGAGATGGTATTGATTGATTAGACCCTGCCAGCCAAATGTCCAGTGCCTGCCCTAGAGAAAGGTGTTGCATAAATCTCACCTGTCATTAGGAGGCCTTTGCTTGTCTCCAGTCCCTGAATGGGGTGGTGCCATTATTCCATATCCCAATGCAAGTCATCTATACTCAGGCCAAGGGCAGGTTTTCCCATGAAACACATTTTTTTCTTCTAGTTCTATGTACCAGGCAGATTTCTACTTCTGTGGACCTCAGTCCCATGCCAGGTAATTCCTTATTTATTTATTTATTTATTTATTTACTTACTTACTTATGAGAGAGCAAGTGAGTGAGCCTGCATGGGGGGAGGGATGGAGGGAGAGGGAGAGAGAGAATTTTAAGCAGGTGCCATGCCCAGCATGAAGCCAGGCCTGTGGAGCTCATTCTCATGACCCTGAGATCATGACCTGAGCTGAAATCAAGAGTCAAACACTTAACCAACTGAGCCACCCAGGCGCCCCGAGCAGATAATTCCTATGGGAATTTACCCTAGCGTAACTGTAATTTATAATTTTTTTTTTCTTCTCTTGGCCTCCCTAGCTTCTCTGACCTATTAAACAATTTTTTTAGCTCATGTGCTGTTAAAGAACTGTGGCAGACACTGAGATAGGCCATTCAGATCCCCCTTTAAGGAAAGCCTTGATGGCCAGAGGTGGGGAAAGTAGTCAACAGAGCCTCTAACAGTCAGTCAGCTTCAGCTGCTGAGAGCTGGCTCTCCCAAGGTCCAGTTGGTTAAGGCATTGCATCATAGTTCACATTCGCACTCAGCCTGACCTTTCTTCCCTCCCCATTCTTTTACACGTATTGATCCCTTTAAATATCTTGTACTCCACACTGTCTTAATTTCTGCCTCCACAGAACCTGAACAGTGATAAGAATTTAAACATAATAAGCAAACGGGACTAGTAGAAAGGAATTCCTCAAGCCAGAAATGAACAGACTTCTCTGTAATAGACTTGTGTCGTGTTCTGTAGTTTATTAATTTGGAGATAATATTTTCATATTAAAACAGAGCGTAGGGGCGCCTGGGTGGCTCAGTGGGTTAAGCGTTTGCCTTTGGCTCAGGTCATGATCTCAGGGTCCCGGGATTGAGCCCTGTATCGGGCTCTCTGCTCAGCGGGGAGCCTGCACCCCCCACCCCTGCCTGCCTCTCTGCATACTTGTGATCTCTCTTTGTCAAATAAATAAAATAAAATCTTAAAAAAAAAAAAAAAAAACAAAGCTTACTCAAAAAGGAAGAGTTCAGCCACTATTAGGTTTTGATAGAATTTTAATATAGAATAATTTTTTAGCTGGTCCTCAAATACATCATTGTGTTAACAGAAGCCATCCTTCCCTTTCTTCTTTCTTTTTTCCTTTATTCCTTTCTTATGGTTTGGATTTGGTTGTCTTTGTTCTAAAATACTAGTAAATTTGACAGCTACTATGAGCTGCATCCTTACAAATAATGTATGCTGAGTGTTTCCAAGAAATTAAATTTTATATTGTAATGGAGGGCTTATGTTTCCTTGTTTGTGCTTTGATTTTGAATTTGCATTTAGAGATTTGGCATAGAGATTTTGAAATGACAGTTCTACAAACTCAATTATGTGACTTTTTGAACATTTGATTTCTCTTTATCCATGATTTAGGGATATAACTTAGTATTTTTCTCTTTTTTTTTACATGTTATTGTTGATTTTATTTCAACCCAGAAGAGCAGAGACTGGTTTGTATGGCTGGCATCTAGAGAATAGTTAAAGAGAAGTAAAGGGGCTTGGGAGAAGCAAGCATTTGAAAAATAACACGTGTTAATAAAGAGAATAAGAGACTAAATTCTGGCATGTGGGTGTTACTAAACCTTAAACTACTTTTGATTTTACCCATTTTTTGGTTTATGTTGGGGTCATAGAGTAAATATGTCAGTTAGTATAAGCCTTTGTAAGTTTACTTAGCTCTTTAGCAGTAACAATGTTTCATACTATTTTTTTTTCCATCTACCCATGCATTCATTTTAACAGATTTTCATCTCTTAATGATATTGGTACACTGTACTCCCAGAGCAGTACTGTGTGAATGGAATGTGTTCCAGGGATAAAATAAAACCAAGGCAAAGTACACATTGTATTATTTCTTTCTCGTTAAGTACAGGCACAAGCTAAACTATACTGTTAGGAGTCAAGATAGTGCCTACTTGGGTGTGAGAGATTGGGGCTGGGAAGGGTTCTGGGAGCTGGTCATGTTCTGTTTCTTCATCTGGGTGCTGATATGGGTGTGTGCATTTTGTGAAAGATCATTGCACAACATACTTATGGCATATATAATCCCATTGCTTGTTCATGTTTTTTTACCTAAATAAACATATTTTTTTAGAATCCCAGATGGGGAAAATGCCTTTGGGTTAGATGTACTTCACGTCCACCTAGATTTTAAGGATTCCGGAATCAAATATAGAATCACTGAAGTGAAAACTTCTCAGTCTACCCCACTATGTCATGAGGGGGTGTAGATGCCTAGAAGGCTTTGGAGTCTTGCAAGTGTCCTATGGTGCTATGATTTCACATCTTACAACCAAGGAGACTGATGTACAGTGGAGTCCCACCTGCTGAAAAGTACCCTTATCCAGCTGCTCCTTTGCTTGAGTTCTTCCTATTGTGGGGCTCAGCCTGTCACATAAAAGTAGCTTCTTCATAGGACTATTCTTTATTAAACAGGGGATTTGAGTTAACATAGCTTACAAAGACTTCTAATGACAATTCATACACAAAGATTTTCTTTCATTTAACCCTCAGGTAACCTGATTTTCATCTGACCGGAACGGTCAAGGTATAAAATAGTCTGTTTGTTTGAAATTTTACTCTAGCTTTTAAAATCTTTGCTGTCAAAAAATAAATTAATAAAAAATCTTTAGTTTCATGGCAATTTATTTCACAGCTATTTTAAAAAAACAAAATGGCTTTGGTTGATCTTTGAGACTTGAGTCAAGGTGCTACTAGGTACTCTTCTAGGTGTATTTATGCAGATTTCCTACATAACATTAGTATGCTATCCCCTTTAGGTTTGTACTTATTTGGCCACCAGGAAAATCAGCTTTTTTTTACTGTATACATGGGGCTGTTTTTACTTGAGCGATTACTTCACTCAAGGCCTATAGTTCAGACTTTATCATATTATGTTATATAACGATATATATAATATAAACTTGATTTTTACCTTTCTGATAATATAATGAGTAATCCCATCTTTGTCAACCCAACAAGCACTGAATTTTTTAGAATCTATGCTCACTTCTCATCCAGTGGCCACTGCTGACACAGGGCCTTCTTATTCAGATGCTTTTTGTCTTGTCTGATTCTTACAGAAGCCTCTCGATTGATTAACCAGATTATCCTCATATACCTGTGGCCACTGAAGAAGGAAGTAAACCAAGTTATATCAAGAGTAGTCTCCATTCTTTTTTTACTCCTGCTTTCTTATTTGTACCACATTTTCCCTGTTTATTTACCTATTCACTAATATGTATTTATTGTTTCTTTACTATGTGTCAGACATTGTCTTAGGTATAAAATATAAAATGATGAACAAAAAAAATCAGTAGATCCTGCTGTCCAAACCTTACAGTTTATTGAGATAATAATTTTTTTTTAGATCCTACAACCGAATAAAAAAAAAATCACAAATG
This sequence comes from Enhydra lutris kenyoni, assembly GCF_002288905.1. Taxonomy (NCBI): domain Eukaryota; kingdom Metazoa; phylum Chordata; class Mammalia; order Carnivora; family Mustelidae; genus Enhydra; species Enhydra lutris. The sequence continues at coordinate 17,486,492 of NW_019154087.1, forward strand.
TGGCAATTAACAATGAAGTGGGATTTGTACTATGTATGAGAGCCAATAATATAGTATTTGAGCCTGTTAGAAATGGCTTCCTTGAAGAGAAAAACTTGTTTTAGAATATGAAAAATGAATAGGTATAAATTAAGCAAGTAAAGGAGTGAGTATTCCGGCGATGGTGATAGCATGCTCAAAGGTTCTGAGGTGCAGAACTCATGGCACATTTGAGGGACTCAAATGGCTGGAGGTGAGAGTGCACAGGGATGGGGAGGAAAGTGAATAATGGAGAGGACTTATGGATTGGGAGAAGTGGATGTGTCAGTGGATTGGTGGTCCTGATGGTTGAAAAAAGTTACCTGGAAGGCTTTGAGCACACTGTTTGGAAAATGAACAGTTGGTGGTTGGGGTTTTTAACTTCCTGACTCTGGAGGAGAATGACCAAGTTTCAAGGAATGACTACAAGAGAAGTAACTGAAATGGGCCAAAAGTAATCTCCAGATCACTGGAGACAAAGGGGTCAAGGAACTGAGAAGCCCTGTGTGAATGAGTTATCCCTTTGTTGAAGTAGCCTAACATGTTGGCAGGCAGCAGATGAAAACTGGCTAGGTACTACATCTTTAATAAACAAAGTAGAGTGAATGGTTGGGGTACAGGGAACAGATAGGGGAAGAAGACCCACTAAAACCAAATAAAAATTTCCCAAGATTTGAATGGTTTCTGTGATAGAGATAGCCTGGATCTTGAATGATCTCTTTTCCATATTTTCCTTGTATTTTGGCCAGTATATGGACGTAAAAATCAGAGCTAACGGAGTCTCCATGTTTGGGTTACAAATTCCGAGATGATAGGAATTGTGTCTTAATCACTTTTGTAGAGCCTGTGTAGATCTTGGCTTACCCAAAGACAAATGGTAGATGTTGATGAATAAAGCATAATAAATTATGAATGAAGTAGACAGTGCAACTATTTTAGATGGAAGATTTTGTTGTTTTTATTTTCATACAAGCCTGCAAATTTTATCAATTTTACATGACTTTTTACCTCTGTGACTATAATTGCGTTTGCATGTCCACTATTTACATATTAGTCTCGTGTTTTTTCTCCCAAAAAGTGAACTTTTTAACTAGAATAATTTCCCTCTGATTCCATGGGAACTTTACCATTTATGCAAATATTTTGAGGAGCAAATTAGTCACATCCTTTTGACAGAAATTGCATGGAGGGGCCTCTGGTATGATTAGGGTATGTTTCATCTGGGAAGGATCTTCCTGCCTCCCCAAATTCCAGTTTGTAAGCTTTTATCATTCAGTTGTTTAGCCATCCATCCAGAAGTCTGTCTTTACTAAGCAATTGCTTTAGAGATTCAGGTAGTTTACAAAAGTATATAAACTGTGATTTTACAGTCCAACGTAGTGTGTTACGAATATGCAAAAACAAAACCAAAAAACTGACAGGACATGGATCAAGATGTAAATAACGATATATCTGGATAGTGGTGTTTTAAGTAATATTTATTTTAACTGAAATGTGTCACATATATGCCTACATTTCCTAGTTGAAATCTATCATTTTTACAACAAGATTTTTAAAAATAATATTAGGGTGAGAGAAGGTAAATAGGAATGGGGGCAAATAAGTCAGGAATAAGACTGTGAAAAGGAAAAAAGATTTATTATGTAGGAGATAGATGACTTGTTAAGGATGGAATATACACAGGGGGACATAGCTGCATATTTGATTCTGCTGTGAAAAGCTAGTGCAGGATGCTCTCTTCAAAGACCTCTGGTCACAGTCCCATATTTCCAGGTCACTTGGCAGACTTCCTACAGTCTCATGTTTTAAGGAGCAAATGGTATGGGTTTCTCCCTTGTGCCAGTGGCATTTTATTCCCTGGGGGAGGGGAGAAGTAGCCATTGATTTCTTTCAGCTGTGATACAAAAAAGTGTTGAACTCCCAGGGGTTCCCTTGCCCTCTTTCCAGCTGTTAGGGAGTCTTGTTTTGACTCTCATAATACCTGTGGATTGACATAAATCAGATTTTTTTTTTCAGTGTCACTCTACAGACAGTAGACATTTAGCATCTGGGCCGTGGGTCTGTTCCTTATAATGGGAATAGAAGTTAATTTCATGTGTCAGTCCAGGACAGATTTTTTTTTTTCTGATGGCTTTAAAATTTTCCACAGAGAGGCAAGCATCTTCCTCTTTAGAGTTTAGAAAGAACCAACTTCAGTTTGGGTGACATTTAATAGGCCTCCTTATAAACGATAAGCATCTAGCCAAGCGGGGTTACAAAAAGCTTTTGCTTTAGAGCTGGCCCAGTCTGTAATGCCATGCCAATGGCAAATATGTCTTCTAAATGATACAGCACTTACTTGAGATAGAATATTCTGGGTAAAAGATAAATATTCATTACCAATGAATGATGAAGGGGGACATCTAGAATGTTGAATTAAGAATGACACTCTCTTAAGTTCAGGGAATTCTGTCCTGCATTTTAGACACATTATAACTTCAAGATCTGATGGAATAAGATTATATACTCTAAACTGTAAGTTATCTAGAAAGTTTTTAGGTGATTGTAAAGTACACAAACATATTTCGCAGGTATTCTAATGTAATTGGACATGGGAACTCTGAAAGCAGAAGAATGCAATGTGAAAGAAATAACAATATTCAGCAAATCCAAATTCTAGATGGTTGTAGACTTCGTTAAAGAAAATATTTGTAACCTCTGTTATATGAAAGTCCTGTAAACAGATCATGTGCACCCCACTGAGACCACCCTCTCCTCAGCTCCCAGAAATCCATGTAACCTATTCACTCCTGCCCTGGAAGAAGTCTTGGTCAGATCTCAGAGCTTTGGTACTTCCTTTGAATCACAAAAACAGTCTCATTGCAGAATTAAAAAGTTCTGGCCAGTTTAATATCATTTGAAACTTCTCTCCTCTGCCAAGTCAGGTCTGTTTCATACTTGAGAGACTCCAGGGACCAGAGGAAGGTATAGTACCCAACACTTTGTCACCTCACTTCCTCTCCCAGTCCCTGGTTGCTGTGTGTGGCCCTTTAGGAACTATAAGGAGATGTGCTTATTTGATTTCACTGGTACAGTTCTAATCCAGACTGCTACTGTCTGAGAAATGCGTGATTACTGATCTCATGGGACATTTTTGTGGGTTTTTGGGCAGTTCCTCTTAGGGACCACTGGTGACCATTTTGCTAATGATGGCCATATTTCCCCTGTCTGGATGGCCATGTTTTTAGCTGCCTTTCCAGCTCCTGGGCTTCTACCATTCTTCCCCACTTTTGGATCACATTGGCTGTCCATGTTCTCATGGGGACTGTCCATTGTAAGACAATCTATCCCACTAGCCAGACAAAATTTCATGCCTGTAGAGTCCAATTTAAATAGGAAGCCATTCTTGTTTTTCTCAAACTGTTGGAGATGAATCTTTTCAAATATTTCTCTCAGACACACCTTTCTTCCCTCAATTTAGTACTCTAGAGTAAGCTTTCCAGTGTGGGGTAAAAGGGGATGTAGAGTGTTCTGAGGACTCTACGCAGAACAGTCCTCCCTCATGTTCTCATTGTCTGCTCTTGTACAGCTGGAAGTGAGAAATGGGCTCAAAATGGCAGTATGGCTTCAACTTACCACTTAACAAGTCCTGAATATATGGTTTTAGCATCTTGTATCTGACAATGTTTAATTTTTAACCTTCAGAATTTCAATTAAAAATGAAATTATTTTAATATCTTGTTTCAGTAGTTTTTTTTTTTTTAATTTAGGTAGCTACATTAAACTTCCTATTGTGTGTGTGTCTTTTTGAGTGTCTATAGGAAATAAAAGCATCCACAAAATATGGGTAAAATAGAAATATATGATTAAATATGTAGAGACAAGATGAGGTGTCTTGAATTTTTCAACTTGGGGAGTATAGTTCAATTAATGATAGTTTCACTTTCCATCTCCAATTTGAAGGGTATTGTTATTATTGTTATTAAATCTGTGATTTCTGATTTAATTATTAGTTCATGAGTAGTTAGACTATAATAAATTACTTTATCTTCCAAAACATCAATCCATATCCTTGTGCCTGCTTAATAAAAATGCTTAGTAAGTGCATTCATAATGGATATGTTTAAGTACCATGTCTGATGTAGGTATTTTTTCCCCTAAATATAAGCATAAATCATCTCAAATATGTAACATTCTCAGGGGAGAGAGTATGTATGAATTATAGTTCTTCACTTTTATAAGATTTGCTTTTTATCCTTAATTCCTTGCAGATCTTATACTTGAACAATGTTACCTTCTTCTACTTTTTATGTAACTATAATAGTGAGTATGGACCCAGAGATTGCAGTTTATGCAGTTTAGGAGATTCTCCCTAAAGAAAGAAAACAAAATTACAAACACAAGATGAAACTCAAAAGGAAATATATATTTAGAATGAAAATAGTCATAAGAAATTATGAATTTTGAGAAGCTGACATATATTGCAAGGCAAAATGAAATTTGGAAAATTAGTAAAAAGTTGCTCTTTCTCCTCTGTACACCCACACTAGTGGGATGATTTGTAGTGCAAGTTCATGTACTGCGGTGCCCTTGCCCTCTCATCCCACCACAGGCTGTGAGGTGGGTGTATTCCAGGAAGCATTCTTCCTTTGGGATGACCAGTCATAACACAACTATACCCAAAAGTGGCTGTGAACCAGGTTTAAATATGTTTCATTATATCCAAACTAAATTGTATCCTCCACTTAGCTTCCCCTTGGCTAGATCTCAAAAATGTTTGTGGCCACTATAGTATCACTAAATATAAGGAGAGATATGATTGAAGGGAAAAGGTAGTGGAAGGAAAGAGTGATCATAATTGATTGTCTTGAAACACCTTGTTTTGCAAGTTTTATGAGAACATATGATCATATAGCTAAGATCCTGTTAGGGGCTTGAAGTTTAAGATTTCTTAGCTTCACAGTTACCTCTTCATGAGGGAAACTCATGAACAGAAAAGTGAATAACTGAATGTTCCAGATGCTTAAAGAAATGATGAAAGTCCATGTATCTCCTTTCTTTCCATCATTCTTCTAAATTGTTATCCAGGGGTGCCTGGGTGGCTCAGTCAGTTGAACATCTGACTCTTGATTTCTGCTCAGGTCATGATCTCAGGGTCATGGAATCAAGACCCGCATAGGGCTCTGCACTCCTCATAGAGTCTGCTTGTCCCTCTCCCTCTGCTTACCGCTCCCCCAAACCCCACATCCTGCTCCTGCTCACTCATTGTCTCTCTTCCTCTCTCTCAAATAAATAAATAAATTTAAAAAAATCTTTAAATTGTTATCCAAAGTTATTTTTGTCTTTGTTTTTAATGTATTAATATTAAACTACATAAAGAAAAACATCCTTTGAAAACTGTATGTTTTCTCCTTTTCATTTTGAATAAGTTGTGTGTATTTGATTAGTAAAAAAACATATTTAAGAACAGCAAAATATGTTTACCACAGTAAGAAAAATTTATTTTTTGTGAAATCCCTAAAATAAATGCTCTCTTGTGTTACTATGCAACTGCCTATAAAAGTCATCTGGACCAGTGGAAAAAATGGTAAAACGTGGATTGTATTTATCTTCAGTATGCCTTCTTTCCATTCTGGGTCCCTGTGGTCTCTAGGTAGTAAGTTTAAAAGATTTAAATACAGAATGTCTCAAGTGACTTATGTCTGTTATGCCTACACATGAGAATGGAATTGTGCAGCTAAATTCTTCTAAAAGCACAAGTGAAATTACACTGAGGGGAGAGTACTTTATAGATCAAATTCTAGAAACTGAGGACAAAATAAGATATAAAATTCATCTCATTACCCTTCTACAGGAATATGATCAAAATAATTTTCAAAATGCCATATGAGGGTGCCTGGGTGGCTCAGTGGGTTAAAGCCTCTGCCTTCGGCTCGGGTCACGATCTCAGGGTCTTGGGATCGAGTCCTACATCGGGCTGTCTGCTTGGCAGGGAGCCTGCTTCCTCCTCTCTCTCTCTCTGCCTGCCTCTCTGCCTACTTGTGATCTCTCTCTGTCAAATAAATAAATAAAATCTTCTTAAAAATGCCATATGAATTATTAATATACAATTAAAATAAAGATATAAATTTAAATATCTGTAATTCTTAATATGCATCAATGAATATCCTCATAATTTGTTTATATAAAGGTTTATTTTGGAGTTTTGTTGGCTCAGTCGGTAAAACATGGGATTCTTGATCTCAGAGTCAGGAGTTCAAGCCCCACATTGGGCATGGAGCCTACTTAAAAAAAAAAAAAAAGTTTGTTTTTTATGATGTTAACAGTCACTTGAGCCAAAACAGCTTAAAATCATATTACTGAATCATCTATCTGTTCTGTGTGAATTCTCAGTCTGACACCTTGTGTTCTAAATGCCATGTAGGGAAGTTTGCTCTCCTCCTGTGAACATGCCTTGACTGTGACTTGCTGCAGAGACTTGTCCTAGCTATCTGTCTTTTCTGGATACCACTCTCCTGGTCTTTTGCTTCCTGATTTGTTTCTCCTGACAAAATCCTTTGGTGATCCTCACAGTACAAGTTCCTTGCCTTAAAACATGTAATGAGTGATGCCACCATGTTAAAATGAGAGTCACACAGGCAGGCAGAGGCACCTCCTATGAGAGGCTTTGAACCTAAGAGGAAAGCTGGCTGATGTCACCTAGTACTAAAGGGGCGTAAGCAGGATTTCCTATCCATCTCGTCCCTTAATCATCTGGAGGATATCTACACTCTAGCAAGAATCTTTACAGCATTCTCTGCCCTGTGCCTAAATTCTATACAGTTACACTCCCTATTCCTCTCAGAGGAAAAAGCTCAATTCAGATTCTTTAGCATATCACCTAGAACTAATGAGAGGCTTACGAGGAGATTCTCCTAAGATTTCTGGTTTGTCAGAACAGAGTATTCCCATCCCTTGTTACATTCTTGGTAGGTATCTAGATATTCTATATATTCTGTATAATCATATATTAAACATTTATATGAAAGTATTTTACATAAATTAATGCTCACTATTTGTAGTTCTAAGAGGCCTGTACATATTGTGTGCTTGCTTAAATTGCTATTCAACAAAAGCCTTATAAAATATTTTGTCTTGCATTTCATAATTTTGTGTAAAGCGTTGTTTTCATAAGATATAATGTCATGTATCTGACTGAATGTCATTGTTGTGGGGCACCTGGGCGGCTCAGTCAGTTAAGTGGCTGCCTTTGGCTCAGGTCATGATCTCAGGGTCCTGGGATCTAGTCCTGGGTCATGCTCCCTGCTCAATGGGGAGTCTGCTTCTTCCTCTCCCTTTGCCCCTCCCCCCAGCTCATTCACTCACACTCTCTCTCTCAAATAAATAAAATCTTAAAAAAAAAAAAATAGAATGTCATTGTAGTGGAAGAAGAAAAACATTTCTCCTACAGGACAGCTTAAGAGTGGTACCATCAAATTTCACTGTTTATTCCTTTACCTTCCTAGAAAATAGGCTAAATATATTATCCAGTAGCTTTTTCTGAAATAATATGATATGATAAATTATTTGTCAGACATCATTCATTTTGGATGTGTGAAATGAATGAATAAAAATATATAGTTTGGATATAAAACTAGTCAGTTTAATTTGTTTAAAAATTTTACATGCATATTTTTTTCCTGTATTCTTGTTTTTGAGATATTTAGATTATACTGTAATGCTGAATAACTATGAGTTTTTGTTCATATTTTACTATATTGATTTGTCTCTTTTTGACCATAGATCTCAGTGGTTATCCCACTGTTTCAATTAACAATGAATGCCTAAATAGCATAATCATATGATTTTATGGATAAGTTATTTTCATAGTATATTAAAGTACATATAAAATGATTAATGTTTGATGGAACTAATAACATCTGTTAAGAATTTTGTTTTTTTTAGAGTTACAGGTTTCTAGTAATAATAGAAATAATGATGGTGATACCATAATTTATTGAGTGCCACTTTGTCCCAGATATGCTGCCTGGTGCTAGATATTTTATGCTCGTTTTATAGATGACTCTTTTGAGAAGTCAAGGAACTTTGATACCCAGCTAGTTGTAAGTGGTAGAACCAGATAGCAGCTCTTGGGTGTTCTACTCTGAAACCTGAGGTCTTTCCATCCCTCTGGGTTGTCTCTGTGTCTAGTTCTGCAATATCAGGAGCTTTCATGATGAGCCTTTTATTTTTCTGGCCCCTGTGGACAATTCCATCTTCCTCCACAGGTGAAACTTCAGAAAGAAGGTAAAATGAAGTAGAGGCCTGGTTTATCTCCCATGTGATGGATGTTTAAAAAGGTCAGGGAAAAAGGGTTTTCTGTAGAAATCCTAAACCGTGGTTTGTGGTTCATACAGAATGAAGGTTTGACTGACATCGTAATTCAGAATTTAAAATTTGCATGAGCTTCCCACACAGGGGAAAAAAAGAAAAAGCTGTTCAAAAGGTCTCACTCCTAAGTTCAGATATATGAACTTTTAGCACATATATCTAATTCTACTTCACTGTGAAAGGGAAAACATTATCCTATATAATTATAGAATCTTACTGATTTACCCAGGATATTAGTGGGCAACAGAAAGTAGTGGGAAGTGATGAGTACCTAATGTCAGAAATAATAGAATCTAGGTCAGATAGTTAAAAAAAAATTAAATTTATGATATGGATTAAACTAGTTTAAAATAAAAGGATAAAATGAAAGATAATATTTAGTTATGAATTTTAAAAAAACCTTTGTTAAATGAATATGATAGCTTTAAATCCATATACATCATACTCAGGCTTTGTAATGAAGTGACCCCTTTAAATAGCTTTTTCTAACTTACAGTGTGGTTTTAAATCTGACCTACTTAAATGGACAGAATCTATATTCCTACCAAAGGAATGCCTCATTTAGCTTGAAGTAATTTCTCTAACAAGAAAAATGTATTCAGAATGTAATTCAAAAAATCTTTAGGAATAAGGCCTCTGAGTAGCCACATTATAGTGCTTTAGAATTCCTGCGCTAAAGATTGTACCTTTTTTTCAGAAAAGGTCTCTTCAGGTTTTCACTGCTAGATTATTTGTAATTATTTTATATTCTCATATCCTCGTTTTCATCTGTCCTTAGTTCAAAGCAATTATGAAACAAGGAAAAGGCAGTTGTCATTAATTCATTTATTCATTCGACAAAGATTTATTTAATGCCTGTTACGTGTACCTGAAATCGTTTTATGTACTTAAGATACAGCAGTTAAGAGCAGATAGTGAAAAACATGTGAAGAAATAGAAAAGGTATAATAAACAGATGAGACAATATAAAACTTAGAGTAGTTTAGGTCCATTTTGTTTAATTGTCCCTCTTCTAAAAATGGATAGCCAGGCAGGTGTGGTTCTAGATGGCGAGCAGGGCTGTGACTTGCTTGAGAGTGTCGTTTCTTAGAAACCAAACAAATGTGACAAAGTTAAGAATCGAGTTGGGTTGGTTGTAGTGAAGAAGCCAGAAAAGCAGGATTAACCTGCCCTCAAAAACTGATAGATCTAAGGCATTGATCTCATACTGGCACAAGGATCAACCAAGGAGGTAGGAGCAGGGAAGGTAGCAGCTTAAGCTGGCAAGACAGGTCAGCAGAACAAACATTAATGATGGAATTGGATTGTAAACATTCTGGGCGTGAGGGGTGACTCCTGCATAAATGCTATATAAGATAATTTTATGGGTGGTAATCTGTCTGTGAGGAGGGGCATCTGGAAGAATTCAACCCTCTTGGGTGTGGCAAATCCATGTCTTCCTTAGGTTGCATGTTTATACTCACGTGTGTGTGTGGAGGGAAAGGGGGTAAGTGACCAATTATGATAGCTACCCACCTCTTCCTGCCCAAACCATCCCTTTGCATTGCTTGTGCTGACAAGGTGATTCCATATTGAGGGGTGTGGGGCAGACTGAACACAGGGCAGTACCCTGTGGGCTTTGACACCTCTGTAGCCTATGAGGGCTTCACTGAATTATAGGAGAGTAAAAATGATCATAATAATGACCCAAGGGTGTCAAAAAGTTTAAATTATTTTGTATGTCATTTATTTAAGAAAGCAATAGATTTACCCCCAAGAGGTTAATGTTTTAAGTTGTCATTTGGGGTAGGGGAGGTAGTTACCTTTGAAATTTACTTGATGGCATTTCATTGGCTGATGTTGGCTGGGTAAAGAAGTTGTTGCTTTATGTAGCTTTAGTGATACTCCTGTTGCTATGTGGAAGTGATTAAGGGCTAGCCCTTTAATTTTCATTTGTGACCGGAGTTATTTTCCATAAAGATTAAAAGTTGATTTGGAACAGGAGTGAAGGATTAACTTCATTAGGCTTGAACTCACATTTAGGACCTTATTTGAAATAAATACCTCATTAAGGTTAAAAAGTATCTAAAAAGAATCTTAAAGCTGAGAAGAAGTGACTACATTATCTCAAAATTCTTAGAAACTTTTAAAATGCTGAGGTCTTTGTCCTGAGTAAATACTGTTACCTACTGATTCCATGTCAAAACTGAATGATAATAGGGGCACCTGGGTGGCTTAGTGGGTTAAAGCCTCTGTCTTTAGCTCAGGTCATGATCCCAGCGTCCTGGGATTGAGCCCCACATCAGGATCTCTGCTCAGCAGGGAGCCTGCTTCCCACTCTTTCTCTCTGCCTGCCTCTCTGCCTACTTGTGATCTGTCAAATAAATAAATAAATAATCTTAAAAAAAAAAACTGAATGATGATATATTTTCTTTATGGCATTGTTTGTAGGGTAGATCTTTAGCCATATTGCTAACAGCATGTATCTTTTCAGACCTGACAAATTATAGCCTGAAGGGTTGTATTTTTATTCATGTAACAGTGTGGACTTGAGCTTCAAGGGAAGAAAAAAGTCAAACTACTGAAGTTTGAATATTTTAATAAATATTAAATGATAAATCAATCTGGTTCTATAGTAGCTGCACCAACCATGTGGGCTTGGAAACAGATCCTTCTCTAGTCTGTAGATGAGACCCCAACACTAGCTGATATATTCATTGCAGCCTTTTGAGAAATACTAAAGCAAAGGGCTCAGTTAAACTATGCCCAGGTTCCTGACTCACAGAAACTGTGAGATTATAAATGAATGTTATTTTAAGCTTCTGTATTTGTGGCTATTTGTTATATAGCAATGTAAAACTAATACTTTGGTGTATTTATCAGCTAGGGCTGCCGTAACAAAGTAACACATATGAGGGGTTAAACAACAGAAATTTATCTTAGCAAATTCTGGAGGCAAGAAGTCCAAGATCAGAGTTTCAACAAGTTGGTTTTTTCCTGAGGGCTCTCTCCTTGCTTATAGGTGTCTTCTCCCTCTGTCTTCATGTGATCTTCCCTCAAGGTGTGTCTGTTCTAAATGCCTCTTTTTACAAGAACACCAGTTATGTTAATGTAGGGCTTACCCTAATGACCTCATTTTAACTTAATTACCCCTTTAAAGACCCTGGGTTCACATACACACTCATTCTGAGGTAGTAAGAGTTAGAAGCTCAACATATGAATTTTACAAGACACAGTTCAACCCATAAGAATAAGCTATATAAAATTCTATAATTATGTTTATCTTTATAGCTAAAACTCTATTACCATATACCGTTGGTAAAGATCTTTTGTCATCCTGTTTTTCTTTAATATATAGTTATCTGGTGATGTATATAAATATTAAATAATAATATATACATAATACATATCACATGGTATAGCATATGTATTTGCATATCCCTGTCTCCACAACAAAATTATAATTTCTATAAGCATATATTTTACATAGGATACTTTGCAGGATTTTAGGTAGTATTAGATGCTGCTTCAAATTGGATTTAACCTTTTGTGTTTACTTGTGTATTTCTTTTTTTTTTTTTTAAAGATTTTATTTATTTATTTGATAGCACAAGTGGGGGGAGCATCAGGCAGAGAGAGGGGGAGAAAAAGGCTCGTCACTGAGCGGAGAGCCTGACATGGGGCTTGATCCTAGGACTTGGGGATCATGACCTGAGCTTAAGGCAGATGTTTAGCCAACTGAGCCACCCAGGCACCCCTACTTGTATATTTCTAAATGAGAATATTCTAGAAGTAGCTTACCTTAAGAATGAGAACCTGTTAAAGAGATAGGGCGTTTGAAGAATTTACTTTTTACATTTACTTGAGGCACTTCTAGTTTTAGGCAATGGTAAGGCCGGAGAATACCTGTCTTTATATTTCATAATACAGATATAATGGATACACTGTTAGATCCAATCGAATGCTATGCTGATTCTTTAAAACACTATCTCTGTTTGAGTTATTAATAACACCATATACCCTCACTGAGTATAGAGATTACTTAAAACAATAACACTATACATGTTTAGAATATTTTTTGAAATTGCTAAAAAAAAAAAAAAAAGTTATGACACAGGGTTTTTTTTGTAGAATATACCAGTGGTTCTCAAAGGTGTAGTAGATCCAGGAGTCCCTTGAAACCCTCTTAGAGAATCTACAAGTTCAAAACTACTTTCATAGTAAATCTAAGATACTATATGCTTTGTGTGAGTGTGTATGTGTTTTGACATTTATACTGATGATACAAAAGAAATAGTGAATGTAATTGCTGGACCTTTGCATGAATGAAGGCAATGACATCAAACTATTCTATTCATCTGTATTTTTCAGCTCCATGCACTTATAGACTAAATAAACCTTTCTTCACTGAGGATTTCACATGATGAAACAGTTAAAATTATTGCCATCATTAAATCTTGACCTTTGATTGTATATCTTTGCAACATTCTACATGATTAAATGAGAAGAATGTGTAAAGCACTTTTGCTCCATACTGATGTGCAGTGGTTGTCTCAAGGAAAAATACCTTGAAGTTGTTTGAGTTGGAAGCTGAACTAGGTACTCTTTCATGGGATACCATTTTTACTTGAAATTATAACTGAAAAACTAGCTATGATTATTCAGACTGAGGTTATTGAGAGACATTTTCTCAAAATGAACAAAATGAGACTGTTGCTTAATGGAAAACAACTGACTGCATTTATTGGCAATAACACAGGTCAGGCTTTCAAAAAAAATTAGACTTTTGGAAAATTTGAATTTATCCATAAGAACATGAGGAATTCCCAAATTTAAAGATTGTTCTGGTGATGTTAGTGGTGATACTGTTTTTATAATAGCACATAATGAAATGTGTCCATGTTTGGAAGAACCATATAACATACTAAACCAGTGTTTTCCAAATGGTACATCATGTTATAAAATTATGCCTGGGTGTAAAAGAAGTACAATAAAGAGCAATGAATTTTAATGTAGCAGAGTAAAATTTTATTACATTAGAAAGTTTATTATATTCATGTTGAAAATTAATTTGATTTAAACATTAAAGTTTGTGACTATTGATATGGTTCATAAAGTGCATTGATAAAGTTTCAGATTTCACAGGGCAACTAACCTTTAAAAAACTATCACTTGTTTAGTTTTGGGATGATTTTTGAGAACAATATACACCATTATTTAAAAAGGCTGTGACATACTCTCTTCCAACTACATACCCTTGTAAGATCAGATTCTATTGGTATACTTCAACCAAAACAACCTAGTACAGTAGATTGAATATAGAGGCAAACATAGAGAATACAGATGTCTTCTGTTAAGCCAGACATCAAAGAGATTTGGCAAAGATGTAAAACCTTGTTACTCTTTCTTATTTTTTTTTTCATTTCAAAATCATTTTTTAAGTGTAATTGACACAATGTTATAGTAGTTTCAGGTGTACAACATAATGATTGGGTAAACATGCTGTGCTTACCCTAAGTGAGCTACTAATTGTCCTTATACATTCTTTTTTTTTTTTTTTTTTTTAAGATTTTATTTATTTATTTGACAGACAGAGATCACAGGTAGGCAGAGAGGCAGGCAGAGAGAGGAGGAAGCAGGCTCCCTGCTGAGCAGAGAGCCCGATGCGGGGGCTCCATCCCAGGACCCTGGGATCACGACCTGAGCCGAAGGCAGAGGCTTTAACCCACTGAGCCACCCAGGCGCCCCATCCTTATACATTCTTATTATAATGTCATTGACTTTTTTTTTTAAATAACAATATTTTTCCATGAAAATGTTATTGTGCTGGAGTTAGAAAATCAACATTTTGCTACTATCATAGTAAAGACTGGTTCATGCAGGAATCATCACAGAATGCACAATCTATAGGGGAATTTTGATGAAGACCAGGGTGTTTTCTTGGCCATAAAAAGTCTCACCACATTTTTATTAGTGACAAAGGAAAAATTAAAAGAGAATATTTAGCAGAGAAATTCAACAGCACATTGACCTGGCAATCAAAGTTACCATTTTTGAGAAGCAGTTGGACAATGTATACTTCCATATGTGACAGCCGGAGGAGGATAATGTTCTAGCTGAGAATGCATAGCCTAAATCAAATCATGAGCAAACATCTGACAATACCAAATGAGAATCATTCTTTTTTTTTTTTTAAAGATTTTATTTATTTATTTGACAGAGAGAGAGATCACAAGTAGGCAGAGAGGCAGGCAGAGAGGGGCAAGCAGAGAGCCCAATGCAGGGCTCTGGTCCCAGGACCCTGAGATCATGACCTGAGCCAAAGGCAGAGGCTTAACCCACTGAGCCACCCAGGCACCCCGAGAATCATTCTTTTTAAAAGATAGACATGGTATTCTTTAAAACTGTCAGGTCATAGAAGACAAAAACTATGGGAATACTCCAGAGTAAAGGAAACTAAGGAGAGATGACACTAAATGCTACATCTGACCCTAGGCTGGATCTGCATTAGAGGGCAAAAACCCTACAAAGGGCATCTTTGGGTTAAATATACAAAATTAACATATGGCTGGTAAAATACTGTATTGATGTGGCATTTGCTGAAGTTGATAACTCTACAATGATTTTAAGAGTATCACAATTTTAAGGTAATATACCTTAAATATACCTTTGGTTCTTAAATTTTAAGGGCAAAAGGGGCCTTCATCTTTGTAACTTACCTTCAAATTGTTCAGAAAAAAATTAGGTATAAATATAAACACATGTGTGTGTGTGTATACATATATGTATGTATTTGGTGTTAAATATGTGAAAACATACACATACACAGACATATATACATACATAGAATATAAATGATTTTTTAAATGGGTAAAATGTTAATAATAGATGTATTTGAGTAATCTGTTATATAAGTGTTTTTAGTACTGTTCTTCATATTTTCTGTAAGTTTCAGTTACTTCCAAATAAAAAGTTTAAAAATTAAATGCAGTAACTTATGTTAATGTAATGGGTTCATTATTTTTTAAATGAATTAATATATATTTAACTTTTTTTTTTAAGTTTTGTTTCTCATAGAGTAAGCATGAATAGATCTAATCCATATGAATAAAACTCTTTGGGGTCCTTGATAATTTTTAAGAGTGTTAAGAGGTTCTGGGGTGCCTGGGTGGCTCAGTGGGTTAAGCCGCTGCCTTCGGCTCAGGTCATGATCTCAGGGTCCTGGGATCGAGTCCCGCATCGGGCTCTCTGCTCAGCAGGGAGCCTGCTTCCCTCTCTCTCTCTCTCTCTGCCTGCCTCTCTGTCTACTTGTGATCTCTCTCTGTCAAATAAATAAATAAAATCTTTAAAAAAAAAAAAAAAAGAGTGTTAAGAGGTTCTGAGACCACAAAGTTGGAGAACCATTGGTATAGACTATGTGTGGGTAGTTAGGTAAGTGTTCCCCTCCTCCTTTTAAGGCTATTTTATGACTCTAGTTAATGAGAGCTGATTTGGTAGATGCCACTAGTAACTTAACCTCTTTATGCCTTAGTTTTTATAATTTTAAAATAGGGATATAATATTGCCTAATAAAATAGGGATTAATAATATTAAAACAGGGATATAATAATTATTATATATAATAATATATAAAAAATAGGGATATAATATTTATAATTTTAAAATAGGGATACAATATTTAAAATAGGAATATAATATCCTCAGAGGACTATTTTAAGGTGTAAGTCAGGTGTCTATATAAGGCTCTTAACTATTGACCATTCTGCAGTTCTGTCTTTATTGGCAATGTGTGTTCCTGCTCTTTATTGCTTCTTTTTGTCATTTATTATTATGCTTTGGCCAGTGATTTTGGTTCTAAATATATGCATAAGAACCACCACAAAGAAACCAAAGAAGAGTATCAGATAGTTCATAAACTGCAAGTTTACAGTGGTCATGCCCCTTCAAAGAAATGATTAGGGAAACATAGAAGGGTAAAGATGAGCAAGCAGTTTGGGATTTTTGGAAGTCTCTGATATAATAAAGAGCATAATAAACCTGGGAAGGGGGTGCCTGGGTGGCTCAGTGGTTTAAGGCCTCTGCCTTCAGCTCAGGTCATGATCTCAGAGTCCTGGGATTGGGCCCCACGTCAGGCTCTCTGCTCAGCAGGGAACCTGCTTCCCTTCTTTCCTCTCTCTCTGCCTGCTTCTCTGTCTACTTGTGATCTCTGTCAAATAAATAAATAAAATCTTTAAAAAAAAAATAAACCTGGGAAGTTGGACCAACGATTGTATGAAGAGTAGTTGATAGAAAATATGACTGGACAGGAAATACTTCTTCATTGGCGACAGACTGGAACCATACTTAGCACTATTTCCTTGGTATTTCAAATTCCAGATAGGCATTCTCTGATTAAATGTGTATGTGTATATTGGGTTATTTAAGTTGTTATAATAATATATACTTAAGGTAAAGAAAGAATACTACTATTTTGTGACATTTTCCCTGTTTTCTCAGCCATGTCTAAATTTAGCTCTATTCTGTATCTCACTCTATCAAGCATCAAGCTAATGAAAAAGAAAGGAAATTAGATTTTTAAACTATATTATGTTCACCTAATTGCAAATTATCACTTTTTTAAAAAAAAAACAAGTGTGGCTTTATTCTTTTCAACTTTTTCTCTTTTACAGATAACTATAACTGTTAATATAAGAAATTATCACTTTTTAAAAGATCAAAAGATACATAAATGTAAAGGCTTTATGTCATTTCAGTATGCTATTTTATTGTCTTTTAACCTTCTTTCCTAAGACTTGTGATTTGTTTTTTTAAACAGATCATCAGAAACTGGAAAGAGAAGCTAGAATCTGCCGTCTTCTGAAGCACCCCAATATTGGTAAGGAAATCTTTTCAATGTATTTTAAATGTTAATGTTTATGTTATGTATTTTTTAACCACAAGTGTGCTTTAGTAATATTACTTTAGTAATATAGACTGTTTGCAACTTTTAAGAAATAAGTTCCTAATTTTTGGTTTTGGTTACATTTGATTCTTCAAGAGTTTTTGAAATGTTTTTCAAAAGGTAACAATTAATGTACTAATACTTTAAAAATACTATAAAGTATTATTAATTGAGTAGTGCTTTTATGTGTCTTCAAGGATTGTTCAGCTGCTGCTGCTGAAGTTTGGAGAGACAGAATTTATGTCATTATTTTAGTCAGCTAAGTTACTTTTTACCTATCCTGCAAGGAGTTTTTCGTATAGTTATTGATTTTCCTCCAGAAACTAGTAAAATTATTTTACTCTGTTATCCCCCATGAATTATGAAATAGCAAGATAATGTTCAAAATAAAAAACTGATGAATATAAGAAAAATAGAAGAAACAAAGGAAAGAAAAAGAATACAAAGAAAAACAACGAAAAGAACAAGAACATGATTCTGTGTTAGTGGTGTTGATTATTTTAGATCAATGTCACTGCCCCAGCTCTGTGAGTTTTATTGTCAGCCAAATTATTTGTCATGTAGAAGTTGTGAGAGGAGTGATAATGCAGTAGAATTTCAAAATCATTCACTGAGAAAGTTTATAGTTCTTCTGTTTTTGTGAATGGGACCATTAAATTTCTATTCCTGACTTGAAGTTTCTAGCATCCTGCATGTTTCTTAGGTTCTTAAGTGAATGAATGGACACTACCAAGTAAATCTGGAGCATAAACAAAGCAGCAGCTGTCTAATATGAACCTTCTGGTTGGAGAGAGAACAACTCTGAAATGTAAATCTACCTCTTTTTCAGTGTTTTACCTGATAGTCTTTGGCATTTCTTGGTTGGCTATCTTATTTTGCAAGGGCTGTCATAACAAAGTGTAACAGATTAGATGGCTTTAACAAAGAAATTTATTTTCTCATAATTCTGTAAGCAAGAAGTCTGAGATCAAGGTGTTAGGGTTTGTTTCTCCTGAGACTCTTCTCCTTGGGTTGATAGAAGATAGATGTCTTCTCCCTATGTCTTCACGTGGTCTTGTCTCTGTTGTAAATTTTTCTTCTTATAACAGCACCATCATATTGTATTGGGGTTCACCCCAGTGACCTCATTTTAACCTAAATGCCCTTTCAAAGACTTCAAATGCAGTCACTTTCTGAGATCCCAAGGTTGAGACACAATTTTGGAGAGACAGTATTCAGTCCATAATATTGGCTAATAAGAAATTATACAGTATGACCCACTATGGTTCAAAGAGCACTGTTCTTGCTCAGGTTTAAGATAAAATGAAATTTTCGTTTGGTTCACTTTGTTATTCTTGTGAAGAAGAGTTGTTTTTTGTTTTGTTTTTAATCAAGGTCTTTCTGTGAAACTCTGCTTTTGGAGAAAATAAAACTGGTTGTCCTCATTTCCTGTAGGAGACCAAAGTCAGACATTCTAAAGACACTCAAACTAAAACAAGAACAATTTTCATTTTGAAACCCCATGCAGAATAACCTTACTAACAAAGGGGAAGTTGTATACTGGGGAAATTTCTGAAATTTTTTGACATAGACAGCATCATTAACACACTCTGACACTACATATAATTTTTTTCAGTGGTCCATAGCCGCCAATGCCGTGGCTTTTTGGTCACTTCACTTGAGATTTTCTTCCGTCTTTCAAGATTTCGGGAGTACAAAAGTATCTATAGAAATTTCAGGTCCTGAATTCCAAGATCCATTTCTAATCACAAGAGATATTTTGTAGTGATTCTGTACTGCAAGATGGGAGTCAATAGATTAAACTAAGACACACTCAAAACTAATAACAGTGGCAAATTACTCATATTATTCATTCACTCAGCAAGGTCATTTTCTGGGAATACAATAGGAATACAGCAGACCATTATACCTGCCCTCACATAGATTGCATTTTTGGGATAGACAGACAGTAAGCAAAGTATAGGATGTTATATTGTCATAAGTACTGAGGGGGAAAACAAACAGGGAGTGGAAATTGGTTTTGTTGGGGGATTATGATTTCAGATAGTTTGGTAGGGATGACTTAATTGAGAATGAAATTGGAATAAAGACCTAAAAAAGAACAGGAGGAAACAAGTCATTTGGCTTCCTGGGGCGGGGAGCATCAACAGATAGAGGAAACAAACAGCCTGTGTAAAAACCCTGAGGCAAGAGTTTGCCTAGTTTGCCTAGTTGATTCCACCAAAACTTTTTTTCTAATTGGAGAAATGTGGATGAATTATTTTTCATTCTACCTTACCTTAATTGATTATCTTAATTAATCTTCATGTTATGCACTTTGACAATGTTGTATTTTCTCATATGAAGAGAAATGATTAAACACCAATAGTAATTGTCAAAAAATAATAAGCAGCAGTAAACAAAGGAATGGTTTAAAGATAGGTGCCATGATGGATATCTGATTATCCTGGAGAGCAGGGTCGAACAGTGAAGTAAGCAGAGTGCTGCTGCTCCTGTTTGTCACACTTGGTTAACAGCTTCACACGAGTCACTCGCACTGGTTCAGTTTACTCAGGGAAAACAGCATTTGGTCTTGATTCTCCTTAAATAGATAAAGTGATATCCAGTATGAGACTCTTACTTCTTCTTCCCTTTCCTCCATTCTGTTATGTGGTAGGTTATCTTAAAATCTGCCAGCTTTTAAAACTTGAAGGAAGGAAATACTACTTTGGACAGTTTTTCCTCTGGTGAAATTTTTGCTTGTTACCTTTTTTTTTTTTTTTTTTAATGTGCCTTTCTCTTCGCACAGAATCAATAATCAGGGAACTTGCAAGTAAAAGGTTTCTCTTGGAGAAACACATAAACCAATGAAAATTGGTAATTCATAAACCACTTTTTTTTCTTTAGTGTTTTTTTAATGTTTTTCTAATTTTCAAAGTAAAACACAGTGGAAAGTTTGGAAAATACAGTGATGTTTGAAGACGAAACCAAAGGAAATGACTTTTAATATTTGTTATATTCATTTCTACCTTTTGTTGATAAATCTTATAACTTTCAGTATTCTCTTCTACATATTTTCATACCCATTTAGGGAAACCATGAAAACATAATTTTAAAAATTATCTTAATAAAATTTATTTAGTATCGTGGTCATTGCCGGCCATGTTCTAGGCTCAACACGCTGGTGATGAAGTAGTAATCAAGAGAAAGAATATCTCTGCTTACCCAAAGGTCATACCCTAGTGTGAGGAGATAGGCCATAAACAAATGACCATCATTATAATGTCATAGAGGTTAGTTCTCTGCAGAGAAGTAAAATAGCATAAATTGACACCAGGGGATTGGGTGACTACTAT
The DNA here is from genome assembly GCF_002288905.1 of Enhydra lutris kenyoni. Lineage (NCBI taxonomy): Eukaryota > Metazoa > Chordata > Mammalia > Carnivora > Mustelidae > Enhydra > Enhydra lutris. The sequence goes on from NW_019154087.1 coordinate 17,507,114, forward strand.
CAAAGAGAATCAGAATCAGATACGTGTTTAAGTCAATAGACAGATTTTATTCAACATTATTGTATTAGGAGAAAGAGCTGAGCTCAATTCCAAATACAGCAAAGACAACTGGGGATTTATAGCCAGGGAGCAGAATGAGAATTGAAAATTGCTGAGAGGAGATATCAAACGTAGGGGGATTCTTCCTGAACTTACTAAACTACTGACGAGATTCTTGTTAAAGGAAGGCCAGAGGTTCAGTCAGACATCAAGGGTGAGGGATGAAGAACTTGATCAGATGTCAAGGGTGATCACGTATCAAAGATGGAAGGATGACTTTGTAGGATTCTTTGCTAAGACTAACTTAGGCAGGTTGAGTATAGGGCCCAAGAAAAGGCCTAGTCAAAAAGAGGGCTCAAAGGAGCCTGTCTAATTTTGGGGATAGTCTTTGTCACTACATTGAGTGGCTTGTCAGGCAAGGTATGTCTGCAGGCATCATATTTAAATTGATATCTAAAAGATAAGAATCCATCAAGGAAAAGCTCAGGGAAAAAGGGTTTCAGGCAGAGTAGATTTCTCCTATTAGAGAAAGAGTTAGAAGATTGGCGTGTAGCCTACCATGAGTGAACGAGAGAGAATGACCTGAGATGGGTCAAAAGGATAGGTAGATGCGTGACCACATAGGGCATTGGAAATCAGGTTAGAGCATTTAGGTGTTATTCTAAGTGCAGTGGGAAGCCAGCAGAAGAGTGATAAGCAAGACCGCATCATCTGATTTGTTCTGCCTGCTGTGTGTAAAATGGATTGTAGTCACATGAGCACAATCAGAGATAATAGTGCCCCATTAGTTTCATTAGAATCCCGTGTTTATCACCCTTGGCTCCATCTTTTCCGTAAGGATTTAAATAGATCCAGACTGACCTCTTTTCTGTGTGCTCCTCATAGTCCATGGAAAGTACCATGCACTTTATGGCTCAACAAATTTGGGAGTGCAGGCAATTTCCTAAGCAGCTCCATCTTTGCTCTGTCTTCAGAGGAGCTAGACAGACTATTTTGTTTGAGCCCCAAATGAGAAAGATTATAGTTAACCTTATCTTGAGGTGTTGAAGCAATTTGGCAAAAAGATCTTACCTCAAGCTTCTATTAATTAACTTATTTTTTATCATTATGTTTATCCTTTATTTTAATAAAATGGGATTATTTTCTCTTGAGTTATAAACAGATATGTGATAAATCAAATAATTTGAGCTATATGTTAGCATATCCAGTAAGTGAAGGAAAATAACTTTAAGGCAGTGAAATAAAGTACTTGAGGTAATAGCCAAATTGTTCTCAAAATTATTTTATATTTCCACTGTTTTTGTGCTTGATTTTTGATAAGCATTATTACTGAGGAATTTTTTAAACCTATGGCAAAATCCAAATAACTCAAAACAAGAGAAACTAGGGAGATCAGGCAAAACGCTCATTTAATGCAACTGTATAAATCTGAAAAGAAGTGGGCCAGGAAAGGAAAAGAGAAAATATCAGGAACTTTGATCTGATTCATCTGAGGTTCCAAGGGAGAAGATAACCACTTATTCTTTATTTGTAAGGAGATCAATATTTGAGACAACTTTTCAGTTGGTGGGATGATAAATTTTGTGGCTAGGCTATCCCATTCTCTAAAGACCTGAATTTCCACTTTGTGTAGACTTCAGAAAGAGCAAGACAGTTTTTGAAAGTGTAAGGGAACATTTATATTTGTAGAAGATCAATATCTCCTTTGTAAGGTGGTAAGCCTTTTAGTGAGTGATATGGCTCAGTGAATCCCAGTAGCTAGAGAGCTAAAGGAAGGGCTATGTGCCTTTAATAAAAAGGATCTAGTCTGCTCTAGTGCCCTAGGCTTCTAGTACAATGAGTTAACCATTCTGAGATCACATCATAATATCTTGATGATTATCACCTTCCTACCAGCTCTCTCAGTCACTACACCAAAACACATAAACACACTCATATATTGTTGTAAGGCATAATAGATAAAGACATGGTATTAATGGAAAAGTCTATAGACTAAGTGAACTCCACTTTATTCTGCTTCCGACACTGGGTCTGTCCAATGAACTGCTGAAGCATATTCCATTTGCTTATTAATGTCTAGTTGCTCTCTTTGTAAAGCAGAGAAAATATTTGCCATTTTATTTTCTTAGAATTATTAGGGAAAACTAGGTAGTTCATCTTTTTGGTGAGGAGTTAATAAACTTTGGAAGATACTTAATGTAAATAAACAGTTGGGTAAATTATTAAGGGGCATTACTTATACCATATACTGACTAATTGATCATTTCTTAATGTCTAGTAGCTTTTTCCTGAGAGATATATACTCAACAGTGGAAAAACATTTCAGAAACTTTTATGTATCATTCATATACACACACATATATAGTCCTATATATTCATATATCCATATATATACATATATATATATAATCAGAGAATCACAATATTGCAGTAACAAAGATCTTATAGTCACCTAGTACAAACTCTCACATTTTTCTTATAATTGAGGAAACTAAAATTTTCTGTACCTATATGACTTATCCAAAGTCACAGTTCTTTAATGATGTATAAAGAGGTACTCATGTTTAAGGGAAACTGTGCAGCAGCAAGATTGAAAAGGCATTGGTAATCATTTTCCCTTTTGAGGAGAATTTTGAAGTTGTTTTTGCTTCAAATCAACCCTCCCCCCAAATAGGAAAAAAACCACAGTAAGTTAAAAACTTCCAATACTAATAGAAGAAAAGAAAACTTTGGGAGAACATAAGTAAAACCTGTCTATTCTGATACGGAGCCACATGTTCCATAAAAATATACCTAACAGGTTTTATGGTTTGACATTTATAACAATACATAAAGTTCCATATGCTGACAGGTAGAGATTAGAAAATATATAAAGCCTTTACTTACTATATAAGCAGGTTTTCCATGTCCAGGAGGGATAATTTATGGCATCTAGGATATACATAATTTCCTTTTCCTAAAATGTGAAACTGGAAGAACCCTTAGGAATTACCTAAATCCAGCCTAGATTCTGCAGATGGAATTTTGGAGGTTTAAGTAGGAAGGTAATGCCCAGGGTCACATGCGGATCTCCAGGGGGATTAAAAATGCACAACTTGTTTTGCATGCAGTGTTTTTCCTTTTCCCTGACCTTAGGAGGCCTGGTGTCATACCATAAAATTAATATTTTAACCTCAATCTTAGATCTCCCTATTTTTTGCAAATAATCCATGAGTTAAATATCATACCTCTAATTTTCACAAGACAAAATTCAGTGATTTTTGTTTGTTTTTTTGCTTTTAACATTTTACCTTTTTGTTCTACTCTACCTGCAGTCCTCTTCCAGGTTGCTAGAATTTATAAGAAACCGCTCTAATCATATTATATGGACAAGCTTAAATTCAGTAAAAACTTATCTTAAATATTCCCAGTAGTTAGTTATCAAATGATTAAATTGCCTTTTATGTCTATTGCTATAATATTTCAGTTTTGAATCATTTGAAAGAGTCCTATGGGAAAGGAGAACAGAGTTAGTGCAGAGTAAATGTTAATTGATATGCTGAGAGAACAAAGTTAATGATTTCAAATGACACTCAAGTCTTTTTCAGTGTTATGAAAAATTGAACAACATTGCAAGAAAATGATACTTAAAGTTTTTCTCTGTGACCTCCCCCATTATTGACAATTATGCCTAATATTCATAAGTTTGTAATTATACAAGAATAAGTAATTTTTGTTGCTAAACAACTTGCTCTACTGACTTTTCAACATTAGATAAAAGGGTATTTAACATAATTCAGTAGTGAAAAAGCAAGGTACTCTTGTTTTATGTTCAACTTTTGTTTGATTAAATCTCACCTCTTTATCTTGATTATTTGGTGTGAAGGCAAAATTACTTCTCAGAATATCTTACTGTCTGCAGAATTGATTACCCTTTCTTAACAAATGTGAGAAACAGCACAGAGATATTTTTTCCCAGCAAATAATTATTCTCAAAATTTCTCATTGTCTACTGTAGCTTTTTCTTTTTTATTTTTCTTTTATTCATTTAATATGGTACCAGTGATGTACCCTTCATAATTCCTGGTCGAAAGTTAAATTCATCATCACCTTAAGTAAACAGACTATTTAATAGAAAGATAAAATATGGATATAAAAATTATTGATACAAGATAACATTTTAAATTCTCTTTTAATTGATGAGTTTGGATATGAATCCATTTTTATTGACTCCTTTGTAAATAAATTATTTTTCCATATATCAATGAAATGGCCACTTCCCTGAGTTATATTAGAATTGTTGGATTTCATATGAAACTGTGGAGAAAAAATGATTCTCCTATTACAAATGAAGGACAGTTTGTGATTTGGACTTACTGGATAGAGCATTTTGATCTGTCAATGCATAATACTCAAATATATCCTCTGTTTTATTTTACTAAACCTATTATTTCTATCTTGTCCTGTCTTCACTATGTTCAGGGTAGAATCTTTTACCAGAGTATTAGAAGCTTGTAATAGTTTCTTGGGCTCAGAATTGTCCCCTAAACTGAAACTTTGAAAGAAAAAAATAATTCCCAACATTACTAGCACCTTTTTGTTTCTTTACTTGCTTGTTTGGCTGGGGCTATACAGAATCCACTCTCTACTCCCTTACCTCACCCTGGGTAAGAAAAGCTCATGTTGCCTGGAAATGCTGAAAGGAGCTGAGGAATCTCTTCATTACTTAAAAATCATTGCTCTTTCCCTTTCTTTTGATGGTTTTGACAATAAAAATAAACTTATATACAATAAGCTATTGTGTTAAGATTTGAAAAAGAGCTGAATAAAAGAAAAAAAATTAGGTTGGAATTCTAGTGAACTTTGTCACTACAATTAATAGCAGAGCTGTTAACTGTGTTATCAGATACTAATCTAAATGTTTTCCATGCATCCAGACTTTTAATCTTCAAAACAAACAAGTGCCATTCTTGTCTCCATTTTGCAGACAAGGAATAGAAAGCCCAAACAGGTTACAGAGTCAACTAAGGTCAGACAGCTAGTAAGTAGTAGAGTTGAGATTCCAGCCTGCACAGCCTGGTATCACCATCCATAATCTTCAACACCACACTGTGTTGCCTTTGGTTGTAGAACTCTGAATTAGTCACACTGTTATTTAATAAGTGAAGAACATCCAGATTTTATGAAGATTGGTTGTAATAACAGCAGACTGTTTTCCTAGAGATATTATGTAATTTTACTGTTTATTTCTAGTCCTTACTCTAAAGGGAAATAACATAAGATTATTGAAACACTTAAGGAAAATACAGATATTATAGAACTAATTATATTTTAATGACAATAATTTTCAGCGTCTTTGTGCGAAACCTTTTAAGTGGTTGTATCTGGCCCTGAATTAATTATTTACTTGCCATGCAAGACTACTTTTTACTCTCTTCTTATTGATGGGAAAATGAATGACAAATATTTGTCAGAAAACAATGAAGGTTAAGGAAACAAACCAACAACAGTAATTGATGTGTAACATAGGACAAATTTTTAAAAAAGCTATTCTTTAAATTGTAGAAAAAAGATCAGGATATAACACTTGTGAGATGGTGGATTTCTAAAATCAGATAAGCCCTTGGAGTTGTATGTTATGTATATGGGGGGAGGCAGGTGTTTTAAGCAATCATTGCTTATAGCTTATTTTATTTATTTAGTTTTGCTTGTAACGTATTTTAATAGAATACAGAGGGAATACTAATTTAGAGTTTTGAGATAACTTTTGAAAGTATAATTTAGAGTCCAGTTATAGCATTCATTTCTAGCATTTGTAATGTAAACCATGGTTTAAAGTTGCCACTTTAGGAGAGGTAACTCTATATTCCTATTACTTATAAATTTGAAAATATGAATTCATTCTCTCTTAAAATGTTCCACAGGTAGAAGTGTTTGCTCTTTGTATTTGATTTGCATCTGCTTCACAAAAACTTCCCCAGATCTAAGGAGCTTGCCATAGAGTAATGATTATGTCAGATTATTGTTTGATAGATTCATTTTGATGATTATTTAGTTTAAAAAGCTAATGGCTTATGTTGAAGAAATTAAGTACATACAGTTATGTGACTTGAATTCTTCCTCTTATTCTTTCACATTTTGTACTTCTGTAGTAATTTATAATATATTTCCTATAAAATAATAGAAGTTATTTGGTAAGATTTTGTTCACACTATTGAAGTTCAGTAGTTTTTGTAGTTTATTCTTTAAATATTACTTTCAGCTTTTAGTCATGAATTTATTTTATAGATAGTTCAACCAAAGGCTTAGTATAAGAAAAATTTCTGTAGCCTATAATGTTAATCACTGAAGTAGATGGCAATAATTTTTATGAGTCTATTATTTTGAAGTGTAGGAAATCTTGTCTTTCATTTGTTCTGCTCAGAATTGACTTATGAAAATTGGAAACAAATTGTGTAAAAACTTCCCTCCCATAAGTATATCCTGAATTGTGATTTCCTTTGGTATCAGTATTTTTGCATACATAGATGAGTTTACATTGGATATTTGTTAAAAAACATACACAACTATGCTTTAATTGTTAATCTGTTTTTTCACTAAGAGCAGAGCTCTCACTTTCAAATTAAAGTGGTGAAGTCTAGTGTTATATTTTAATTAGATCTGAAAAATTTTTTAAAGATTTTATTTATTTATTAGAGAGAGAGAGCAAGCATGACTGGTGGGGAGGAGCAAAGGAAGAGGGAGAAGCAGACTCCCCCCTGAGCATGGAGCCTAATGTAGGGCTCAATCCCAGACCCTGGGATCATGACCTGAGCTGAAGGCAGTTGCTAAACTGACTGAGCCACCCAGGTGCCCCAGCTCTGAAAATATTTCTTAAAAGCTTATGAAAAATATAATAAAGAAAATATACCGATTTAGTTTCTTTCTACCTATTATTTTTTCTTCCAGTTTCTTAAAACAATCCATTGGATTAGTCTTTTTTCAAATCCACATTTGATTTCAGAATTAAAGAATAATACCAGCCTGGGTAAAGGCAAAATGAAAAAAAGATGAGCAAAATGAAAGTATATATAATCTGCATGTTGACTTCTATTCCCAGTGATTAGTATTAAGCACTGAGTTGAATACTGCTAACTCTATTGGAGTTAAAATACTGAAAGATTGTTACAAGGATGAATAAGCCATAGTCCTTGATCACAAGTTCATGATTTTGGAGGGCAGATAGTTCTGTGTGCAACTAAAGTATAATGTGGTTATGTACTTTAATGACGCTATTACCAAGGTGCCATGAGAGCACTAAGGAATAAACTAAGAATTTTAATTGAAATACATTGGATAATGAAAAGAATTTTTGCCATAAAGAAGTAGGTATTGTACTCAATAGTGGTGAAAGAAAGACAAAACAACAAAAGGAAAAAATCAGTTTTAAAAGTTCATGTTACACTTGAAGAATGATAGAAAATCAGAATGACTGGAGTAACTGGATTTGCTGGCTATAAATCTTGATTGGGAATTATAACACAGTCTTTTGACTTTTCTGTGCTTAAGTGTTTGATCTCTAATCTTTAGAAATGAGGAATTATTAAAGACGTATTTATTTGACTCATATGGTTTTATTGGTTTCTTAGGAAAACAATTTTTGCAGTAATACACATGACTTTCTGGAGTCAGGAGAAATTTGTGTTAAAAGAGTATTTGAAAGTTTTTATATATAATTAATTTATATATAAGGCAAATGATGAATTCCTGAACCATGATTATATATTAAGGCAATTAATTTAAATATAAGGCAAATGATGAATTCCTGAACCATGATAATGGGAACAGAGAGGGCAAGAAAGGTAAAGATACTAGACATATGGGGCTGCCTGGGTGGCTCAGTGGGTTGGGCCTCTGCCTTTAGCTCAGGTCATGGTCTCGGGGTCCTGGGATCGAGTCCCGCATCGGGCTCTCTGCCAGGCGGGGAGCCTGCTTCCTCCTCCTCTCTCTCTCTCTACTTGTGATCTCTCTGTCAAATAAATAAAATCTTTGAAAAAAAAAAAAGATACTAGACATATTGTGAGGGTAGAATTATGAGATCTTGGGCAGTAGTTAAATTGTGATAAATGAATAAGCTAGAAAGTGGTTTCTCAGAGGTTTTTAATTTGGGTGACTGGAGAGATATTGATTTTATTAAGAGTAAGGAACAAAGGAGGAGAAGGTAGTTGGGAGAAATTAGAAACTTAGTTGATTTAAGAACATGCTGACATTAATTTTTTTAAAAAGATTTATTTATTTAATTGAGGAAAACACAAGCAGGAGGGCCAGAGGGAGAGGGAGAGAGAATCCCAAGTAGACTCTAACCTGGGGCTCAATCTCACAACCCTGAGATCACGACCTGACTTGAAACCAAGAGTTGGAGGCTTACCCAACTGTGCCACCCAGGCACCCCTAATGAAAATATTTTTTAAAGATTGGGAAGTACCTTATAAGGTGGGCCAGGGACAAAGAAGGAACAATAGAAATAGCGAACAACATCCATAAGACCCTGATCATTTACTTTTTGCTAAAAACTCTTAGCTTTTCCCCATTTGGGCATTCCTCTTCAGGATGGAAGTGGTTGGCAATGGTTATGACCATCCCTCCTAGGCGAAGAGAATGTAGCTAGATTTTGGTTTTGGATCCTTTTTTTTTTTTTTTTTTTTTTTTTTTTCCATGCAGGAAATAAAGATTGTCAAGTTGGTTGCTCACAGTATCTTTTGAATAAATAAGATAGTTACTGTACCAACTTTATTGCCTAACCGTGGCTGAACATTTCTAGAATGTTCCCCCACATCCTATCAACTAGAGTAGGGCTCACTTTTCATGGATCTCTCGTGCTTTAGTGAAACATATATCTTTTAAATGACTTAGTAACTTGATAATTACTTTAATTAGGAAATAGCCTATTTGACTTATGTGTGGGATACTGCATAGAGAGAGTGTGAATATGTATTTTGGAGACATTTACATGTAGGAGAGTGAAAGTGGATAAATGCACCCAGCATTGTATTATAAAGAGGGTCAAAGATAGGTGATCACTAATACCTAGTTATGAGGAGCATGAAAATGATTTTTTAAGAACAATAACAATAGTAATATTCTTAGATTATTTTTAATCTGAATGTGCTTTAAAACAAACATAAAATATATAAAATTTTATTTTGGATGAAAAAAGGAAGTTACATTTGGGGACAAAATAGTATAAAAATAATAATTTAAGTTTCATTTTAGCAATAATAGTTTAAATGTGTTGATTTTAGATAGGCTTATATCAGTTTTTGCTCCTATATCTATAAGGAAAGGACCAAGACTATGTTTGCTTAACAGGCTTAATTTTTGTTGAAGCTATAGTAAAATTACTATATTGAAGATCATATTTTTTCTTCTTCCAGTTGCCATCCCCCAAACAATGTCTCATTTAGAAACTGGTAGTACCAGATACATATTTAAACTTATTTGCTGGAACTTGACAAGAGAAGAACTCTGAGAAAATATGTTTTCAAATGTCTCAGATTTGTATTCTCATATCTGTAGGTTATTCCAGTGACCTTTTCTTTTGATATTCCTTTTATAAATCCTTCCTTTAAAATTAAATTACATCTTCTGGTCACTTTCTAAGAATACATTCATAATATGGACAAGAATACATTCATAAAATGAGATAAGGCCACTCCCCTTACCCCACCCCCAAAAGCCAAAGAACCATTGATTTAAGGTAGGTTTTCAACCTTGGGAGATTTTGTAGCATTTACTCTTTCCTCTTCCTAGGGATATTTTGGCACTATGTGTTTAGGTCATTCGAACTGGAGGTGTCCATCTGGCATCAGTCCAAGAGAGGCCACAGATGCCACTAATATCCTATAATGGATAAGACAGCACCTCACAAGAGTGAATTATTTGGTCCAAAATATTAATAGTGCTGAGATTGGGAAGGCCTGATTTAAGGTAACAACAACAATAACAACAATACAGCAAAGAGCTAGACTACTTGGTTTAGCTCTGGACCCATGCAATTTTCTTATATATATTAAGAAGAAAATAGTCAATATGTCCCCTTAAATGAAGGACAAGTAAGCAATGACACTTATATAGACTATCCTGTGAACAGAGATTTCTAGAATATTCCCTTTTAACCAAAGAGTAGAAAAATAAAGAGTTTAAATGTCAGCCATAAATGAAATGAAGTCACAGATTAGAATATTGGTGTTTCTTCCTAATCATTGAAAAAGGATATTTATATATTTAAAGTTTTTTTTTTTTTAATTTAAAGTGAGGAGTAAACTAGTAAACTATTTAAGTTAATATTGAAGTAAAATGAGGAGAGTATTTCCCAAGAATCATAAAAAGAGAAGTAATTCTCTGGGAAATAATTTTATCTTCATTATGAATCATTTTGATTTTATCCTTTTTGGATCTTGAACCTTGTTCAGATAAACTTTTTTATCTAAACATAGATTCTTCTTATCCACAAAATTGCATTTTAACACCAAAGATTCTTCTTATCCACAAAATTGCATATTAACACCAAATTTTTCATGTAGTTTGAAATATTTCATAGACTAGTAGAGCCCAAATATGAACCATTCTCCATAGATTCCAAATTAAAATGGAACAAACCTTATTTTGAGGAAATATAGTTCAGTGATCTCTTTATCCTAAATGTGATTCTCATGTTAGTCTTAATGACCTTGTAATTCACGTAAAAAGATTTACAAGTTTCTCTCCACTTCCACTCCTATCTTATTAAAGTGTGCATTTTGGGTTGGGGAGGTAGCCTGACTGTAGAAGGGAGAAATACCATCTACCTCACTTGGTATTTAAACTGTTGGACTGAGACACCTGGGTGGCTCAGTTGGTTAAGTGTCCATCAGCTCAGGTCATGATCCCGGAGTCCTAGGATCAAGCCCCAAATTGGGCTCCCTGCTCAGCGGGGAGCCTGCATCTCCCTCTGTTCTCCCCCGATTTGTGTTCTCTCTCTCTCTTTCTCTTGTTCCTGTTCCCTCTTTCAAGTAAATAAATAAATAAAATCTAAAAAAAAAATCTGGGCGGAAACTGAACTAGTCTTATATTTATTTATGCCTATTTATACCTCTAGATTACTAACATACCCCCCCATCCAAAGAATTTGTTAAGAAAATGAATAATCTAGTGCACCTGGGTGGCTTAATCGTTAAGTGTCTGCCTTCAGCTCGGGTCATGATCCTGGAGTCCTGGGATCCAGCCCCGCATCGGCTCCCTGCTCCAGGGGAAGCCTCCTTCCTCTCCCGCTCCCCCTGCTTCTGTTCCCTCTCTCACTGTGTCTCTCTCTGTCAGATAAATAAATAAAATCTTTAAAAAAAGAAAATGAATAATGTAACATTTTGGATTTGTATCTAGTATAGAGAATAAACTACTTTTGACATAGTTTAGAAATATCTAATTAAAGCAAAGCATAGAAATTGCATTGTAAGCAGAAGTTAACCTAGCATAGACTGGTGCTGACATATGCTAATTAAAATCCTTTAAAAATCTGTTTATTGGAATGCCTGTATGGCTCAGTCAGTTGAGCATCTGACTTTTGATTTTGGCTCAGGTCATGATCTCAGGGTGGTAAGATGGAGTCCCACATTGGCCTCAATGCTGGGCGTGGAGCCTGCTTAAGATTCTCTTGCTCTCCTTTTCCTCCTTCCACCCCCCCCCCCCAAAAAGAAATCTGTTTATTAAAACATATTTTACTAGGCAATTTTGGCAAGCCTGATTTCTTCCTTCCATGCTAAAGATAATAAAATTTATTTAAATAAAATAGATCATTTAATCTTTTAAGTAATTTGGGCAGGTCTTCTCAGTTAATCCAAATCAGTGACGTGTCAATGTAGCAGTTGCAAAGCATCTCTCAATAAAATAAAAAGAAAAAATGTTGTAACTCTTCCAAGGTTTTTCCAAAAACTAGAAAATGTTATTTTTTGAGACAGTAAGTGAAGGGGCATGTTTATATTGTAGTTACTTGTTATTAATTTGGGAACATTTTAATGTTTAGTAAAGTGGCAAATTCCACTTAGTTTTAACAGGATTCTTCTGGTCACTATGAGTCTGACCATGTCTCTCCTCAGCTCAGAAGCTGGTTAGTGTCTTTCTACTTTACTCAGGGGACAAGTCCTAGAGCCCTCACAGTGGTCTGAGGCCTTATACAAGGCTCACCTGCCCCTTTCCCTTCCTGATCTTAGCTCTTCTTCTCTCCTTCTCACTTGCTCTGCCCCAGCCCCTACGGGCTCGGGTGAGGGAGAGGTTCCTGATCTGTACCCTGTGTTCCTTCTGAGGGCACTGCTCCCCCTTCCCAACAAGGATGCTGGCTCCCTTCCTTCAGGCTACTGCTCAACTGTTACTTCATCCAGGAGGCTTTTCCTGAGCCCTCTGCATAAAAACGCAGCCTTCCTCCCCAACCTGCCCACCACCTACCACCCACCCATACTCCCTATCTTCCTTCCTTTAATTTTTTTCTTTGTAGCCTTTATCATGATACTGAATATTTACTTGTTGATTGATTTTCTACTCATTAGCTCTGTAAACCCCAATGAAGGCAGGGGCTTTGCTTATTAACTCTATCCCCTGTACCTAAAATAGTGTTTCACTGAGTCTGTGCTCAATAAATAAATGTTGCAGCCATGAAACAATACATGTTAAACAATAAGCATATTTTTACTACGTGTAGATAATCTGAAGGGGAACAAACTCCTCTATTAATGTAATTGGAAAAAAATATATACATTTTAGCTTATGACACAGCTGTTTTTATTCAAGCAGAGGGTTTGTCTATAGAACTTTGGTTTTCCTCTTGTTAAAATGAGTATCAGTGGGCTAGGGTAAGCCCATACCTAAACAGACTACAAAAACAGGAGAGCAAACAGAGCTTTTACCTGGTTTGGAAGATCAACAAACCATATGAATTAGCATACCTCTTTTTAACTGTGTGGTCTTCCTGAACAACCCTTATCACTTAGTCTAAATTCCCATCCTACTGACTGGAATCTTGGCCCAGACCCCACTTGGGGTTTCCCACACAACCTGGCAAATCTGACTCATCTTTGTTGAGTGTCAGGGTTACTGTCACTTTTATCTGGCCCATACCTAAAACTGTCAGCTGCTTGCCTACCTTAGGGAGCATTTTAATGATACCCAGGAAACAGAACTATACTATCAATAAATGTCACCAATTTTTTTTTTCTTTTGCCATATCATCTACAGATTTGGTTAGTGAACCTCATTCTTAGACATTTATGGGATATTCCTTAGTTTGACTGTTCCACACTTCAAAGCCAATGCCTATTGTTTAGACAAAATTGCCAAACTTTTGAGTAAAGAAAGAAGGTTGGTTGTCAGTGTAACTTCTGCTTTTGTAATGGGCTTGTCCTGTCCTCACTAGTTCTTTTGGCCTTGCTCTGCAGCAAGGATTGGCAAACTTTTCCTGTAAAGCACCCAGTAGTAAGTATTTTAGGTTTTGCAGGCCATGCCATCTCTTGTCCTTATTTTCAACTTTGCCGTTGAAGCGCAGAGCAGCCACACGCTTCATAAATGAGCTTCTAAATAGTTGCTGCCCACCTATTATGTCTCACCAGCCAACTACCACACATGCCTGACCTACAAATGTCAAATTCAGTTTACAACTTGAGCTGATATCACTCAAAGCTTACCAGTTATTTTTTTTTTACTTGAAAATTAATTTTCTGTTTCAGATTACATCTGAATTTACATATCCATGTGCTATCTCCAAAATAACTTTGAGCCCTGACTTTTTCTCAGGGTGTTATCTTTTCTGCTTATTCTGATATTGTTGAGGTATTTTTTCTTTTTGCATCTAATCATCCCCCCTCACCCCCTGCTGTCCTTCCCAAAACACCCTGAGTCTACCAGTCTACCTCTTATGAATGGCCTCAGTTGAGAATTTGCCTTTGTTAATAATGCAAAACCATTCTGACCACAATAGGTATGAACTAATTTTGATATAATAGAGGAGTCTTCCTATAAGAGTATAGAAGAGGACATACTGTATTTATCTTCATTTACAAGTATCTCGTAAGGAAATCCCTGTATTCTTTAAATCTGTTTGCTCTTTTGGAGCTGACATGGATCTCCTTAAACACCCTGCCCAGTTTAACCAAAATGTGAGCCCTCATGGGCAGCCTGATATTGCTCAGACAGGGCAATATCCTTTGTCTCCATTTTGAACATTGGCACCTCAGATAAAACAGAAATTTCCCCTGGTGGGAGAAATGAGCAAACCACATTTAGGCACAGAGCCATTTCAGTAGGTTATCAAGATGGTCAGTGGAAGGCGAGACTTCTGGTTTCCGAGACTAACCCTGGGAAATACTGACCCACTCTCATTTACTTATTTGTGTATAAATGTCGACTGTGAACTGCCAGCCATGGTGAACAATTCTTACTTTGTGTCGACAACTTATCAGAATTCCCTGGTTTCAAAAGACCATTAATACAGTCCCAGACCCTGTCCTACTGCTGGTAATTGATACTGCTGACATAGCTCTTGTTTTTTGACTTGTTCTTTCTGGGCTTGGGACTATTTGTTCTACACATTTGAAGTCTGGGCTCATGAGCCCCCATGTGTAACTTTGCAGACAGCCCTGCTTGTGACCTGAACCTGTGATAGCTTTCTTTGGCCTTGACCTTCCATCCTCCAACTTTCCACACCATCCTTTGCTTTCTTCTCTGTACATTAATGCTACTTGCCCTTGCTACCTGACTTACTTCTAATATCGTGGAAGACAAAATTATCCCATTCCGCTCAAAGTCACATATTTTTTAGACATATATTTGAATAGATATAGATTGAAGAAATACAACTGGTCTTTTGAGAAAGATTTTCACTTCTGGGGATTTATTTATTTGATTGTCTAATTTCTAATCCTTGAGTTATAGAAAAGAAAATTCCTGCTGTGCCTAATATAATTTGATTATAGATCTGTTTATAAGTGATTTTGTAATCTGCTTGGGTGTTCTCTTTTTCTTGTTCATATTTTAAAATTTTATGTCTTTTATTTTGCATTTTAAGTTTTTATTTAATTCTAGTTAACATACAGTGTAGTGTTGGTTTCAGGTGTAGAAATTAGTGAATCACCAGTTCTGCATATCAGCCAGTGCTCATCACAGGTGCACTCCTTGATCCTCATCACCTATTTCACCTGACCACCCCCACCCTCTCATTCACATTTTTTTTAATCTTTTTTTTTTAAGATTTTATTTATTCATTTGACAGAGATCACAAGTAGGCAGAGAGGTGGGCAGAGGTGGGGGGGGGCGTAGGCTCCCTGCTGAGCAGAGAGCCCGATGTGGGGCTCCATCCCAGGACCCTGGGATCATGACCTGAGCCGAAAGCAGAGGCTTTAACCCACTGAGCCACCCAGGTGCCCATCTCATTCACATTTTTAACCTTATCCCTATGTTTATTTTGCAAACTGAAACCCATTATCTAAACACTTTTCATAATTATGCCTAGTATTATTTTAATATTAATATTTAATTAAATACTAATTTAATATTAATGTTTAATTTCCCCAACAACTACTCTTTAGACATTATCCTCTCCATTTTTTGATTCAATTCAATAGATATTGAGCGCCTACTATGTTCCTTGTATGTATGAAGAAGCTCAGTCTCAAAGAGATTAATTTGCCTGAGATGACTTAGTTTATGAAGGGTGGAACCAAGATTCAAATACATTTGTTTGATTCCAAAGTTCACATTTCTACTATACAAGCCTTCTGTTCCTTACTTCCTCTTCTGCTCAAAGCTATGTGAGCTCTTTGTACAGCTGCATTGCTTTTTATTTAAATAAAGCCCTCGGATATGGCCTACATGGCACCAAATATTGTTGACATGTAACTTCCCTTGTGCAGGAAGTTTCCATTTGCACATGAAAATACTCAACAGTTTAAAAGTGCATGCAGTTAAGTGCCCAAATTAGATATACAGAGGACAGAGTCTCATGTTGTCTGTGGAATGTTTTATGTAGGATATTGGGCAGATTTGAGCACCTCTAAGGACAAGATTTGAGGGAACAATGCTTTCCCCAAACCACAGAAGTTGAAAGGAGTCCTTTCTAGGGATATTGCTGGGTAATCACCCTTCTCTATTTAAAAAATTATTTAAACAATCAGTTATTTAAGTAATTCTTCCCCATTTCCTTCTCACTGAATAGTTGTTTGCTTTTTTAAAGAAGCACTTTGTTTCTATTTCCTCAGCTTAGGCATTCAGGCTTCTTCTCTTATGTTGCAGTGAAACTGCTTTCCTCATGATTAGCAGTCACCTCCTTGTTACTAAGTTCAGTGAAACCTTTTAGATTCTGGTCTTACTTGATCTCTCTGTAGTGGCAAGTGTGAGTCACCTGCTTTGGCTTTGGTAACTCATTGTGTACTCTAGATTTCTTCTTTGTTTCTAACAACTTATTTTCAATCGTCCTGAGTTCTTCCTTTGTCTCTTAAATCTACCCAGAACATCTCATTCATATGCTATTTATCCCCAAACCTATTTTTTACTGGTTTAATTTCTGTCCAGATGTGTTTCCTAATACCTAGTGGAATATTTCCTTGAGTGCTATACTGGTACCTTAATAGTAATATCATGCATATAATGGACCTCCTTTTCCACTGCTGCCTCAACTGACACCCACCCCAAACCTGCTCCTCTGCTTGGGTTCCCTGCCTTACCTTGTAGCCTTACCTAAGCCAGGAACCTGCTTACCATCCTGCCCACCTCTCTTTCCCTTGCCGACTTACATAATTACTTAGCAATTCCTCTTACTTAAGTTCCTAAATGACTTTTAAATCTGTTGCCTCATCTTTTTTTTTTTTTTTAAAGATTTTATTTATTTATTTGACAGAGAGAAATCACAAGTAGGCAGAGAAGCAGGCAGAGAGAGAGAGGAGGAAGCAGGCTCCCCGCCGAGCAGAAAGCCCGATGTGGGGCTCGAACCCAGGACCTGGGATCATGACCTGAGCCGAAGGCAGCGGCTTAACCCACTGAGCCACCCAGGCGCCCCCTGTTGCCTCATCTTTATCCACATATCCGAGGATAGGTTCTAATAAACCTTTGCTCTTCTCAACTCTTCACTTTGCTTCTAATAAAGGGGCTTTTAAGAATGCAGATCAGATCTGTCACTCCTCCCTTAAAATCCTTCCATGGTTCTCTATCTCCTCAGGTTAAATTCTAAAATTCCAACTTTGCAAAAATCTTTTACATTTCAGTTTCCTTAATTTTTCTCTACTCTTCAGCGATATAGACCACACCTCCTCCTCCCTCTACCCCCAGACTCTAAGTTTTCCATCTTTTCTAGATGCCTTTTTACTTATACTACTTTTGTGGGAAGTTACTGCCCCACCCACTACCCCCAAGCATAGATAATCCTTTTTCTTTTTTTAATTTCTTTTCAGCATAACAGAATTCATTGTTTTTGCACCACATCCAGTTCTCCATGCAATAGGTGCCCTCCTTAATCCTTTTTTTTAAGGCCTATCTCTGCCATCAACCCTCTGCCATCCTTAACACTTCTAATGGGTAGTCTGCGGGAAGGTTTTCAGTGTACAAAGGTGCCTAGCTGAAGGGATGAGTCAGGCTGATTGCAAGGGCTGCCTTTTTAAAATTTCACAGAGGAGCTGGGCAGGCTAACAGCTACTCTTGTATATTACCTATTTATATATGCATACCCCCCCCAGATTTAGTTCATTGGCTTTAGGGACCTCATTCGCATTTTCTCTTCAGGGCCTAGCACGTAAGTTGCCATTAAGTCCAGCACAACCTATGGCACAATAATCATGTCTGTTTATGTTGCTTTCACAATTTAGTGTGAATTTTTATATTTATTATTTTTGTCTGATTCACAGTGAGCCTAGGTCATTAGCTACCTGGGAAGGGGAGGAAGTAGCTGAAAATGTTGTCTTTTACTTCAGATGGGAAGCTCTGCCCTTACCACATTTTGCCCCTGACAGGGCACTTTGGATTATCCCTATGTTTGTCTGAGTCATTCCTTTCCTGTTGGCTAGGTCAAATTGGGGGCAGATCTGGGGAATACACACACACATACACACACACACTCGTATGAAAGATTTATTTATTTATTTGAGAGAGAGCACAGGAGTGGGGAGAGGGGCAGGTAGAGAATGAATCTCAAGCAGACTCTGTGTTGAGTGCAGAGCCCAACGTGGGGCTCCATCTCATGACCCTGAAATCATGACCTGATCCGAAACCAGGAGTTGGATGCTTAACCGACTGAGCCACCCAGGTGCCCCAGATTAAATAGTACCTTCTGTAGAGTTGCTTGAACAAAAGCTGGATAGGAGCATAGCCCTGATGAGTTTGCTTTTTAGAAGCGGGTATCTACTTAGTGAGGGTGAAATTCTTAATTTTTCAAAATCCATCTTTGCTAAGGCCATAAACTGATCCAGTTGCCTCCTACCTCTGTTTTCCTAAAAGTACACCTTGCAGAACAGAGAGAACATTGCATCCTGCTCCTTGTAAGTATCTAACCTTTCCCCCTAAGGAGATAACCCCAGTAGGAACCACAGTTTAGGAAAGTGGACACTTCTTGTCTGGTACTTTCATCCTCAGGCCACTTTCTCCAAACACCTCTCACTCTTGCTCTCATACTCTCTCCTTTCTGTTTCTCTCTCTGTGTGTCCCCCTCCTGTTCCCCTCCCCACAACACACTTGTTTAATTGCAGCTGTTTTCTGTGTTTCTGTTCAGCTGTGTAGTTTTCAGCCTCATCTTCCCAGTCTGGTTTCCCTTTTCTTCATCTAAATTTCTTTATACTGTGCCCATGCAAATGTACAGAATTATTTTCTGACACTACTAGCTCATACCTTCTGCTTGGAGGTTTTGGAATTTAGGGTGACTGGTGGGTCAGACTTTTCAGCTACAAATCAGGTGGCACCAAGAAGTGATTTGGGAGAGGGAGGATAACAAGCTGTACATCCAGTTAAGGGCACACAGGGACAAGGTTGCTATTCTTTCTTGTGGGCGTAGAACCTTAGGGAACCAGTTCAGAGACTCAGAGTCCTTGTCTGAAATTTTAAAATTGATTATTATTTCAAGAACATTTCAACTCTTGTTTGCCAAGTCAGTCAGCCAGGGCCTACACACTAAAGGCCTACAAACCAACCTACAGCTAAAAACTTACACTTTTGTAGTTTCTGAAAGAAAATTCAGATTTTATCTTACCTGATAGATATTTTATAGCTATTTGTGTCTAAGTTTTATATCAGAGTATATCTATAGATGATAGATTTCAAAGGACCTACTGAATAGTTGGATTATTGTTTGTTGGCTGCTAAAGATTGTCAATTATGTGCCCAAACCAAAACAAAAGAATGCATTTAACTTCTTGAATGAGGATTTCTGAAACCAAACACGAATGAAACCAAGGAAAGAAAGATAAGGGCTCGTAAGTTTATGAAACTTGCTAATAGGATTTAAAATAACTCCCCTTTATGCTTTATTCTCCCTCAACTTTCTTGTCCTGCTTGATATGTTTTATGTTATTTTGAAAAATAAAATTGAGGACATGCTCCATTTTGGATATAGAACTATTTTGGAAATTGTAGGAAAATCATTACAGGTTTAGAATTATACTTGGCTTACAAAATCAGGCTTACTCATTTATTCATCCATTTAGCAAATACTTGTTGAATATTTGTCATGTTATTTACTCTTATAGCTACCTATGATATGGCAGTGAACAAAGCTGATAAAATTTCTAGGCCTTATTCTGCTTATACTCTGGGGGTAGGGGCTTAGGAAAAACAAATTGTGATAAGGGAGCCAAACCCAGAAGGAAGTGAGAGAACAGACAGCAATATCTGAGGAGGAATGAGCCTTGCAAGGCTAGTGAGCTGGGAGCTTGCTTGGCATGGTTGAGAGCAGCACACAGGCCCATGTGGCATGGTACGGTATGGAGTGAGGGGTCAGGCAGTTGTTGGTGACACCGCCACCAGAGAGGTGACAGGGGCCTTCAGGTTGTGCTATAGACCTTCACTTTCTTTCCTACTGAGATGGTGTTATGAACTAAATATGCATGTCTCCCTCAAATTCCTATGTTGAAGCCTTAATTTCCCGTGTGGTGGTACTTGTAGGGCCTTTGTGAGGTTATTAGATTAACATGAGGTCATGAGAGGTGGACCCTCAGGATGGGACTAATGCCCTTATATGAAGAGAAAGAGAGACTAGAGGGCCCTTCATATGAGGACACGTTGAGAAGGCTGACCTCTGCAAGCAAGGAAAAGAATTCTTGCCAGGAACCAAATATGCCAACATCTTGATCTAGAATTTCCCAGTTTCTAGAGCTTACCACATTGCTTAAGCTACCCAAATCTGGGGTATTTTGTTATGACAGCCTAAGCTAAGATGTGAAGGTTTTGGAAAGTTCTGAGAAGAAAAGTGAACTGATCTGACTTCTGTTTTAAGAGAATTACCATGGCTACTATGTTTCTGGAGGCCTGGAAGGGCAAAGCAGAGCCTGGTAGACCAGTTAGGGACAGTTATTGGGATGGTGTCTTGAGTCAGAGCAACAGTAGAGGAGGGAGCATCACAGTCAGATTCAGGATGTATTTTGAAGGTGAAACTGAGTATGTTGTGGTTTGGTCGTCAGACAGAGGGGACTCAAAGATAAATTTTGAAAAACTATTAAGGATAGAGTTGCCCCAGGTAGAAATGAGTATGGCTTAGGGTTGGGATATGTTGGAAAAGTAGAGGATTCATTACACATAAAGTTAAAATGACAAATGAATCTTCAAATGGAGATGTCAAATAAATCATTGCATATGAGTCTGCAGTTCAGTGGGAATTTGGGGCTAGAGATGAAAAATCAGGAGTTGAGATTAACCAGGAATGATATTTAAAATAATTTAACAACTAGTATGGCCTGAGTACAAACCAACCAGGATGGGTACCTGCCTTAACAACAGACATGGCTGTATGGCTCTGCATTAGCAGAATATAAAACATAAATCACATTTGCTGAACATTCCTTCTCACTTATTACAGATAAACTATAAATTTAACAGATAAACCATAAATGTAGAGTTCCTATAAAATAAAAAAAGATATGACCTAGAAAGTATAAGCACAATTATGTTCTCATTTTTCTACTTCCTGATTCATATTATGCCCAAACTATTTTCCCTTAGGGGTTAAATATAAGTACTTAACATAGTAACATACTTTATTTATTTATTTATTTATTTACTTACTTACTTACTTACTTACCTGTACCCCTGAAACATACTGACATATTTTTAAAGACTAGTTTAAAAGTATTGGCTTTCAAGTACAACAGACCTGTTTTGGAGTCCTGGATCTTTGTACACTTATATTTATAGAAACAAGTTTTTTTTTCCTTATTTTTCCTGAAAAAATCTATAAAATTGAATAAAAGACCACCTCATTGTGTAATGAGGTTTAGAAATTCAATATGTAGAAAACCTATCATAGTGTCCATTATTTGTGGTATAATTCCCTATCTAAATCATAAAATTTAGATATTGAAAGGACCTTACTTTCTGCTATATTTCTATTTTTTTAATTTAAATTCAGTTAATTAACATACAATTTATTATTGGTTTCAGAGGTAGAGGTCAGTGATTCATCAGTCTTATATAATAACCAGTGCTCAGTACATTACGTGCTCTTCTTAATGTCTATCACCCACTTATTCCATCTCCCCACCTACCTCCCCTCCAGCAACCTTCAGTTTGTTTTCTGTGATTAAGAGTCTTTTATGGTTTATTACCTGCTCTGGTTTCATCTTGTTTTATTTTTTCCTCTTTTCCCCTATGATTCTCTGTTTTGTTTCTTAAATTCCAAATATGATTGAGATCATATCATAATTATCTTTCTCTAATTGACTTATTTCACTTAGCATAATACCCTCTAGTTTCATTGATGTCATTGCAAGTGGCAAGATTTCATTTTTTTGATGGCTGAGTTGTATTCCATTATATATATTCACCATATCTTCCTTAATCATTCATCTGTGGATCGACATCCAGGCTCATTCCAGAGTTTGGCGATTGTGGACATTGCTTCTATATAAACATTGAGGTGCAGGTGCCCCTTCAGATCACCACATTTGTATCTTTGGGGTAAATACCCAGTATTGCAATTGCTGGATCATAAGGTAGCTCTATTTTCAACTTCTTGAGGAACCTCCACACTGCTTTCCAGAGTGGCTACATCAGCTTACATTCCCACCAACAGTGTAAGAGGGTTCCTCTTTCTCCTTATCCTCGACAACATCTTGTTTCCTGACTTGTTAATTTTAACCATTCTGACTAGTATGAGGTGGTATCTCATTGCGGTCTTTATTTATTTTTCCCTCATGAAAAGTGATGTTAAGCTTTTTTTTATGTGTCCATTGTCCATCTGTATGTCTTCTTCGGAGAAATGTGTTTGTTCATATCTTCTGCCAATTTCTTGATTGGATTATTTGTTCTTTGGGTGTTGAGTATGATAAGTTCTTTATAGATTTTGGATACTAGCCCTTTATCTGATATATCATTTGCGAATCTAGGCTGTGGGTTATTTTTGGTTTTGTCAACTCTTTCCTTTGCTGTGCAAAAGCTTTTTATCTTAATGAAGTCCCAATAGTTCACTTTTGCCTGTTTCCCTTGCCTTTGGAGATGTGTCTAGCAAGAAGTTGCTGCCTGTGTTCTCTAGGATTTTGATGGATTCCTATCTCACATTTAGGTCTTTCATCCATTTTGAATCTATTTTTGTGTATGGTGTAAAGAAATGATCCAGTTTGATTCTTCTGCATGTGGCTGTCCAATTTTCCCCACACCATTGTTGAAGATAGTCTCTTTTCCGTTGGATATTCTTTCCTGCCTTGTTAAAAATTAGTTGACCATAGAGTTGAGAGTCCCATTTCTGGGTTCTTTAGTCTGTTCCACTGATCTATGTGTCTTGTTTTTGTGCCAGTACCATACTCTCTTGATTATTACAGCTTTGTTATAAAGCTTGAAGTCCAGAACTGTGATACCACCAGTTGTTGGTTTTCTTTTTCAGCATTCCTCTATTTGGAATTCCTCTGTTTGGGGTCTTTTCTGGTTTTATACAAATTTTAGGATTATTTGTTCCAGCTCTGTGAAGAAAGTTGATGGTATTTTGATAAGGATTGCATTTAATGTGTAGATTGCTCTAGGTAACATTGACATTTTAACAGTATTTGTTCTTCCATTCCATAAGCATGGAATGTTTTTCCATTTCTTTGTGTCTTCCTCAATTTCTTTCATGAGTGTTCTATAGTATTCTGAATAGAGATTCTTTACCTCTTTGATTATGTTTATTCCTAGGTATCATATAGTTTTTGGTGCAATTATAAATGGGATTGACTCCTTAATTTCTCTTTTTTCTGTGTTGTTGTTAGTCTGTAGAAATGCAACTTACTTATGTGCATTGATTTTTATATCCTGCCACTTTGCTGAATTCTTGTGTGAGTTCTAGCAGTTTTGGGGTGGAGTCTTTTGGGTTTTCCACATAGAGCATTATGTCATCTGCAGAGAGTAAACGTTTGGCTTCTTTGTCAATTCAGATGCCTTTGATTTCGTTTTGTTGTCTGATTGCTTAGGCTAGGACTTCTAGTACTGTGCTGAATAGCAGTGGTGATAGTGGACATCCCTGCCATGTTTCTGACCTTAGGGGAAAAGCTCTCAGTTTTCCACCATTGATAATGATACTCGTTGTGGGCTATTCATAGATGGCTTTTATGGTATTGAGGTATGTTCCCTCTATCCCTACACTGTGAAGAGTTTCAATCAAGAAAGGATGCTGTGCTTTGTCAAATGCTTTTTCAGCATCTATTAAAAGGATCATATGGTTCCTGTCCTTTCTTTTATTTATGTATTATATCACATTGATTGATTTACAGATGTTAAGT
This sequence comes from Enhydra lutris kenyoni, assembly GCF_002288905.1. Lineage (NCBI taxonomy): Eukaryota > Metazoa > Chordata > Mammalia > Carnivora > Mustelidae > Enhydra > Enhydra lutris. Next base: position 17,531,071 of record NW_019154087.1, read on the forward strand.
GACCCTTGAAGACCAGGAATAAGACCCACTTGGTTGTGGTGAATAATCCTTCCAATGCACTGTTGGGTTCTATTGGCTAGTATTTTGGTGAGAGTTTTCGCATCCATGTTCGTCAGGGATACTGGTGTATAATTTTCCTTCTTGGTGGGGGTCTTTGTCTGGTTTTGGGATCAAGGTAATGATGGCCTCATAGAAAGAGTTTGGAAGTTTTTCTTCCATTTCTCTTTTTTGAAACAGCTTTAGAAGAATAGGTATTAATTCTTCTTTGTTTTGTAGAATTCCCCTGGGAAGCCATGACCCTGGGTTCTTGTTTTTTGGGAGGTTTTTGATTAGTGCTTCAATATCCTTGCTGGTTATGGGCCTGTTCAGGTTTACTATTTCTTTCTATTTCAGTTTTTGTAGTTTATACATCTCTAGGAATACATCCATTTCTTCCAGATTGCCTAATTTGTTGGCATATAGTTGCTCCTAATATGTTGTTATAATGGTTTGCATTTCTTCAATGTTGTTTGTGATATCTCCTCTTCATGATTTTATTAATTCGGGTCCTTTCTCTTTTCTTTTTGATAAGTCTGGTCAGGGGATTTTCAATCTTATTAATTCTTTCAAAGAACCAGTTCCTAGTTTTTGTTGATCTGTTCTACTGTCCTTTTGGTTTCTATTTCATTGATTTCTGCTGTAATCTCTTATTTGTCTTCTGCTGGGTTTAGGTTTTATTTGCTGTTCTTTCTTCAGCTCCTTTAGGTATAAGTTTAGATTGTATATTTGAGACTTTTCTTGTCTCTTGAGAAAGGCTTATATTGATGTATATTCCCCACATAGGACTGCCTTGCTGTATGCCAAAGGTTTTGAGCAGTTGTTTTCATTTTCATTTGTTTCCATGATTTTTTAAAAATTCTTCTTTAGTTTTCTGGTTGACCCATTCATTCTTTAATAGGATGCTCTCTATTCTCCAGATATTTGAATTCTTTCCAGTATCCTGATTGAATTCCAGTTTTAAAGCATTGTAGTCCAAAAATATGCAGGGAATGATCCCAGTCTTTTGGTACCCATTGAGACCTGATTTGTGACCCAGGTTGTGATCTATTCTGAAGACTGTTCCATGTGCACTCAAGAAGAATGTGTATTCTATTGTTTTAGGTTAGAATGTTCTCCATACATCTGTGAAATCCATATGGTCCAGTGTGTCATTCGGAGCCCTTGTTTAGTTGCTGATCTTCTGCTTAGATGATCTTTCCATTGCAGTATTGTATTACTATCAATGTGTTTCTTTAATTTTCTTTTTTTTTTAAAGATTGTATTTATTTATTTGATAGACAGAGATCATAAGTAGTCAGAGAGGCAAGCAGAGAGAGAGGAGGAAGCAGGCTCTCCACTGAGCAGAGAGCCCAATGCGGGACTCAATCCCAGGACCCTGAGACCATGACCTGAGCCGAAGGCAGAGGCTTTAACCCACTGAGCCACCCGGGCGTCCCTCTTTAATTTTTTTATTAATTGGTTTATATTATTGGCTGCTCCCATGTTAGGCATAAATATTTATAATTATTAGATCTTCTTGTTGGATAGACCCTTTAATTATGATATCGCTATATCATAATGATATATTACATTCCTCATCTCTTATTATAGTCTTTGGTTTAAAATCTAACTTGTCTGTTACAAGGATTGCCACCCCAGCTTTCTTTTGGTGTCCATTAACATGATAAGTGGTTTTCCACTCCCTCACTTCAAATCTGGGGGTGTTTTTGGGTCTAAAATGAGTCTCCCACAGACAACATATCGATGGGTCTTTCTTTTTTATCCAAACTGATACCCTTTGTCTTTTGATTGGGGCATTTGGCCCATTTATATTCCAAGTAACTATTGAATTTAATACCATTGTATTACCTGTAAAGTCACTGTTTCTGTATATTATCTCTGTTCTTTTGTGGTCTCTCTCTTGCTTGAAAGATCCCTTTTAATATTTCTTGTAGGATTGGTTTGATGATCACAAATTCTTTTAGTTTCTGTTTGTCCTGGAAGCTTTTTATTACTCTTTTTATTCTGAATGACATCCTACGATAAAGATAGTCTTAGTTGTATACTTTTCTCACTTAGCACCCTGAATATATCATGCCAGAGCTTTCTGGTATGCCCTGTCTCTGTGGATAGGTCTGCTGCCAATCTAATGTTTCTGCCCTTGTAGGTTATAGGCCTTTTGTTCCAAGCAGCTTTCAGGATTTTCTCTTTGGCTGTGAGATTGCAAGTCTCACTATTATGTTGGGGGTTGACCTATTTTTATTGATTTTTGAGGGGCATTTGCTGTGCCTCCAGGACTTGAATGCCTGTTTCTTTCCCCAGACTAGGGAAATGAATGCTATAATTTGCTCCAAAATCTGCCCCTCTCTCTCTGTTTGCTCTTCTTCTGAAATCCCAGTTATCCTAATACTGTTTTGCTATATGGTATCACTTATCTCTCACATTCTCTCCTTGTGATCTCACATTGGATCCTTGTGATCCAATAATTGTTTATCTCTTTTTCTCAGCTTCTTTATTCCCCATGATTTTGTCTTCCATATCTCTAATTCTTTCTTCTGCCTCTTTTATCCTAGCTGTTAGAGCCTCCATTTTAAAATTTCATCTCATTGATAGATTTTTTTATTTGACTTGGTTAGATTTTAGTTCTTCTATTTCTCCAGAAAGGGATTCTCTAGGGTCCTCTATGCTTTTTCAAGCCCAGCTAGTATCTTTATAATCATTATTCTGAACTCTAATTCTGAGATCTTACTTATGTGAATACTGATTAGGTCCCTGGCAGTCGGTACTGCCTCTTTTTCCCTTTTTTTTCAGGAGATTTTTCCATATTGTCATTCTTCCCTGAGGATAGCTGAACAAAAGAACAAAATACTAAAATGGCAACAGTGAATCCAGAGAAATATACACTAAACAAATCAGAAGAGCCCTGAAACTGAAAATTTAAAAAAAAAAAAAAAAAAAAAGGAGAGAGAGAGAGAGAGAGAATATAATCAGACAGCTGAACAGAATAGAGCAATACACTGGATCCTGTTTAAATTTTGGTCTGTTTGTTAAAAAATTGGATCCCAAAATTATAAAGAAAGAAAAACTTATATGTGTACAAAAATAAAATTAAATACAATGAAAGGATAGAATGTAACTGTAAAAATGAAAATTAAAAGATAAAAAACAACAAAAAAGTAAGGTGTATAAACAGACAGGTGAGAACAATTCACTATATCCTGAGTGTATTTTGGTTTGTTTGTTAAAAGAAATTACATTTTACAATTGTAAGGAAAGAAATACTTACATATATACCAAAGTAAAATTAAATACATTGAAAGGAAAGAATGTAACTGTAAGATGAAAATTAAAAATGACTTTAATAAAACAAAAAAAAAAAAGCAAAAACAAGCAAAAAAGAGAATGTGATCAAACAGATGAATAGAACAAAGCTATACTCTAGATTTTGGGTGTATTTTGGCCTGTTAGAAGAAGCTGCATTGCAAAATTGTAAAGAAAAAAAACTTCTATACATACAAAAATAAAATAAATACAGCAAAAGGATAGAATGTAACTGTAAAAATGAAAAGTAAAAAAGATTTAAGAGAAGAGTTGATAAAATAAGAAACTGGTTGATAAAAGAAAGATAAAAAATAAAATAAAATTGAAAGACTAAAGAATCATGAGAAAGAAACCATGAATTCTATGTGCTATATTACCCTAGTGCTGGAGTTGTGCAGTTTTCATTGATCAGTAAACTTGGTTTTGGCGGGATGTTCTTCCTGATCTTCTGGGTAAGGGACCTGTTGTTTTGATTCTTGAGTGCATTGTCCCCTGGTGGCATTTCACCGCCCTTGTCAGGGGGCCAGGCTAAGTAATCTGTTCTAGTTTGCTGTATGTGGCTTTTGTTCCCTGAAGGCTTTCTGAGCAGCTTTAGAGGATGAGAATAATAATGGCAGCCTCCCAGTCTCTGGCCCTAGAGCCAAAAGCTTGGGCCTCACTCCTCAGTGAGCCCTCAGAGAAAAGCAGACAATTACTCCTGTCTCCCTGGTCTCTGTCCATAGTCTGTGCCCTTCCAATCTGTGACCAAACATTACTCTATCTCTGGCATAAGACCCTGCTCTGAGTCTCCAAACCCAGCAAACTCCTATGGGGCACACCCATGCCGCTCCTCTCGGGGAGGAAGGAGGGTCTCACTGGTTCTGCCACTTGTTGGGCCCCTGATTGGAGAGCAGTCACCTGACTATGGCACAGTTGGATGTTTATGGCAACCCGAGTCCTGGGCTCACTGCAGCCAGCTTCCTCACTCCAATGCCTGGGAGTGCAATGCAACTCTGCTGCACTCAGTTACCCCCAGTGTTAGAGTGACCCCGAGTATCCTGAGACCAGTCTGTCTCACCTAGGATTCTGCTCTGCTTGACCACCTGAGCACCTTTCAGGCCGGGACATCCCTCACCAGAGCAGACTTCTAAAAGTTCTGATTTGTGCTCCACTGCTATATCACTTTCTGGTAGCCAGCTTACAGAGGATCCCTCCCCCATCTTTTATCTTCCCGTATATCACTTTGGATTTACTTCTCTGCACCTCCTACCTTTCAGAAAGTGGCTGCTTTCCTATTTGTAGAGTTGCATCTATTTTTTTCTTAGATCTCTGGTTGAATTTGTTGGTGTTCAGGATGATTTTATAGCTATCTAGCTGAATTCCTAGGACCAGATGAAACTAAGGTTTCCTACTCCTCTGCCATCTTGGACTCCTCTCTTGTGTTTGTAATAATAGTCAAACTCTTATGGTAATATTCATGGAACCTAAATTGTGTTGAGAAATCTTTGGGCTTAGATTTATGCATACCAAGAGGAAATATAAGTAGTTATCAAAGGAAAGACCTTGTTTTTGATTAGTTCTTTCTTGCAAGTAAGACTTTGAAAATCTACCAGAAAATGCTTTCTTATACTGTGTAAGCTATCAGTATATCTTTATATAAATATTTGCTTGTTATACCATCACTAAACAGTGGTGAGCCCCTTACCACTGCTTAGTTGGTAAGCTTCTATAAGGACACAGATTCTTTTCTTTCTTGCTCTGGTTTTTCATCACTATCACTATTATGTGTAGATAATTACAGGACCAGGTATATATGTGTCGGGTAGAGGAGAGTCTGGTCTTCTAAACTTCAGAAGACCCTACACATTCCAGTCACTTAATGCAACTTTGTTCTAGACAGATGTGGCGAGAATGCCTTGGCCGTCTTCCCAGATGGGTGGAAGTGAGTTCAGAGACTGTTTTGTTTGCTGTTGATTCCTCAGTGCCTAGAAAGTTTGCTGGCACAAATTGGTGCTCAAGAAATGTTTGTTAAATTAATACATAGAAACAAAGTAGTATAATGCTAGTTGTACCTTGGTGTCAGAATTTTTGAGGGAAACAAACAGTGAGTATCTCATTTTTGTGAATGTAGCTTGTAACTAATTTGCAAATGTCATTACCTAGCTATGACTGCTGGTATTGGACTTAATGTCCTGTTGTGCTCAATGTTACTGGTTTTTTTCCTCTCATTAAAATTATGGATTTTACTTACCAAGTTTTCTCTTCCTATCAAAGAGATAGAGAAAATACTGTAATTCACATTTAATTACTGGGTCAATATTAATTGCCCAGTTCTCTCGTTTCTTGGAAAGAATTCTCTCCTTGGAGAAATCTCAGGCCCTCTTTAAAGTAGATCCTTTTTCTAATTTGTTAGGTAAGCTAAATGTCAGAATCCAGCTGTGGACACAGCCATGATTCAAACTGCTGATTCCCCCCAGTTGAAAATGAAAATATGGACACCTTTGAAGGATCAGAGAAGGGAAAGAAGTACAGAGAAACCTTGATGGCAGCTGTTTTGTGAACAGCAGTCTGGAAGGCTGGCAAAGGCTTCTCAGTGTTTTGTAGGACTCTACCACAGATCAGACTATGCTTTTTACTTGTGCTTTTTGTCCTATTTTTAAAAGCAAAGAATGTCACCAGAAATATTTCTAATAAAACATGTACAATACCTCCCATCTGTTATGTGATTATACATTTTTAACCTAATTCTTAAAATTATATCATCTACTAATATTTTATTGAATGTATGTCACATGCCAGGACTGATGCTAAGTGCTCTGTATACATTATCTTTTTTAATAGTTGTAGTAACCCTCTGAGCTTAGATACAGTATTGTGTTCATTTCTACAAATAAAGTAAAGAGGCAAGGGATATGAAGCACCTTGCACAGTTACCCAGCAAGTGGCCAAGCTGGGACTGCATTCCAGGTGTTCTGTATCCAGAGCCCACACTTGCCTCTGTGCTCTCTCACTCCATGATGGCTCTGGAGGCCTGGGATTATTTTGTTTATCCTGCTGAAGGGACAGCTGCAGTAATGACCAAATATACTGTGACATTAACTCCCCCTGGAAGTGTAATTTGATTATGTTTAGTAAACTGAATGAATTTCTGATTTCTGTAAATGCAGCTTTTAATTGATTTACAAATGACATTGTTTGGAGCTTTGCTGGTATTGGACTTGGTATCCTGTTGCAGTCGATGCTCCTGTTTTTGCCCTCCACACATTGATTGCATTTTCTGTTAGGCTATTTTAATCATGTCCTTTCAAAGTAGCCATCTGAAGAGAAATAACTAAAGGTGGTGACTATGCTGAAGTAGGCTTTGTGTGGAAATAAAACCTACATGCAGTGGGAATTACCTTCTCATTGTTGCTCTGCTCCAAAATTGTCAGTGAGACAAATGAATAAATAGATAACCTTTAAAGAATGCAATTTTTTATATGTACACTATTAAAATCAATGAAAACTGTTGACATAGGATACCTTTTAATGTCTACATTTAGTTTCCTTAAATTGATTTGCTTATAAAATTCCTAATACAGTCTTCAATACAATTTACTATATAGTCTGTGGCCAGATTCCCTGACTTTGATCTTTGCAAGAGAAAGAAACTATTTCTCCATTTAGAACAGATGGCTGTAGGAAACAAGTTACCATATGAATGACCTTTTATGCCTAGGTATAGATATCCTAGGAATATATGCACTGAACGTTACTTCATGCTACTATAGTACTTGGAGATTCTGTGCCATTCTTGCCACTTTCCAGTTGAAGCTGAGAAGAACTTAAGTTTTGGGGCCTGAATTGCTCTTTCTTCCTAAAAACGTTTTTCAGTGTCTATAGACTTAATTTTTATAATTTTTTTCTTAGGAGGACTTTTAATATTAAATCTCTTAGCAAGTTCAAATGTACAATCAGTATTTGTAACCACAGTCACCATGCTGTGTGTTACATCCTCATGACTTAAACTGGGAGTTTGTATCTTTGATCCCCTTCTTCCGTTTTACCCACCCCATAGTCCCTCCCTTCTGGCAATCACCAGTCTGTTCTCTATATCTATGAACTTGATTTTATTTCATTTGTTTTTTAAATTCAACATATAAGTGGGATCATAAGGTATTTGTTTCTCTTTGCCTAACTTATTATTTTACTTAGCATAATGCCCTCATTGTCTATCCATGTCATTGCAAATAGAAAGATCTCATTCTTTTTTTGGTTGAATAGAATTACATTTGTATATGAACATGTATGTATATGTATGCATATATCTTTTTAATTAGCGTTTTCATTTTCTTTAGGTAAATACCCAGAAGTGGAACTGCTAAATCATATGGTAGTTCTACTTTTAAATTTTTGAGGAACCTCCATACTATTTTACATTATGGTTGCACCATTTTACACTACCACCACCAATGTACAAGGCTTCTTGTTTCATTATATCACTTGTTATTTTTTGTCTTTTTGTTAATACAACATTACAACACGTGTGAAGGGATATCTCATTTTTGTTTCAATTTTCATTTCCATAATGATAAGTGATGTTGAACATCTTTTCTTGGCGACTGTTGGCCATTTTTATCTCTTTAGAAAAATGTTCAGATCCTCTGCCAATTTTCTAATCAGGGTTTGTTTTTTTCTTTCTTTTTTTTTTTTACTAATCAGTTATATACATTTTTAGAAATATATTTTTGATATTAGCCACTTATGAGATAATTTGAAAATATTTTCTCCCATTCAGTAGGTTGTCTTTTCATTTTGTGGATGATTTCCTTTGCTATACAGAAGCTTTTCAGTTTGATGTAATCCTAGTTGTTAATTTTTGCCTTCATTGCCTTTGCTTTTGAAGTCAGATCAAAAAGTTCCTCACTAAGAACGATGTCAAGGAGATTGATGCCTATGTTTTTTTCTAGGAGTTTTAAGATTTCAGGTCTTATATTCAAGTTTTTAATCCATTTTGAATTTATTTTTGTGTATGGTGTAAGATAGTAGTTTAGTTTCTTTCTTCCACATGTGGCTGTCCCAGTTTTGCAACACTGTTTACTGAAGAAACTGTCTTTTCCTCATTATATCTTTGCTTTATTAGTCATAAAGTAATGAACCATGGATGTGTGGGTTTATTTCTGGGCTCTCTGTTCTGTTAAATTGGTCTATATATCTGTTTTTATGCTAATAACACACTCTCTTAACTACTACACTTTTGTAATGTAGACTAAAATCAAAGAGTATAAGGTCTCTACCTTTGTTCTTTCTTAATATTGCTTTGGTTATTCTGGGTCTTCTGTGGTTTCATATAAATTTTAGGATTGTTTGTTCTATTTCCATGAAAAATCCCATTTGAATTTTGATTGGGATTTCATTGAATCTGTAGATTGCTTTGGGTAGTATGGCTATTTTAACAATACTAATTCTTTTAATCCATGAGATGAAATGTCTTCCCATTTATTTGTTTCTTTAGTTTCTTTAACATCTTATAGTTTTCAGTGTACAGGTCTTTCGCCTCCTTGGTTAAATTTATTCCTAGGTATGTATTCTTTTTAATGCAGTTATAAATGAAATTGTTTTCTTAATTTCTCTTTCTGATATTTTATTGTTAGCATATAGAAATGCAACAGATTTCTGTATATTGACTTTGTATCCTACTACTTTACTGAATTTATTAGTTCTAGCATTTTTTTGGTGGCATCTTTAAGGTTTTCTATATATAAAATCATGTCATCTGCAAATAGTGATACTTTTACTTCTTCCTTTCCAATTTGTATGCTTTTTATTTATTTTTTTCTTGCCTAATTGCTGTGGCTAGGACTTCTAGCACTATTTTGAATAAAAGTGGTGAGAGTGGGCATTCTTATTTTGTTTCTGATCTTAGAGGAAAGACTTTCAGCTTTTCATCATTGAGTATGTTATTAGGTATCAGTTTGTCATGTATAGTCTAATTATATTGGTGTTTCTTCTGTTCCCACTTTGTGGAGAGATTTATCATAAATGGATTTTGAATTTTGCCTAATACTTTTCTGCATAGATTGAAATAATCATATGATTTTTATTCTCCATTTTGTTAATGTGGTGCATCATGTTGATTTCTGTGTAAATGTTGAATCATCCTTACGTCCCTGGAATAAATACTACTTTATTATAATGTATTATCCTTTTTTTTTTAAGTATTTTTTTTATTAATTTCTTTTCAGCGTAACAGAATTATTTCTTTTCAGCGTAACAGAATTCATTGTTTATGCACCACACCCAGTGCTCCATGCCATACGTGCCGTCCATAATACCCACCACCTGGCTCCCCCAACCTCCACAACCCGCCCCTTCAAAACCCTCAGATTGTTTTTCAGAGTCCATAGTCTCTCATGGTTCACCTCCCCTTCCATTTTCCCTCATCTCCCTTCTCCTCTCCATCTCCCTATGTCCTCCTTGTTACTTGTTATGCTCCACAAATAAGTGAAACCATATGATAATTGACTCTCTCTGCTTGACTTATTTCACTCAGCATAATTTCTTCCAGTCCCGTCCATGTTGCTACAAAAGTTGGGTATTCATCCTTTCTGATGGAGGCATAATACTCCATAGTGTATATGGACCACATCTTCCTTATCCATTCGTCTGTTGAAGGGCATCTTAGTTCTTTCCACAGTTTGGCGACCGTGGCCATTGCTGCTATAAACATTGGGATACAGATGGCCCTTCTTTTCACTACATCTGTATCTTTGGGGTAAATACACAGTAGTGCAATTGCAGGGTCATAGGGAAGCTCTATTTTTAATTTCTTAAGGAATCTCCACACTGTTCTCCAAAGTGGCTGCACCAACTTGCATTCCCACCAACAGTGTAGGAGGGTTCCCCTTTCTCCACATCCTCTGCAACACATGTTGTTTCCTGTCTTGCTAATTTTGGCCATTCTAACTGGTGTAAGGTCGTATCTCAATGTGGTTTTGATTTGAATCTCCTTGCTGGCTAGTGATGATGAACATTTTTTCATGTGTCTAATAGCCATTGTATGTCTTCATTGGAGAAGTGTCTGTTCATGTCTCCTGCCCATTTTTTGACATGATTATCTGTTTTGTGCCTATTAAGTTTAGGAAGTTCTTTATAGATCCTGGATTTCAGCCTTTTGTCTGTACTGTCATTTGCAAATATCTTCTCCCATTCCGTGGGTTGCCTCTTTGTTTTGTTGACTGTTTCCTTTGCTGTGCAGAAGCTTTTGATCTTGATGAAGTCCCAAAAGTTCATTTTCACTTTTGTTTCCTTTGCCTTTGGAGACATATCTTGAAAGAAGTTGCTGTGGCTGTATCGAAGAGGTTACTGCCTATGTTCTCCTCTATGATTTTGATGGATTCCTGTCTTACGTTGAGGTCTTTTATCCATTTCGAGTTTATCTTTGTGTCCATGTATTATCCTTTTAATGTGTTGTTGAATTTGGTTAATATTTTGTTGAAGATTTTTTCATCAATGTTCATCAGGGATATTGGCCTATAATTTTCTTTTCTTGTGGGATCTTTGTCTTGTTTTGGTATCGGGTAATGCTGTTCTTGTAAAATTAATTTGGAAACATACTATTTTTTATTTTTTTAAGTAGAGTTTGAAAAAGATTGGTGTTACTTATTCTTTGAATTTTTGGCAGACTTCATCAGTGAAGTTATCTGGTCCTGAACTTTTGTTGGGAGTTTTTTGGTTACTGATTCATTCTACTTTCTAGTAATCAGTTTATTCATATTTTCTCTTTCTTCATGATTTAGTCTTGAAAGATTGTGTATTACTAAGAATTTATTCTAGGTTGTCCAATTTATTCTAGTTTTCCCATATAACTTGTTGGTATATGATTGTTTTTAGTAGTCTCTAATGATCCTTTGTATTTTTATGGTATCAGTTATAATGTCTCCCCTTCTCTTTCATTTCTGATTTTATGTATTTGAGGTCTCTTTTTTTCTTGGCGAGTCTAGCCAAAATCTTGTCAATTTGGTTTATCTTTTCAAAGAACCATCTCTTAATTTCACTGATCTTCTGTGTTGTCTTTTCAGTTTGTGCTGTATTTTTTTCTGCTCTGATCTTTATTTCCTTCTTCTAACTTTGGGCTTCATTTGTTTCTTACTTTCTAGTTTCTTTGAGATATAAAGTTAGATTGTTTATTTGAAATTTTTCTTGTTTTTTTGAGGTAGGCCTGAGTTGCTATGAACTTTCTTCTTGGAAGTATTTTTGTTGTACCCCATAAATTCTGGTATATTGTATTTCCATTTTCATTTGTCTCAATACATTTTTTTTTCTTCATTGATTCTTCATTGACTTATTTGTTATTCAGTTACATGGTGTTTAATCTCCACATGTTTGTGATTTTTCCCTTTGTTCTTGTAATTGATTTTTAGTTTAAACCATTATGGTCAAAAAGCATGCTTGATAAAATTTCAGTCTTAATTTTGTTATGACTTGTCTTGTGGTCTAACATATGATCTACTCTGAAGAATGTTCCATGTGCACTTGAGAATAATGTGTATTCTGCTGTTTTGGATGAAATGTTTTGTATATATCTATTAAGTCCATCTGGCTTAATGTGTCATTTAAGGACAATGTTTCCTTACTGATTTTCTGTCTGGATAATCTATCTATTGTTGTAAGTGAGGTATTAGAGTCCCCTACTGTTGTATTACTCTCTATTTCCCCTTGTATCTGTTAATATTTGTTTTACATATTTAGGTGCTTCTATGTTGGGTGCTTAAATATTTACAAACGTTATATCCTCTTGTTGGATTGGCCCCTTTATCATTTTGTTATGCCCTTCTTTGTCTTTTATTACAGTCTTTGGTTTAAGGTCTATTTTCTCTGAAATAAACAAACTATCCTGGCTTTTCTTTGGTTTCCATTTGAATGGAACATCTCTTTCATCCCTTCACTTTTGATATTTGTCTGTGTCTTTCTTCCTATCTTGCTCTTTTCCTTTGTGGTTTGATGACTTTCTTCAGTGGTATGCTTAGATCCCTTTTTCATTTTTTCTTTGTTTTGCGTACCTACCATAAGTTTTTGCATTTTTTGACGACCATGAGGCTTATATCTAACAGTCTATATTTATAACAGTCTATTTTAAGTTGATAATAACTTAAATTTGAATGCATTCTAAAGGTCTCCATTCACTCCTCCACTCACCCACAATTCATCTTTTTGGTGTCACATTTTACATCTTTTTATCTTGCATATCCTTTAACTAATTATTGTAGCTATTATTTTTACTACTTTTGTCTTTTAACCTTCAGATTCACTTTATAAGTGTTTAGTGTACTACCTTAACTATATATATACCTTTAGCAGTGATATTTCTAGTTTATGTTTTAATGTTACTAATTAGCACTCTTTCTTTTCCTCTTAAGGAAGTCCCTTTAACATTTCTTGTTAGCAGCTGGTTTAGCAGTGATGTATAATTCCTTTAGCTTTTGCTTATTTAGAAAACTAGCTCTCCTTCAATTCTGAATGAAAACATTGCTGGGTAGAGTATTCTTGGTTGGAATTTTTTGCTTGAGCACTTGGAATATAACATGGCACTCTTCTCTGACCTGTAAAATTTCTGGCAAAAAAAAATCTTCTGATGGACTTGTTATCTTGTTCTCTACCAGTTGTTATTCTCTTTCAGCTTTTAATTCTCACTTTGTCTTTAATTTTGATATTTTAGTTTTAATGTGCCTTAATGTGGGTTTCTTTGATTGTAAGTTATTTGGAATTCTCTGGGCTTTCTGGATCTAGATGTCTGTTTCCTTCCCCAGGTTGGGAAATTTTCAGCCATTATTTCTTCAAACAAGTTTTCTGCCCCTTTTTTCTCTTCTCCTTCTGGGACCCATATAATGTGAATGTTGATTTGCTTGATGTTGTTTCATAAGCCCCTTAAGCTGTTTTCACCTTTTTCATCATCATTATTATTGTTTACTGCTCTCATGGAGTGAGTTAACACTGTCTTGTCTTCAAGTTAACTGATCCTTTCTTCTATTTGTGTAATCTGTTACTGAACCCCTCTAATGAGTTTTTCTGTACAATTATTGTTATTGTTCAACTTTAGCTTCTATTTGGTACTTTCTTATATTTTCTATCTCTATTGAAGTTATCACTGTATTTATTCAGTTTTCTCCCATATTTGATGAGCGTTTTTATGACCATTACTTTGAATGTTTTATCAGATAAATGACTTACCTCCGTTTCATTGAGTTTTTTTCCTGAGGTTTTATCTTGTTCTTTCATTTGCAACATATTTTTTTGTTTCTTATTTTTCATGACCATTTGTTTTATGTTTTTGGTGAAAAAGCTATCTCTCTCTGACTTGTAGGAGGGGTCTTGTGTAGGGTATGAACCTTACTGTTCAACCTTGCTTTAACTCTTGGTTGATTCTCAACCTCTGTGATTATCTTAGCAGCTTATTTTATTTTTAATACCTCTCAGTTGTTGAGGTTGTGCCAAGACCTGTCTGTGTCCCAGTGGAGGAGATCTCAGTCTGCACCTAATTTCAGGTTGATGAGAAGCTAGGACTTTAGGCAGCAACTTACAAAGTATGCAGATATATATAGTCCTATGAGAAAACAATTGTAAACCATTATGGCTTCCAGACCAGGTGATCTGGAGTCATCCCCAAGCAATAGTTACAACAGTTGGGGCTCTAGACAAGCATATAAACTCCTTCCTGGGAGTTACCAGCGAGCTATAGTAAGGTAGAAGGAGAGTACAAAGACAGCATGTACTGGTTTCTGTTTCCTGAGAGCACTTTCAGGGCCTCTAGGAAGCCTCTCATATTGTAAGACCAGGAGTTTACCTCAAGGCCAAAGCTACTAGGAACTCAAATAGGCCTTTTTCTCAGAAAGACTGCGGTGTGTTTCAGTATGCTATCTGTGCAGTACACTGGGAAGTAATTTGCCAAGGAATGTCTCCAATTGTTATAGAATTATGAGATCCAAGCTCCCAAGCCAGGTGCTCAAGGGGTGTTCCATAGGCTGCTGATATGAAAAATCAGGCACCACAGTTAAAAAAATAATAATAATAAAAAATAAAACAAAAACACACAAAAAAATAACAAAAAAACCCCATCAGTTGTGTCTAAAAGCTCTCCTCCAGAGGACTGACATTCAGAGTGTGGTAGGCCCCTGCCACCTGTGAAAGGAAGAGATAAACCACAAGAATGTTGTCCATTGGCTGTAGGAAGGCAGAGGGAGGTGCTTTAGCAAGGCAGGGGAAGAATGCAAAGACAGTGTCTGCCAGTTGGAGTCTAAATATGGAATCCTTCATGAAAAGGAGTTTAAAAATGTGCTCACCTCCCACTGGCTTTAGCAAGGTGAAAGGAGAGTGCAAAAAATGCCACTCATCAGCACCTCTGTGCCCAGAGAGAATGCCAATGGGCCCCTACCCTACCAGAGGATGCTTTAAAATTAGCAAATTAATTTTCTTCACATAATTTCTGGGTGCTTTTTAAACTGCTAACTTTGTGCTGGGCCCTAGAGAAAATGAGTCTGCCCTTTAAGAGGAGTCTCTCAGTTTGCTACAGCCCTTTGGGTCTCATAGACCCAAACCCTGTTGGTTTTCAAAGCCAGATATTTTGAAGGCTCTTCTTCCAGGTGCTGGTTGTAAGAGCTAGGGTGTCTGATGTTTGGAGTATGAGCACTTCACTCCTCAGGGAGAAGTTTTGATTTGTGAGTTTCCTCCTAATTATGCGTTGACATGTGGGAGGTGGGGTTTATGGTGAGACTACGTCTCAGCCTCTCCTACCTGCTTTGATGTGGCCCATTTCTTGTTTGATGGAAAGAGCTGTGTAGCTAGTTTTCAGATCTTTTAAAAGGGAATTTTTCCTTCTGTAGCTATTGTGGTAGGAGGTGGTAGGAGGTGAATTTAGAATCTTCTTGTGTCACCATATTGGACTGCCTCCTATCTCTATAGACTTATAAACCAAGACCTAGCAGGACAGGTACCATTTAGTGACCATATCATGTGTTACACTCTGGCAAGTCGATGACCTGAAAGTCATAGGTATACTTCTATTAGCTCTAGCTCCTTTGATTTTTTTTTTTTAATTTTTTTTTAGTGGGGAGGAAATGCATTTGGCTGACTATTTTCAAAAGTTTTCTGAAAATTTTTTGAAGTTATACTTTTATGATTAGAACCTGTCCTTGTGTGAATCAATTTATTATTGCAAATTAAATCAGGGAGCTGGAATGCTCATGCTAACACAGAGAACAGAATAATGGATGAGAGATTATTCTCTTTTTTGCTCTAAGAGTTATGTCTCTATTTGGAAATGAGTCCTGCTTTATGTTCCATTGGTGTTAACACTGAAGTTGATAGCAGAGGTAACGATTTGAAAACCAGAGGGAAACATGAAGACCTTTAACCTCAAGAATGAAGGGAAGCTACAAGAACCTTGATAAGCACTTCATAGATTTGAATTTGGGGAAGGTTTTCAATTGCTCAGGAACCTCTCTATTTACATCATATAAGATTTCATTGGATAATAAATGTTTACTACCATACAAACATAATTCGTTTTATTGTTCTTTGCATTATGGTCTTCTCAGATATTGCATTTTTTGTTTTGTTTTGTTGCAAATTGAAGGTTTGTGAAAACCCTGCTTCAAACAAGTCTCTTGGTACCCTTTTTTGAACCCTGTTTGCTCACTTTGTGTCTCTGTGTCACACTTTGGTAATTTTCACAGTATTTCAAACCTCTTCACTTTATTTTATTTGTTATGGTGATCTATGATCAGTGACTCCAAGTTGCTGAAAGCTCAGATGATGGTTAGCATTTTTTAGGAATAAAGCATTTTTTAATTAAGTTATGTACATCTTTAGATATAATGCTGTTGAACACTTAAACTACAGTTTAGTGCAAGCATAATTTTTATATGTACTGGGAAACAAAAATCATTTGACTCACTTTATTGCAATATTTGCTTTATTATGGTGGTTTGGAACTGAACGCACAATACA
Organism: Enhydra lutris kenyoni; assembly: GCF_002288905.1. Lineage (NCBI taxonomy): Eukaryota > Metazoa > Chordata > Mammalia > Carnivora > Mustelidae > Enhydra > Enhydra lutris. Next base: position 17,547,373 of record NW_019154087.1, read on the forward strand.
TCTGAGATACAGCTATAGTTATTCTGTAACTTACTATGCCAGAGTTCCTGAGAGAAAATCATTTAGTGTCTTGGGCCCTGACCTCACAGTTACCTCCAGCTGATCACTTTACCTGCCCGGTGCCTAGTCCAGTCCATTAGCAGGTCTTGGCTGCTCCATCCTCAAATTATGCTTCCTAAGTTGCCTCCCCACTTAAGCTGCATCACCACCAACCTGACCCACACCACCACTATGACTGATCCACAGGTGATTTTGGCTCCTCTACTGGGCTCTTTGCCTCCGTTCTGCACACAGCGGCCAGGTAAACTGAGACTACTCCTTCGGCCAAGTCTTGGCCCTATCCCTGTCCCCAAGGCCCTGTTCCCCCACCCTGAGCACACATGCCTGTCCTCTTAGGTGTGATGGAATTGCCATAACCTATGATCTTTTAAGTAGTCTTTCTAAAGTTGGGAAATCACAACATTTTGAGTCCCATCTTACTTAGAAATCAGAAATCAAATTTTCAGCTTCCTTTGCAGCTAGTATGCAATCATATTACCTCGGAGTGTCCAGTCTGATAAATTTTACCATATGTAAATTGGGGATTGATCATTGTCAGGAATCAGGTTTTGCATGGATGTTCTATTTTGTTAGTGAGTATGCTGATATACTGCTCTGGTTTGAGGCATTAGCAGTTATATAGTATCCAATTCTTGACACAGAATTGACATTTATCCTGGAGGCATTGGCAGTTGTACATTATTGATATTAATGGTGGCAGATTTAGTGGCATCTCTATGTAAATATTTCTCACATTGAAAATAACATTCATTTTTTTGCTCCCCAACAAATGGATATTTAGTACAGTGACTTGAATTAGATGTGAATAGGAAGATAAAGATGAGCCTAGGTAAAGTGTTGGATTTATGTTTAGATTGCCTGGTCTATGAATAATATGGACCTGATTCATCATCTGCTAAATTAAATTGTTCTTTTTAGTCAATATCCTAAATGTCCACTGAAGAGCTTTTTAATTTTGCAAATTATGCATCATTTCCTTTGTATAAGTCTTGCTGAGGGAATTTGGATTTGAGAACTATTAAAGGAAAATGGCAGGATGGAGAATTTATTTTTCTATCCTTTATAGTTTTACTAAGAATATAATCCAATTGATGGGAGTAAACTTATATGGCATATATTATTATCTAAGGAAATTAAGAAGACGTGAAATCTTTTTCACTATTAAATCAATTCACTACTAGCACTGAGACCCTGAACTGGGAGACATAGGAAAAACACTGCTGTCAGGTGTTTGTTTGAACTATACATCATGACCCATTACTGCTAGATGTAATGAAATAAATTTTTTTTTAATTTTTTAGATGTAATGAAATAAATATTTAATAAAAGATATCAATATGCCTTACATGTAGTAAGGTTAACTATCATTTTGTGTAACATTTTTTGGTTTTATATATGTGTATGTATTTTTACATATATGCTATATAGAATATAATTTCTATTGAGAGTCGTTTCTTACTGAGAAAGTTAAAAAGACCAAAAGCTTACTTTTAGTCAGTTGATGCCATATATCTTTTCTTAAAAAAACAAATTATTAAAATTCTTTTGAGTCCATTTTTGGTTTTTAAAATTAACTATGTCATAAATGGTCACAGAGAAATTGTGACCCTAGGAATTTCTGATGCAAACTTATTTATTCATATCATTCAGTTACATCAGCAGTTTATAAAAGGTTTCTGAGGTTCAGCCCATTGGGTAGTTCTCTTCAGTCTGGCACTTAGCGTAGTTTCTTCTTCATTATTTTTGTGTATGTTTAATGAATTATGCAGTTGAAAGAATACATTTGAAATAAAACAGGTTAGTTCCTTAAATCCAGTGTGTGATTCATTTATGGTTTTTGTTGTTGTTTTACTGCTTAGGTTTTGTTTTGTCCAGTTCTAGAAGTAAGTAATTTTTCAAGTTTGTGGAAATGTTCTTTCACCTGTGCTTGACATTGTTGGATGCAGTTTTGCTTTGAATTACTGGCAGCTCAAAGCAAGAGGAACAGGTATAGCTGTTCTCTTTTTCAGTTCTTAAGATTGTTCAGGCAAACCTTCAATCTAGTTCAAAACTTTTTTGTTTAGGAGATATTAAGAATTCTAAATTTCCCAATATGACACTGAACTGATATTTTTCTAAGATTTTATTGCCCTTAAAAAATGAAAATAATTTTTAAAAAAGGAATTCACTTTTACCAAATAGAAACCATTGCTTTCATTTTAATTACCTCTCTTTTCTACTCTTGCTCTTGCCAGAGAGTCCCAAATATTTTGTGAAATGAGGAATAATTTGAACACCCAGAAGCTTTGTAGGAGGAAAGATAAGTCCTTTGAGAGAATCAGAGAAGGTGATAGATATCGAACTCTATTCACACTTTACTGTTCCATGGCAGGAATCCAGAAGAAAGGTCACCTAGACTTCTGATTTAATGCTCATATTTAAGTATAATTTTCACATTAGTGTTGATCATAGTTCATTTTAATTTTAAAGATAGCTTTTTAAAATTAATGAGGCTATATCTCTTACTCTTTTTTTTCTTTCTTTTTTATTTTCTTTCCTGAATGGAAGCCCATCTTATAGTAGTTTATAAACTGCAGCGTAATTTGCTAGTGTAGTGTCTAACACAGTGTCATCATATATAGGCATTCTTTAAATAATGTTTATGGTTATACATAAAGTATTAAGTATTTAGAAAGATTGTATCTGGAAAAAGGTAAGATTATAAAACAGATTGATCAGCTGATAACTGATATATTTTTACTTTATAAATGATTAACCACATAGGTTTGATTTCCTCATCTACAATTAAGTATTTGTGTTTATTAATAATACTTGATACTTGATAGTAGTGCTAAAGAGCAGTTAAATATAATTAAAGACCTAAGAGCCATGGTCAATTGAAACTTCATGAGTAATATTCCTCATTATTTGCAGCTTCCATATTTGCAAATGCACTTGATTACTTAAATTTATTTATAATCCCATCAGTACCTGGGGCACTTTTGTAATCATTCTTGGACATTCACAGACATGTGCAGAGCAGCAAAAAGTTGGAATCACCTGATGTGCATGGCATTCCCAGCTAAGGTCTGACAAGGTCACAGTCTGCTGTCTTACATCAGCTCTCATACTTGAAGCAAGTATCTTTTTCACTATTTAATGCCATATTTTTGTGCTTTTTCTTGGTAATTTTTCTGTTTAGAATGGTCCCCAAGCATAGTGCCAAAGTCCTGTTTATTTTCTAAGCTCAGAAGGGTTGTGATGTGCCTTTTGCAGAAAAACACATGTTACAAGTTTTGTAGCAAAGCTTTCTTCAGACATGAGGGATATAGCACTGTTGGCAGTGAGTTCATCATTAATGAGTCAGCAATATAGATTAATTTAAATAAGGTTTCTTTAACCAGAAACACATATAAGGAAAAATTATACATTGATAAATTGACAAAATGTTGTGACTGGAGGTTTGCAGGCAGCTAAACCCTGTATTTTTCCCAGAACCATTGGTTCAGTATTTACTAATGCAGCATCCATTGTGACTTCTTAGAGCATAACTACCATAAATAATGAGAAATGACTGTTTTAAGCAGTCTGAAATTTGTTATAAGGAAAAAATGATGGGAAAAAATGATTTGGATTGGAGGAATCAAATTTATTTTTGCTTTTAAGGAAACATATTTCTACATAGAATTAATAGCATAATTATTGGAAAGACATTTTTCTCTACTTCTTTAGCTTTGAAGAGAACATAATATGGCAATGAGTGATCAAAAAGAAATACTGGATAACTTCCAAGTGATAATTTATTGCCTTATTCATAGGTAGAATATAGCCTATTTAAAAAAAAATTAACAATCCCTGTGAAAAATATTTACTCTTTATTTGTATAATCAATTTTATCAGAAATGTTGCTTAAAGTTTGGTGCTGGTGCACCGTTTTAGGTGAAGCAGATAGCCAAGACCCATCTAACTCCAGCCCCCCAATTTACATATGAGGAATGGAGGCCCACATCCATTCTGTACTTTGCCAAGATTGAAGAGCAAGCTATTGGTAGTTAGGGTCTGAACTAAAGATTCCATATTCAGTGAAGTATTTCTGTTCTTCCTCAGGTTGTCTATTTGCTGAAAACCCAACTGTTATACATCCTCCAATAAGTGCTTAGTGACAACCATAAGTGTGAAAGATTTTATTTCACACAATATTTTTATACAAATAAATTGGTCAAATTTTTGATAAAAAATTTACTTTTTTTAAAAAATTTTATTTTATTTTATTTTTTCAGTGTTCCAAAATTCATTGTTTATGCACTACACCCAGTGCTCCATGCAATATGTGCCCTCCATAATACCCACCACCAGGCTCACCCAATGCTCCACCCCCCCACCAAAACCCTCAGTTTGTTTCTCAGAGTCCACAGTTTCTCATGGTTTGTCTCCCTCTCCGATTTCCCCCAACTCACTTCTCTCCGTCTCCCAATGTCCTCCGTATTATTCCTTATGCTCCACAAAAGTGAAACCATATGATAATTGACTCTCTCTGACTGACTTATTTCACTCAGCATAATCTCTTCCAGTTCCGTTCATATTGATACAAAAGTTGAGTATTCATCTTTTCTGATGGAGGCGTAATACTCCATTGTGTATATGGACCATATCTTCTTTAGCATTCGTCCATTGAAGGGCATCTTGGTTCTTTCCACAGTTTGGCAACCATGGCCATTGCTGCTATGAACATTGGGGTACAGATGGCCCTTCTTTTCACTACATCTGTATCTTTGGGGCAAATACACAGTAGTGCAATTGCAGGGTCATAGGGAAGCTCTATTTTTAATTTCTTAAGGAATCTCCATACTGTTTTCCAAAGTGGCTGCACCACTTTGCATTCCCACCAACAGAGAGGTTTCCTACATCCTCTCCAACACTTGTTGTTTACTGTCTTGTTGATTTTGGCCATTCTAACTGGTATAAGGTAGCATCTCAGTATGGTTTTGATTTGAATCTCCCTGATGGCTAATGATGAACATTTTTTCATGTGTCTGTTAGCGATTTGTATGTCTTCTCTGAAGAAGTGTCTGTTCATGTCTTATGCCCATTTTTTGATGTGATTATCTGTTTTGTGTATGTTGAGTTTGAGGAGTTCTTTATAGATCTTGGAAATCAGCCCTTTGTCTGTAGTGTCATTTGCGAATATCTTCTCCCATTCTGTGGGTTGCCTCTTTGTTTTATTGACTGTTTCTTGTGCTGTGCAGAAGCTTTTCATCTTGCTAAAGTCCCAGAAGTTCATTTTCACTTTTGTTTCCTTTGCCTTTGGAGACATATCTTGAAAGAAGTTGCTGTGGCCAGTGTCGGGGAGGTTACTGCCTATGTTCTCCTCTAGAATTTTGATAGATTCCTTCCTCACATTGAGGCCTTTTATCCATTTCGAGTTTTTCTTTGTGTCTGGTGTAAGAGAATGGTCAAGTTTCATTCTTCTACACATAGCTGTCCAGTTTTCCCAACACCATTTATTGAAGAGACTGTCTTTTTTCCACTGTATATTTTTTCCTGCCTTGATGAAGATTATTTGACTGTAGAGTTGAGGGTCCATATCTGGGCTCTCTCCTCTGTTCCACTGGTTCTATGTGTCTGTTTTTGTGCCCATACCATGCAGTCTCGGTGATCACAGCTTTGTAGTAAAGCTTGAAATCAGGCAATGTGATGCCCCCAGTTTTGTTTTTCTCTTTCAACATTTCCTTAGCAATTCGGGGTCTCTTATGGTTCCATACAAATTTTAGGATTGTTTTTTCCAGCTCTTTGAAAAATACTGGTGGAATTTTGATTGGGATGGCATTGAAAGTATAGATTGCTCTAGGCAGTATAGACATTTTAACGATGTTTATTCTTCCAATCCATGAGCATCGAATACTCTTCCATCTTTTTGTGTCTTCTTCAATTTCTTTCGTGAGTGTTCTGTAATTCCTTGAGAACAGATCCTTTACCTCTTTGGTTAGGTTTATTCCCAGGTATCTTATGATTCCTGGTGCTATAGTAAACGGAATCAATTCTCTAATTTCCCTTTCTATATTTTCATTGTTAGTGTATAAGAAAGCCACTTATTTCTGTACACTGATTTTGCATCCTGCCACATTACTGAATTGCTGTATGAATTCTAGTAGTTTAGGGGTGGAGTCTTTTGGATTTTCCATATAAAGGATCATGTTGTCTGCAAAGAGAGAGCGTTTGACAACTTCTTTGCCAATTTGAATACCTTTTATTTCTTTTTGTTGTCTGGTTGCTGTTGCTAGGACTTCTAGTACTATGTTGAACAGCAATGGCGAGAGTGGACATCCTTGTCGTATTCCTGATCTCAAAAGGAAGGCTGTCAGCTTTTCCCCACTGAGGATGATATTCGCTGTGGGTTTTTCGTAGACAAATTTTATGAAGTTGAGGAATGTTCTCTCTATCCCTATACTTTGGAGCATTTTAATCAGGAACAGATGCTGTATCTTGTCAAATGCTTTTTCTGCATCAGTTGAGAGGACCATGTGGTTCTTCTCTCTTCTCTTATTGATTTGTTCGATCACATTGATTCATTTGTGAATGTTGATCCACCCTTGCATCCCATGGATAAATCCCACCTGGTCATACTGGATAATCTTTTTAATGTACTGTTGGATCCTATTAACTAGGATCTTCTTGAGAATCTTGGCATCCATATTTATCAGAGATATTGGTCTGAAATTCTCCTTTTTGGTAGGGTCTTTGCCTGGTTTGGGGATCAGGGTAATGCTGGCTTCGTAAAAAGAGTCTGGAAGTTTTCCTTCTGTTTCTATTTCTTGAAACAGCTTCGGGAGAATAGGTATTATTTTTTCTTTGAATGTTTGGCAGAATTCTCCAGGGAATCCATCAGGTCCTGGACTCTTGTTTTTTGGGAGGTTTTTGATCACTGCTTCTATCTCATTACTAGATATTCAGGTTGTCAATTTCTTCCTGATTCCGTTGTGGAAGTTTATAGGTTTTCGGGAATGTATCCATTTTGTCTAGGTTGCTTAACTTATTGGCATATAACTGTCAATAATAATTTCTGATGATTCTTTCTATTTCCTTGGTGTTAGTCATGATCTCTCCCTTTTCATTCATAATTTTATTAATTTGGGTCCTCTCTCTTTTCTTCTGGATTAGTTTGGCCAGTGGTTTATCAATCTTATTGATTCTTTCAAAAAAACAAGCTTCTAGTTTTGTTTCTGTGTTCTACTGTATCTCTAGTTTCTATCTCATTGATCTCTGCTCTAATCTTAATTATTTCCCTTCCTGTGTGTGGGGTTGGCTGAATTTGTTGTTGATTCTCCAGTTCTTTAAGTGTAAAGAGAGCTGGTGTATTCTGGATTTTTCTTTTTTTTTTTTTGAGGGAGGTTTGGATGGCTATGTATTTCCTTCTTAGGACCGCCTTTGCTGTATCCCATAGGTTTTAGACCAAAGTGTCTTCATTCTCTTTGGTTTCCATGAGTTGTTTACGTTCTTCTTTGATTTCCTGGTTGATCCAAACATTCTTAAGCATGGTGGTCTGTAGCTTCCAAGTGTTTAAATTCCTTTCATACTTTTTCTTGTGGTTGAGTTCCAGTTTCAAAGCATTGTGGTCTGAGAAATATGCAGGGAATAATCTCAATCTTTTGGTATTGTTTGAGCCCTGATATGTGACCCAGGGTAACAATTATCCAGGCAATGGCTAGGTTGGAGAGAACCATAAGTGACAACATAGAATATCTAAGGGCAGAAGTGAAAGGTGCCTGGGAAGAAGTTAAAAATGCTATCAATGAGATCCAATCTAATCTAAATACTCTAATAGCTAGGGTATTGGAGGCAGAAGATAGAATTAGTGATCTAGAGGACAAATTGATAGAGAAAAAGGATCAAGAGGAGGCATGGAAGAAACAGCTTAGAAACCATGAGAACAGAATTGGGGAAATAAATGACACCATGATACGTTCCAATGTCAAAATTATTGGCATCCCTGAAGGGGTGGAGAAAGAGAGAAGACTAGAAGATATAGTTGAACAAATTCTGGATGAAATTTTCCCAGTCTGGGGAATGGAACTAGCATTCGTGTCCTAGAGGTAGAAAAAACACCTCCCAAGATCAACGAATCTAGAAGGATCTTGAGGCACTGGATTGTGAGACTGATGAATCATAATTTTAGAGGAACTTTTGAGGGCAGGTAGGGGGAAGAGATTCCTTAGGTACAGAGGAAGATCCATCAGAATAAGGTCAGACCTGTCCACAGAAACCTGTCAAGCCAGAAAGGGCTGGCAAGACATATTCAGGGCACTAAATGGGAAGAACATGCAGCCAAGAATACTTTATCCAGCAAGGCTAACATTCAAAATGGATGGAGGGATAAAGAGCTTCCAAGATCAGCAAGTTTTAAAAGAGTATGTGACCACCAAGCCGGTACTACAAAAAATATTAAAGGTGGTTCTGTAAAAGAATTAACAATGCAAGAGTGACATAGAACAGAAATTTACAGAAATGATCTATAGATACAAGAACTTCACAGGCAGCATGATGTCAATAAAATCGTCTCTTTCCATAATCACTGTCAACGTGAACGGCCTGAACACTCCCATAAAATGGTACAGGGTTGCAGATTGGATAAAAGGACAGGACCTGTCCATATATTGTCTACAAGAGACCCATTTGGAATTAAGGATACATCCAGAGTGAAAGTGAAGGGAGGAAGAAGCATCTCTCATGTCAGTGGGCCTCTAAAGGAAGCTGGGGTAGTGATTCTCATAACAGATAAATTATATTTTAAACTAAAGACAGTAGTCAGAGATAAAGAAGGACACTACATCATTCTTAAAGGGTCTATCCACCAAGAAGATCTAAGAGTTGTAAATATTTATGCCCCCAATATGGGAGCAGCCAACTACATAAGACAACTGTTAATCAAGATAAAGAGTCATATTGATATGAATACATTAATAGTAGGGGATCTTATCACACCACTCTCAGTAATAGGCAGATCATCCAAGTAGAAAATCAATAAAGAAACAAGAACATTGAATGACACATTGGACCAGATGGACCTCATAGATATATACAGAACATTCCACCCTAAAACAACAGAATACTCATTCTTCTCGAGTGCACATGGAACTTTCTCCAGAATAGACCAAAATTTACTTTTATTAATAATTATTTTCATATAATAATTATAGTCATTTAATTTAATAATATCACATTTAGTGCTTTTATGTATAATGAACTGTTTTGAGCTCTTGACATATATTATTTCCTTTAATTTTCACAGTGGGCTATTGGAGTGATTCTCTTATTATCCCCATTTTACAACTGAGAAACTGAGGCATGGAAAGGTTAAGTAAGTGTCCAGGATCACATGGTTAATATGTGACAGAATCAAAATTAGAGCCTAAGAATACTAACCCAAGAACTCTTGCTCTTAAACCCAATAATGTTCTGATATCTCCTTTTATTAAGATTTACTTATTTATTTGAGAGAGAGAGTATGGGAGGTAGGGGGGCAGAGGTAGATGGGAGAGAGAATCCCAAGCAAATTTCACAATGAGCATGGAGCCCAGTGTGGGGCTTCATGATCCCAGGACCCTGAGATCATGACCTGAGCAAAAACCAAGAGCTTGACTGACTGTACCACCCAGATGCCCCCTGATACCTTCTTTTCATATTATATTCAGGGAGGCCAAGAGTGGATTTCATTCACTAAAGAGTGAATACTTTTATGTGCTACCTTCTTGATTTCTCCAGTAAGATGTATATTAGGTGTTTCTAATTTCTTTCCATCGCCCCAGCCTGCCACTCCTCCATCTTTACTTAGTCTCATATACCAGTTACTCAGAACAAAACCCTTAAAATCATATCTTCTTCCTTTCCTTCTCTCATATTCCACATCTATCAGCAGTACCTATCAGCTCTGCTTGCAAAATATATCCAGAATCTGATGATGTGTGTGCTTTCAGTGCCACTACTCTTGCCTGATATTCCATTGTCTTTCCATCACCTAGCTTTTTATATTAGTTTCTCTGTTTCTGTCTTTGCTTCCTTACAGTGTATTTCAGCACACCATTTACAGTGTTATTTTTAAAACAAGCAGAACAGTCTTCCCCTCCTCCGAAGCTTGTAGTGAATTCCCATATAGCTCAGAGGAAAGATCAAAGCCCTTAATGGCCTCTTCTAAAGCCCTATAGACCCCTGACACCCCACGCCCCAACACAAGCATGCTCATACCTCTGACCTCCTCCCTTGCTATCCTCTCTCTTGTTGACTCTGCTCCCAACACAGTTTCTCAGATGTATCAGTTGTAGTTTTCTATCACATTTTCTCTGAGCCATCTCTGTGATTTGCTCTGTTCATTTCCTTCTGGTTTCCCCTCAAAATTTACCTTATTAATGAAGTTTTTTCCATATACCCTCCTCTCTCCCTTTTGATACTCACTTACCCCTTACTCTTCTCTATTTTTTTTTCAGAGCACTTAACCACACTCTTACATATATATATGTCTATTTGTTTGATGTCGATCTGTCTTTGCACATTTGAACATTAACTTTGTGAGGGTTGTGAATATATTGTTCCCAGCTTCATTCCTAGTAACTGTAGTACACTGAGGGAACTCAAGAAATAATCACTGGAAAAATAATTCATCATCAGCAACTATTTATTGAATGCTTGCTCCCTGCCTTCAACACTGTGTGGATTAAGCAAGGCATATATAAATAACTAGAAGATAAGTCTGACCTGGCTGCAATCTCTTGTGTTTGCTTCACTGATCACCAGACATCTGGCCAGCTAGGCGGGTGGTCCCTTCCTCATTATTCCACGTGCTTAGTTGGAGAGAAAAAGATTTTGCTTCTGTCAAGGACATAAAACTCTAGGATAAGACAAGGTTTGATAAGCATTATTGTAGCTAAGATGATCTTTTTGTATGAAGTTAAAAGCAATCCTTAGGATGCCTGTATGTAGATTATAGGTCACCACATGGTCCAAAGTTTAACTTTATTTTATAATTATAGAAATGTGTTCTTATCATTCACCAAGAGTCATTTTAGGAGACCAGCTTAGCCTAAGCCAACCCACTGATATGCTAATACCAGAGTCCATTAGTTCCTTAATAAGCGTTTACCTAGTTTCTTTTATATGCCAGAATATACTAATCATGGAGAATACAGAGACCAGAAATACAGCACCAGATTTTGTGGGGCACTGTGTTGTCGAAGGTACAATATGTTGTCTCATTTGTATGAGAGTTTGCATTAGAAGGCACATGAAGAACAGGAAGTTGTTTAATTCTATACAATCAAGGCTTTTCTATCAAGTGAGCAGGAATGTTCATTTTAACTGACTAAAGCACTTAAGGGCAGCAGCATTCTTATTCTTTCCTTTTTTAAAATCATTTTACAAAAATATTATATCAAGCATGTTACAAGGCTATTGAAAAGACTCAGTTTTGATTTTATGTTGTATCAGTTACTTTCAGGCCATGTTTCCATAATACACCTTGGGCCTGAATGGAAATTTGATATAATTTCTGATTTTCTTTACCTGATATGTATCAACAAAAACCTTAGAATGTGTTATTTCCAAAAGAATTAAACTAATTCAAGATTGATAATGTTTTTTATTTTTATTTCAATGGGTAATTTTTACTTTGCCTTTTTAAATTTTCCTGAAGTGAAGCTCGAAGGACTATAGGAAATAAAGGAAGAGAAGTCCTTGTTGAGTCCATGGACCATGGGCAGCTGACATTGAAGCTTAAGGAGTAGATAAGATTTCCATAGTAGAGACTAGAGTAGGCAACCTTCTAGGAAAGGAAACTTTCTGGTCCCTTAGGGAATAGTAAGATGCCCTGCTTGTCTGGAGTATAAAGTATAAGCAATAGATCATCAGTTAGTACCTCTAGGGCAAAGAAGGCCTTGAAAGCCTGGCTTCTATGTTGTTGCATATTTATTTAATAAACAATGAGAAGCTCATTGAGGATAAGTGATAGCAATGGAGCTAAAGAACAAAAGCCCAAAAACAATTCATATGTTCTTTCAGAGGAGACTGGTTAAGTAGACTCTGGTGTATCATATAGTGTGATAGTATACACCAGTTAAAGTATTATATATTATCTAAAATGTCAAAAAATTTACTAATTAATAAGAGAACTCACAGAGTGTCAAAGCCAGGTTAAAAACCTGTAAGAGTAACAGAAATATTTATAACAACAGAAAGAATTCTGGAATGTGATTGCTATAGGCAGTTATTGCCTATAGGCAATAAAACTATAACCTTTGAGAATCTATTTATGTCTCTATAACAAAGCTCTTATTTGTATTGTTATCAGACAAGAATCATTTGCTCTGTTATCTGTTTCGTACAAGTGAGATACTCTAACCCACAGATTGGCAAACTTTTTCCATATGGTAGTAAATATTTTAGGTTTGTGGGCCATATAAAGTCTCTGCCCTGTGTTGTATGTTTTTCATTTTACTTGTCTTTGCAGTCCCTTAAAAATGTAAATGGCAACAACAAAAAATTAGCTCACTGGCTGTGCAAAAATAGATTGATGCCCTAATTTGGGCTGTGGACCATAGTTTACACATTCCTGATTAAGGCCTAATCAATAATAAATAATAAAACAGAACAAAGATCTATCTTAGAGAATTGGGTAGTCCTTGGATGAGTCAGGCGGTGTTCCATTATGGTGTTCAAGAGACATGTATTCATCCTTTTTCCCATTTGCAGGTTTGGGGTATATGCACATTGTTTTAACTGAGGTCTCTGATGCTATGAAAGTATTTTCTGGGGACATGCAAATCCAGTCACCCAAGGAAATCAGTTAAGCAGGCATGACAGTGGTAGTTGAAGGATCAAACAATCAGAGGTATCATTGCAGGTGTGTCCCTTGCTATGAGGGAGAGACAGGTGATGCTATGGGAATTTGGTTGAGAGGCCAGAGGGGACTTTCCTGATGAAGTGATGCTTAAATTCTGAAGCATAGCTATGGGTTAAGTTGGAGTGAAGGGAAGAGAATTCCAAGCCAAAGAATTAGCAGTGAAGATGTGGCTTGCTATATGAGGGAGTGGAGTCTCTTGAGTCTGAAAGAGGACTGCTGTTGCTGGAGGGAACTGGAGGGCAAGTGTGAGGGAAGTTGAAGAGGTGGAGCCTGGTGGGTGGGATGACCACTCTAACCCCTTTTCCAAGGGCTGTCCTGATTTACTGGTGTAAAAATTAATCACCCTCTTTTACTCTCAAAATGTCCCCCTTTAGATGATAAATTATGTGATTAAATCGGTAGGAAGACATTAAAGAATTTTAAGGCTGGCAAGTGTGATCTAATCAGATTCACATTTTGAAGTGATGGCTGCCTTGTGGTTAATGGATTTGGGTAGTCCACAGGGGATGCGAAATTCCTTTTTACTAGGAAATTTATCTTTCAGGTTAAACAGCTTGTTCAGTTTTCTCAGTAGCAAGTCAATCCAGGAAAAAAAAAATCAGGGGACTATGTTGTTTGGTGAAATCAGTTGGTCAGTAGATACAGACTGTTGATTCAGTAGCCACTAGCAGGTGAAGACATTTTACAGTATATTTAGTTATCACTGATGCTTTGTGTAGATTTGTCACCTCGTCATGTTGTGTTCCTGTGTTCCCATAGGGGTGTATAATGAGAAGACCATAAAATTAAACTATCAGGATATGCTTTGTAAAGCTGTGAGTCTGATCCTCTGGACTACAGAATCATAAAATTAGCAAGGGGATTTTGTCCCAAAGTCTGCACACTGTGTGAGGATGGGAATCACCACTGACTTGTTCATAGTTACAGCCCCAACATGTAGCCTCTAAGTAAACTGGCTGAGTGACTGAAAGAATGAACTCCCCACCTCTAACAAGAACTTCATTTCTTAAAAATCTTAGGCACTACACTTATAAAGCTCCTTAAGACATTTATGCCATAAGCTTAGATCTGAATGGAGACTGTGGTCAAGATTATAGAGATAGGGGCGCCTGGGTGGCTCAGTTGGTTGGGCGGCTGCTTTCGGCTCAGGTCATGATCCCAGGGCCTGGGATCGAGCCCCACATGGGGCTCCTTGCTCAGCGGGGACCCTGCTTCTCTCTCTGCCTGCCACTCCCTCTGCTTGTGATTTCTCTCTCTCTCTCTGACAAAGAAACAAAATCTTAAAAAAAAAAAAAAAAAAAAAAATCTCTAAAAAAAGATTATAGAGATAAAAATATTTACCAAACAAATCTGAAACATATTTCCTGTGAATGTTTTTCTGTTCGGTATTAAAGGATGGTTTGACATAAATTTTGCTTAGAAATAAAGATGGCAAACCAATTTCCATCAAAAGAAGAATTAATGTCATGTAGTTTCTATTGAGAACAATTTAAATGTATCTTCTTTTTTCTAGTATTCCTATCTGGAAAATAACCAAGAAGAAAAAAAATTAACCTGATTATGAATATATTAAAATTGTTATGATATAAATGAATAAAAATCAGATTATCCTATAATTTAGATGCTGTAAATACAGGAAATATGCATAAGCATTTACAATCACAGTAACACTTTAATAAGATTATAACCCCCCCACGAGTATGTATGATAGTAATAAAATGACAGAAACTCGTGCGCCTGGGTGGCTTAGTGTTTAAGCCTCTGCCTTCGGCTCAGGTCATGATCTCAGGATCCTGGGATCGAGCCCCACATTGGGCTCTGTGCTCAGCGGGGAGCCTGCTTCCCCCCTCTCTCTCTCTGCCTGCTTCTCTGCCTACTTGTGATCTGTCTGTCAAATAAATAAATAAAATCTTAAAAAAAAAATGACAGAAACTCATATTCCTTAAATGTGATCTTTAAAAATATATTTATTTAAAAATATGTCTATTCTAAAAAAGAAAAAATAAACATGAAAATTTATCAAAGAAGATCTTCAACAATTTAACTATTGGGTTAATATCTAGATTGAGAGAATATTGGCAAGTTTTAATACCTTTTATTAGTTTTCTTTTTCCCTTTAATTATATGATAATAAATCTGATGTCATAATAATTGCAAAAGGCCCTCTGTTCTCCCAGTGGTCTCTGAATTATTTTTTCTTCTTGTGGTAACTGCAACCTGCCTTTCTCTTGGGTTGGTTCTTTTCTTTCCTCTACATACTGCTGAACCTGGGGGTGGAGAAGTGTTTTCTTGCTCTTCGCTGCTTTTATAAAACCACTATTAACACCTCCTCTCTCAGTATCCCCCACCCCCTATCTTTGAAACATTTTCTCAGATTTTAACATCCTGTGCTTCTTAGTGCAACAATTTCCTGCCATTCTTTTGGTTACCCCCTGATTTGTTGTGTTCTATAGGAACTACCTTCTCTTTCACCACTTAAAACCATCAGTCTCAGTGGCTTTAATTAGCTACATAAATTATGGGTGCCACACCCAGGCCTCTCACAACCAGTCCTCTCCCTTTCAATAATCTTTTCTTCTACTCTAGGGGGATCAGCAATCTTTATCTATAAAGGGCCGAACAGTAAATATTTTCAGTTTTCCTGGCTGTATAGTCTTTGTTGCAACTGTTTAACACTGTAGTTCTAGCTTGAAGGCAGACATCAATTATAATATATAAACAAATATATATAAATATATATATAATATATAAACAAATGGATGAGGATGTGCTGCAGTACAACTTTACAAAAAAGGCGAAAAGCTGAGTCACGATTTGAAGGAGATGTGGTAGCTAGCTGAGCCATATCTGGGGGAAAAGAGTTCTAGGCAGAGGAAACAGCCAAGTGCAAGGTCTGAGGCAGAAATTTGCCTGGGGTTCTCCAAAAGCAGCAAGGAGTCCAGTGTGGTTGGAGCACAGTAAGCCAGAGGAAGAGTGGTGGTTGGAGAGGCCAGGGAGATGATGGGGGTTGGAGGGTGGACTTTGAGGGATCTTATAGGCCACAGTTGGAGAGCCATTGGAAGGTTCTGAGCAATAATCAGATTTAAGTTTTAACAGGATTGTTCTGGCTGCTGTGGTAAAGACAGTGAGGGGACAGGGTAGAATATATATATATAGATATATATGTATATATAATGTAATATAAATATACATTGTGTGACATGTGGCCTGGTCCCCGGGTGGCCCACCGCTCCTGCAGGTCCTGGGGCAGCTGCGTGTCACGCCCACCCAACCCCGCCGCTGGCCAGCAGAGGCTCTCGCGGGACCACACATGGCTTTCGTGCTTCAACGGGGTTTCCTTACTTCATGGACTTCGAGTGGTTTAAAAATATTGTAACGTTTGTTATCCGGTGTGTGTGGGTATTAGACAACTGGACATCCGCCCTACGGGGTGGCCTTGCTCTCGGGGCGCCCTCGCTCTGGGGGCGCCGGCAGGCCGCCCGGACAGCGGGCACGGGTCCTCCCGCGTCGCAGCCGCCTGGCCTCCGGGGACACGGCCTTGCTGCTCCTTCCCCCGGGGGCTCTCGGGACCTCGCGTGGAAGCGGTGTTCCCAGCAGCTGTAAATCGAGTCACGGGTTCATTCGCTGGGCGGTTCGTGTGTGTTCTCAGTCCAGCACGTTAACAAGTTCCTGTAATCCTGATGTTCGTTTTTGTATTTTTAAAAACAGCACAATGAAAGCCTGTTTTGAATCCCTTTTCTTCTGGATTATAAAAACAGGGGGAAGGTGCTAGGGGGAATTTATGCAATAAACGTCTCTCTGTATAAAAAAAAAATATATATATATATATATATATATATAATGTAAAAAAGTTATCTATATATATATATATCTTTTTTTTGTTTTTTGAGGGATTTGCTTTCAGATGAACAACTGGAAAGATATGGAAGACACTAGGTAAAGCAGGTTTTAGAGGCAAGATCATAAGTTCTTTGGGCTTGTTTTGAGATATCTTTGAGGCAGGCAGATGCCGCCAGTATTTGAGATGTCTGACATTCATTACAACTTCCCTGATGTCATGATAAGAGAAATTTAGTCTTTACTTAAAAATAAATTAAAAATCACTGACCCAGGTGAACTAACTGTTCATTGAATGCTTATCCAGAAACATATTCCCAGGTACCTGATGCTGATTGCTGCTGACTGCTATAATGGTGCTTCTAACTAAATTTATTAATATCCTTTATTATTCCCACAGTATTGAATTTGTGAATAAATTCACACATAACTTTTATGTTTTTCTTCAGTTGTGAGCCCAAGAGCACAGTTCCTTTTCATGTGTTTCATGTTTGTGTATATTATACAGAGGAAATAAACTGATCTTTTTAAGTAATTTCAGCATAAAAATAGTTAATTGAAAACCATTATGAGATAGTATAATACGGACACTAGTTTTATAGTAAATTTCTTATCATTTTAGTAGAATTTTTTTAAAGATTTTATTTGACAGAGAGAGAGAGAGAGAGAGAGAGAGAGATCACAGGTAGGCAGAGAGGCAGGCAGAGAGAGAGGGGGGAAGCAGGCTCCCTGCTGAGCAGAGAGCCCAAACCGGAGCAGAGAACCCACTGAACCACCCAGGTGCCCCTCATTTTAGTAGAATTTTAAACTCAGGTGTTTTCTGCTTGTGGGATGAATCAAACTTGTAAAATACTTTATGCAAGGAATGATTTTTTGGAAAGGGATTTGAAAAATGAGACCATTTGGGCATGTGTGTCTTCAGGGAAAATTTAGTTTCAAGTGTTAAGATAATATGGTAGTAAGCTACAAGGAGAGGATGATCTAGTAAGTTTTCCATTCATTCTATTCTCTAAGGGCTATTGTCAGAAAAGCAGTTCATCTGCTCAGTAATTTTTGAAAAAGCCTTCTTTTTAATTTGGCAAGATAAATATTTTAAGCTTTCCCTCTAGTTATTCATTAAAAGTAAATAAAAAATAAAATGAAGTGTGTTTTAAACTTGAATTTCTTTGAATGTTTGAGGAAAAAGTCTTATTTAGGGGATTGTATTCAACCTTGTATTGATAATAACTGTATTGTTTATTTTGTGTACTGTTTATTTGCTGTAATCATCCAGAAATGTAGAAATGTAAAAAAGTTAGAAAAAACCTTATAGGATCCTCTTAAAGGATTATGCAATACAGTGCTTATCAAGCATTTTCGTGTGATCTACAGTTTAAAAAAATTAAGGTTTTATATCATATAAATATATGTATATTTATTAGCATATAGCATATAAATATATGTATAAAAGTCAAGCAAAAGTTTCACAAAGTTATGATTACTTTAGATGGGAAATATTTTTTGTTTCAAATGCTGCCTTGATCTTCACTTTGAAAAAAAAAATCCTTATCTTGTCTGTCCTTTGGCATGATGCAGTCTCCTTCCTGTGTGATGTCCTTAGTTTATCATAAATCACAAAGCCTTGTTTAATCTTAAAAAGTAGCTAAGTACTGTACTGCTTTAAGACATTTAATGTGTTTGTGTCTTGCTGTTAAATATGGGCCCAACTGAGTGTGGTGTGAAATTATTGATGGGGCTTCTCTTTTTGACCCAGATTGTGGAATGCAGAGTGGTTGAACCTGCATTGGATTCCACAATCAGAAAGATAATAATGCTGTTCAGGTACTTAGAGCTGAGAAATTACTAATGGCCATTTTTTATCCTCTTAACCAGACAGTCTTATACATTTAATACATAGTAGGTGTGTACATTTTGAATAAATTTAACATAAAGATAGTATTAGCCCAGGGCACCTGGGTGGCTCAATGGGTTAAGCGTCTACCTTCAGCTCAGGTCATGGTCTCAGGGTCCTAGGATTGAGCCCTGCATCAGGCTCTCTGTTCAGCAGGGAGCCTGCTTCACCCTCTCTCTCTCTGCCTACTTGTGATCTCTCTCTGTCAAATAAATAAATAAAATATTTTTTTAAAAAAAGATGGTATTAGTCCAATGCTCTGTTATGTCCTTATAATTACAGTACATATGAAAGTGCACCATCTTAAGATTTCTGTAATATACAAGTCATATAATAACAATAGTTTCTTTTCCTTTAAATATTCCTAATATTTAAGAATATCCACGAGTGGTCACTGATTAGCTTTATATAAGTATTAGAAAGTAGAATAACTAAAAGATGAGGCAAGGAAAAAGAAAATGAAAAATCTGGAACCACTTACTGAAATACATAAATAATTTTGATGCAGAATTGAAAAAGGAAAGATTTTTTTAAATGAAGGAAACTTGAAATAAATACTAGCTTTTCCAAGAAGTGAAATCATTTTTCCAAAAAAACCACAAATTTTAACAAGTAAAATGGATTCATGCAATTAAAATATGCAACAAGATAATCTCAAATTATTTTTAAAGGAAACAATATTTCTAGATACTACTAGGCTTAGTGATAAACCTCTAATTTAATTTCTCCTCACATATACGGTTTTATTAAAAATGAGCAGGAAAGTGTATTAAATGAGTGATCCATTAATTTTTTTTATTAATCATCTCGAAATTCTATATTTAGCTCTTTATGACTTATTTCTTTCAAGCAAAAGGATTGCTTGCTCTTTCGTGTTATTCATGGTGTTACATGATTGCTATAGCAGGTAGACATATAATTAGCAACCACTGGTCATGTTTTTTCACGTTCTGTCATCTTCCCAGGTTGAAATTTTTCTGAATAATATATATTTTGATAAGTCAGAATCCTCTTTGAATAATCTGTGTTTATGACTAGCTCTGGCCTATTAGAAGACATCATTATTTGTTCTAGTCAGCCCTGAATGTTACTAATCTGATTTTATAGATAGTGAAGCTAATCTAAACTTTCTTATTTTTAATCTGGAACCAGCAAATGGGGTGAGAATTTGGGAATAAGGATGGAGATTATGGTCAGCATAATTGGTGTGCTTTGATTTTCAGCACTGATGTTAGGATCCGATGACTTTTTTGTACTTTTAAAATAGTCTTAAAATTAATGTGATTGACATTCCCCACTGAGTTTTCATGTAATAATTATATTTGCTTTTCAAAAATGAGTTACTAATTGCTTTTTCTTAAGTATAAGCACTGAATTGCTTTTAAATATAGTTTAATTTTTTTTAAGATTTTATTTATTTGACAGAGACATAGTGAGAGAGGGAAGACAAGCAGAGGGAGTGGGAGAGGGAGAAGGAGGCTTGCTTCCCTCATGAGAGGGGAGCCCGATGTGGGGCTCAATCCCAGGACCCTAGGATCATGACCTGAGCCAAAGGCAGATGCTTAATGACTGAGCCACTCAGATATACCTAAATACAGTTTAATTTTTAAAACATTTTCTTGTTATGACGGAAAAGTATTTGAAATTTTATTAAAATAATTTTTGTAGTTCTGATGTTAAAGTTATTTTAATATTTGAATACTGAATAATAAAGTTTATTTGGCATTTATTAATGAGAACATATTGGTAAGTATTTGTCAAAAATACAATATCCTTCATGCAACTCTAGGAATTTGAGTTCAGGTATTTAAGATTAGGACAGATCATGGTTTTTGTGCTGGTTTAGTTTATTTATTTGCCTTAGCCAAGTCAAATTTCCACATTTTATGCCTAAATTTTAAAAGTATCATATTAAGACAAACAGAATCAAAGAATAAATGCTACAAAACTATGACTTTGATAATAATAACAAAGTAATATTTATATATCTATATCTGACTGTTTTTACTCAAAATGTGAACAATGTACATGAATCCATATTTCAAAGAAGTTGAGTGTGTATATTTTTCAACTATGCAAATCTAAATATATTTTAAATGGTATTGTTTTATTAACTATTACTTATGTTATAAGAAGTAGAAATTTAGAAAACATGCACATGCAGGTTTGCCTTCAGTGTTTTAGAAATGTTAGTTTGGTTTTGAAGTTGGTTTTCAGTGTTTTTATGTCTGTTTGAAAACTTTCCTCTCTAGAAATGATCAGCTTTGTCACAAAAGACCCAGTAGCAATGGCCGAGATCAAGTTTCTCTCTAGAATAGTGCCATTTGAATGTTACAATGTTTGAGACTTGTGTGTGTGCTTTTTTTTTTTTTTTAATTTAACAAATGAAATCATTGTTGGCATCCCTCTTTTAAGAAGGCTATGGTACATTGCATGGCCATACTTGGCTAGTGCTTACTCTAGCTCTGAAATATAATTAACTACTGATGGGAATAGAAAAAGCATCTGACTTAAAGATGCCATTTTTTCCATCCCAGTATGTGAATCAAATCCAAATCCAACTACCTTAATCCTTGTAACATAATAAAGCTCAAAATGCAAAATGCAAAATCTACCTCGTTTATAACCAGGACTGTTCCTCATAGCTGACGAATAATGATTATGGGAATGCAATATAATCTTTTCTGTATGAATTATTTTATTAGCAGTTAGATAACATTGGCAGCATTGCCTTGCCATTTAGTTTTAGAGGTTTCTAATAACTGATATTTTGAGGTATAACTCATTCTTTTTCTGCTAAAAAAGTTCCTTGTGATAGGAAAAGAATTCTTTGAGGATAATGGGTCAGTCACAAATTTCAGATTATTTTTCTTATTCATTTATCTATTGTTGGTTAACAACTCCCACTCCAAACTTAGTGGCTTAAAACAATATCAGTTTACTACTTCTAATTGCTCTGCGGACTGACTGGATTCATTTGGATAGTCGTTCTACTCCACATGATGTAACTGAGGTGATAATTGCATTTCCCTTCAGCAGTGAGCTCTGCTAGCAGTGGAATGTCAACATGGCCCTCATCCTCCAGGGTTTCTCTCCATGTGGCCTCTTGTCTAAGTCTATCCCAAACTTCTTTTTAGCATAGCATGTGGTTTCTAAAAGGACAACTCCAATGTATAAGAGTTTATAAAGGCTCTGTTTGCATCACACATGCTGATCACGCAAAGCAACTCACATGGCCAAACCCAGAGTCAGTGTGGGAGAGGACTACGTAAGGACATGAATATTAATAGACATTGATAGACATGGTCTATTGGAACCACCAATGTAATAGGCTGCCACATCTCCATAATAAATTCTAGTAGAGAACAGCAGGTAGTGAGTATAGTTGAAGGGAAGAATGAGAAGTAGTATAATTTGAACCAAATGATATGTTGTATAAATAATTTCACAAAATTATACTTACCATCCTTGATTGTATTTAGAGGATGTTGTTAGGAAATAAACAGGGAGGGAAGTATGTGCGATTGAAACAAGTGACTTTGTATGCTATTAGTCTTTTTTTGAAAGATAATAAATCTTCGTAAAAGAATATGTTCACTTTCTTTTGGTAGAAATGTTCTTAATATGTGTCATCAAAATAGATAAGATGTACCTAATAAGCAATTTTAACGTGCTTCTATTTAGAATTTAATTCTTCTCGTCTTTCCCTTTTCTCCCTTACATACCCATCTCCACTTCCTAACACCCGCACACACACATACCTCTGTCTCTTGCCATGTTATCATAGTATCCATGTCATTGGAATGTTAATTTTGGAAACAAATAGTTAAATTTATGGTATATTACACATTGTGCAAGTTTTCCAGATCCTTTAACTAATTAGGATTTTTGGTACATTAAATGTCCTATCAGGTAAAATAGCTGAGTCATTGGATATTCTAACATTCCTAATTTGAAGAGGAGCTTAACCGTTTTCTAGGGATTTAGGGACTGCATAGAAAGACAAATGTGGCTGGTGTTGGCTCTGTATCTTAGATATCATCTAGCTGTCTCTATATCCCCCAAACTACAGCATCACATTTTAAACTTTCTAAACTCAAAATATTTTTCTTTTTGTGTGAGTGCTTTTTTTTCTCTTAACACTGCTTTTCATTCTCTAGTCTAATATTAACTATTTCTTCCTCTTTAATTCTTTTTTAAATATTATTTTATCCTGACAAACTAATTTGTACTCTATGTCTTGGGGTGAGGAGAAGTAGTTCATTGACAGATGTACTTAGGGAGTCTATATAGTATTCTGAGCAAGAACCAGGTCTTTGGAATACTCCAGCTCTGGTTTACAGTCCTAGCCTGGCCAATTGCTAGCTGTTAAACCTTGGAAGTTTCTTTCACCTCTTCAGGTCTATGCATATTCATTTGCAAAACATGATGGGAAAAGGTCTTATATATTAACTAAAAAAACTCTTGAAAAAATTATTTGCATTGTTTTGACATAGTAAAGACTAGTTATTATATCTTTTAACCCCCTAAATGAAAAGGTATTTTAAAATAAATAGAAAGCTTCTTTTGCACTTAAATAAAATTAATTTCTCAGATAATTACAATGTCCTGTTTAGTCCTCTTTGGCCCCTTTTTGGGACCAGTACTTAACTAGAAACTGCAGTGAAATCATACAGGAATGTAGGACCAGAAGAGAAAGCAGTGATCCCATGATAATTTGAATGCAAATGACCAAATGAATAACATATGAGGGGGAGAAAGAAAAAGAATTAGGCCATGGGTCAACTGAATTTTGGAAACATTTTAGCCTCAGGAACACCTTTTCTCCCCTTATAAGTCTAATACTGAATGCCCTAGAATTTTAAATTTTATCCTGGATAAGAACTGTTACATGGTTACCATTTATGAAAACTCATTTATTCATAAACTTTATTTTACATTTAAACAAACTTCTGAAAAGAATGACTACCAGGATATATCATAACCTGTGTTCTCAAATGCTTTTCTCATTATCTTCTTTATTGTTTCTGTCTGAAAACCTCTTAATGATGACTGTGATTAAGTTAATTGTGTCCACCCATACATATATACAGTTTATGGCAATACAAAGAGCAGTCATAGCAAGAACATAGTGCAGTATGTTTCAACATGGAGCAGCCACAGTCCTCTCAAGGCTGGCCATGTCTGCAATCTTGGGCTAACATCTCTGGTGAACAGAATATCTTGTATTTCCTTCGGCATGGAAATGAATTGACAGTTACTTATAGAGAGAAACTATTGTGAGTTTTGTGAAAGTAAACACAGATTCAACCCATGGCAAACTGTTAAAAAAAGACAAACCATGAGAGACTATGGACTCTGAGAAACAAACTGAGGGTTTTGGAGGGAAGGGGGGTGGGAGGTTGGGTGAGTCTGGTGGTGGGTATTATGGGAGGCACTTATTGGATGGAGCACTGGATGTGGTGCATAAACAATGAATCTTGGAACACTGAAAAAAATTTAATTTAATTAAAAAAGAGGGAAAGGATGGAAGATGGATACTTTTTATTGACTGAAATGGCTTGAAGATAAAAAGGTAATATCTGTGGTGTGTAAGACATTGTCTTCAGACTACATAAACATATCATCAATTCTGAAAATGATAGAGTTCAAAGTCTCTAGAGGAAACCAACCCATCCTTAGAGTAGTTGTAAAAGTGGAACATCCATGCAAAGATGAAATTATATAGTTTGGTTAATAAATGGAAAATTGTGATGATCGCATTTAGTTTTGTTTTCCAGTTCTTTAAGAGTGGAAAGAGGTAGAGAGATCATAAGGAAGGAAGGAATAAAGGAAAGAAGGAAATGTGTACACATTTATCCCCAGTAAAGATGATGTTAGTTTTTTCTGCTGTATCAACAAACTCACTCACTTGTAATTGATCTCACCCGGTCAAATGGCTGGTTAGAAATAGTGGAGGTTGTTTTGGAATTGTGTGATGCAAAAGTAGTGAACTTGGGCCAAACAGTTTATCCTTAAGTAATTATTATGTGTTTGCTGGCTAAATACTTTTGTGAAACTAGTCTTCACCAAAACCAATATACGTTGATCATTAGGCTTGCATCCGAGCAACTCTTAACTTTTTAAAAAATAATGTACTTCTAAATGATGATGTGCAATTATTAATAAGAAAGTGATAATCATACTAAGAAGATTTTATTCCAAATAGAACCAGAAAGTAATATTTCTCCAGTTGTACCTGAAATTTCCACTTCTGTTTAGCTCTACAACCCTTTGATCTGAAAACCTGAGATCCCCATCTCCACTTCAAGTTTTTATTTTGAGACAGTGGAAGAAAGAAAGAATCATTTCCTCCTGCTCACATTGTGATTTTACCTCTCATTTTAACTTCGATAGGATGGAAATCATCTTTCTTTCATCAAATAACTGTCTGACTTAAGTAGACATACCATTCATTGGGCTTATTTAAACACAGGTTGTGTTACAGATGCTCAGTGAGATAGGTATCTGTGAGACTATGTCATTCAAGAAAGCCACTGAATTACCTGTTATCACCTCACTTTCCTTACTGTGCTGAATGACTATGAACAGAATGCATCACTGAGATAACTTTCGGTTTTCTTTGGCAGTGTAAGTTTAAACAAAGGTAGTGGGCATCTTTGATATTGGTAAACTGAAGAATACCCTTCACACAATTAAAGTTATGGAAGAATTGTTTGATATTAATAGTTTTATTTTAGGTGTATGTAGGTATATTGAGCTTTGGTGGCAGTGGTGGGGGGACTTGGAAGAATGCCTAGCACATAGTATAGTAAGTGCTCAAAGCAATTATATGAAAGACCATCTACCATTTGTCAGGTCTCTGGGAGGGATTAAATAAACCTGTGAAATACGATAACAATGGTAGTAATGATGAGAAAGAAATTCTGTATAATGGAACAAAAAGTCTTTCGTTCTTTACCTTAGAAAGGTTTCTAAAGAGAGATTCAAAAAAAAATTTTAATAGCGGCCCGAGGATGGTGTCTGAAGGGGATGGAACTAGATTGTAAAGAATGGACATTAAGTCTGTGACCTTGAGAATTTCATGGGTACTGCAGACTCCCTCTGTAGATCATTAGAGTTTGTGTGACAATCTAAATGTTCTTCGGAAGACACATTTTCTATGGGGTGGTTGTCATTGCATGGGGAACATGCGAAGGACCAGTGGTAGTAGAAATCATTATCCTTTTGTGGTGACTTTTCAAAAGCAGTTGTGTCCTGCAGGTTTGTTGCTTTTTCTGCCCTCTGTTGCTCCCAGTGAAGGCCAAGCCACTTCAGGTGATTTAGATAAATAGGAAGCATAACCATCTATGGGGATGCATTGGGGGAGGCAGGGGACTTGTGCAAAAATAAATAGCAGGAAAAGCAGTATGTAAGTTATATATGTATAGTTTACTTTAGAATTACAGGAGATAATGAGTGTTTTCCATTCAGAAGAGCAAAATATTTGTTTTGGATAGCTATCAGTGAAAGTCTAGCTCATTGGAAAAATTGAAGTGGTATTAATTTGAGGAACTAGTAGATTTTTTTATTAGAAGTTCTACTTATGTATTTTTGGCTGACTTGGTAAATGGATTTTGGTGACTTAAGTTTAGAAGTAGCATAATAAAAACTCTGTTGACAGGTTGGCCAGGGAATGCTATGTAGAAACTCTCTCCACCTCCACCAAAAAAAGGTGGGGGCAGGGAGAGCAGAAGTCCTAGAACCTGGTAACTTCAAATAGATATATTTAGTATTATAACAGTCATTAATATTTATTTATACCAGCAACATGTGGATTATTTTACTTTTGTTGTCTCATTTAACCTTCTCAACCATTTTGTAAAGTATAGGTACTGTTGTCATTATAAGTTGATTAATTTGATTAAGCTCACACAAGGGCACCTGGGTGGCTCAGTCAGTTGGGCATCTGGCTCTTGATTTCGCCTCAGGTCATGATTTCAGGGTTGTGGGATGAAACCCCACATTGGGCTCTGCATTGAGTGTGGAGTCTGCTTAATTAAGATTCTCTCTCCCTTTCCTTCTGACTCTGCACTGAGTGTGGAGTCTGCTTAATTAAGATTCTTTCTCTCTCCCTCTCCTTCTGACTCTCCCTCTCCTGCTTGCCCTCTCTCCTCTCTCTCTCTCTTAACAAAAGAAAAAAAAAAGAAAAAGAAAAAGATTAACTCTACACAGTACTAATAATCAGAACCAGAATCTAAACCTTGGGTTTGTCTGAACCCAAGCCTTGTTATAAAGAATACTAGTTATCAGAGCATAGAAAAAAGATGTTGCCAGCACTTTTAGTTAGGATACAGAAGCCCAGTAGAAGTCTGGTTTAATGTTCATCATTGGCATATGTATAACATAAACTTTTTTCTCCCCCCGCCTTTTTTTTAGTGCGACTTCATGACAGCATATCAGAAGAGGGCTTCCATTATTTGGTGTTTGATTTGTAAGTACAACATACTTTGTGTTCATTTATTTTTGCTTTTTGAAGACCATTTTGAATTAAATGATTTTTTTTCTAATTTGCAGTCTAAATTAATGACCCTAGATTTTATTTAGATGTTCTTCAAATAGCATTAACTCTAATTCTTTTGAAAAAATGTGACTGTTCAGGAGTGTTTATTTAAAACTTACATTAATCTTCATAACTGAAACAGGAGTCGGTTTGAATTGTTCACTGTGATACCATAAGCAGTTCTCAGTTTTATCTCTGGGCATACAAATGGCTGATATGAGCTAATTTTCCATTGAATTTTTTGGACTTTTTATGATTTATTATCTTATATAAAAAGAACCATAGCTAACATCATACTAAGTAGCGAAAAACGAGGGAATTTTTCTCTTAAGATCAGAAACAAGGAAGTTCACTTCACCAGTTTTATTCAACATAGTCTGAAAGTCCTCACCATAGTAATCAGATAAGAAAAAGAAATAAAAGGCATCCATATTGGTAAGGAAGAAGTAAAACTTTCACTATTTGTAGGTGACATGATACCATACATAGAAAACCCTAAAGACTCTACCAAAAAACTATTAGAAGTAATAGTCAAGTTGCAGAGTACAAAATTAATATGCAAAAATTGGTAGCATTTCTATACACTAATAACAAAGTAGCAGAAAAGGGAAATTAAGAAAACAGTTCCATTTACAAATGCGCCAAAAAGAATAAAATGCCTAGGAATAAACTTAATCAGGACAGTGACCTGTACTCTGAAAACTATAAAATACTGATGAAAGAAATTGAAAACAACACAAACAAATAGGAAGATATTCCATGCTCTTGAATTGGAAGAGTTAATATTGTTTAAATGTCACTACTACCCAAAGCTATCCATACTTTCAGTGCAATCCCTATCAAAATACCAGCAGCATTTTTCACAGAACTAGAACAAATAATACTAAAATTTGTATGGAACCACACATACAAAAATAACAAAACAAAACAAAAAACTGAACAGCCAAAAGAGGCTTGAGAAAGAAGAACAAAGGTGGAGGTATCACAGTCCCAAATTCCAAGACATGCTACAAAACTGTAGTAATCAAAACAGTATGGTACTGGCCCAAAAAGACACATACATCAGTGAAACAGAGAGCCCAGAAATAAACCCATATTTATGTAGTCAATTAATCTATGGCAAAAGAGGCAAGAATATACAATGGGACAAAAGCCAGTCACTTCAGTAAGTGGTGCTGAGAAAATTGGACAGCTACATGCAAAAGAATGAAACTGGACCACTTCCTAACACATACATAAAAATAAACTCAACATGGATTAAAGCCCAGTAACTTCGATATCAGTCATAGCAACATTTTTCTAGATATGTCTCCTAAGGCAAGGGAAGCAAAGGCAAAAATAAACTATTAGGCTACATCAAAATAAAAAGCTTTTGCACAGCAAAGGAAACCATTAGCAAAAGTAAAAAAATGATGCTTACTGAATGGGAAAAGGTATTTTCAAATGGCATATCCAATAATGGGTTAATATCTAAAATATATAAAGAGCTTTTACAATTCAACCCCAGAAAACCCAATCCAATTAAAAAATGGATAGAGGATCTGAATAGACATTTTTCCAAAGAAGACATCCACATGGTCAAGGGTCACATGTAAAGATGCTCAGCAGCACTCATCATCAGGGAAACACAAATTAAAACTGCAGTGACATACCACCTCACCTTTCAGAATGGCTAAAACCAAATACACAAGAAATATTAAACGTTTATGAGGATGTAGAGAAAAAAGAACCCATGTGTACTGTTGGTGGGAATGTAAAAATTGGTGCAGCCATTCTGGAAAACAGTATGGAGGTTCCTCCAAAAATTAAAAATAAAAATAACATAAGATCTAATAATTCCACTCTTGGGTATTTATGCAAAGAATGTGACAGCCCTAATTTGAAAAAAAAATAAGCTCACCTATGTTTATTGCAGCATTGTTTACAGTAGCCAAGATATGGGAGAAATTTAAGTGTCCATCAGTAGATAAATAGATAAACAAGATGTGTGTATATATGTACACACACACACACACACACACACACACACAAAATAGAACATTACACTGCAACAAAGAAAGGATGAGGTCTTGAGAAAGACAAATACCATGTGATTTTATTTGCATGTGTAATGTAAAAAACAAAAGTGAATAAACAAACAAAAAGCAGATTCAGAGAACAAATTGATGGTTGCCATAGGGTGGGGGGAGTGTGTGGAAAGGAAGGGTAAAATGTATGAAGGAGAGTGGAAGATACAGGATTCCAGTTATAGAATGAATAAATCACAGAAATAAAAGACATAGGGGAATATTTTCAGTGATATTGTAATAGCGTTGTATGGTGACAGATTGTAGGTAAACTTATGAGCATAGCATAATGTATGGAGATGTTGAATCACTATGTTGTATACTTGATACTAATGCAACATTGTGTGTCAAATAAAAAATATTGAAAGTGAACTATAATTTAAATAATGGAAAAAGACTAAAAGTAGGGTCCTTGAAGTTGGTTAATTCAGGGGTTCAACAACAGTATCAGATGTCCATCTTTTAATTACTTGGCTTTGTTCTCAAATTGGTATGGTTCAAGGTATTATATATGACATGCTAATGTCCATTGAAAGACATTGTCTCTTGTTCTTTATAAGAGTGAAAAATTTACCCAGTAAATGTTTCATTTCCTCTCACTGGCTAGGATTAGGTCATATATCATTTGACATAGTAATTTCACTTCTAGAAATGTAATCCATGGAAATCATATCCTAAATTTAGATAAAACTTTATACCAAAAGATGTTCATTGCATCAGCTTTTATAATGGGGAAAAAAAGAAAAAAAGGCAACTTAAGGATCCAATAATAGAGAAATAGTTGCATAATTATGGTAAATTCATATGCTGGACTACTGTCCAGCATTACATGAAAATGGGAAATAGATAAGAAAAAGATATTTTTTGTAATATGACTCTAAAGGAAGGTTAGTGTTAGATCTGGTTGATTCAGCCCTTCAATGATGTAGTTAAGAAATCAAGTTTTTTCTGTCTTTTTGTTTGTGCTCTGTAGTATGTGAGTTTATTCTCAGGTTGGCTGCCACATTTTCAGATATTAGTGACTTTCACAGTGAGAAAAATGGATAGTATTAATGCCATTGCATATGTTTTTATCCTTTCTCAGCAGTCCCTCAGGAGATAATCTGTTAGTGAATCCCTGCTATTTATTTATTTATTCACTTATTTATTTATTTTAATGAATCCCTGTTTAGAGTTTCTTCTTATGCCCCTGCCTGAATCAGGTATTGATGAGGGAATGGAACTACAACAATTGGCTTTGAGCAACTATAAATTTAATATGTAGGTCTTGGGAGGGAACTGGCTTCTCTTGATTCACCATGTGCATGGTCAGGTAAGATCTAAATCATGGCTTCGTTAACAAGAAAATAGGAGAGTTTTGCATATTAGGTAAGCAGCCACGTGTGTCTACCATGTTCATGATGAGTGTGTGCTGGAGAATGGAGACTGAAGCTCTGATTATGCACAGCCCCACTGTAGTGCTCTTCTCCATGGCTTGTTCACATGCCTGTAGTTTGGCACCACTCCATATTGCACTAGTCCTTCCTCTTCGGTCCTTTCTCAGAACTCGTATTTTTACTTTCTCCATTGTCCTTTCTTCCATTCTCATGTTGTAAGATCCTTTTATTTTTTAATGATTTCCTTTCTTCCTTACTTTCTTAGCCATTTTTTTCAGAGTAGATATGCTAGCAACAAATTACTTTCCTTTTTCTAAGAATGTCTTGATTTCCCCCTTAACTCCTTTTTTCTAGATAAAGAATTCTAGGTAAACAGTTATATTCTTTTACTGTTACATCAATTCCTTCTGTATTCTCTGATTTCTGATGAAAAATCTTTTGTCATTTTGTTTTGCCCCTAAAAGTAAGGTGTTCTTTCTCTCCAGCTGCTTTAAAGATTTTTTTTCATTGCCTGTAGTTTTTAGAAGTTTGACCATGATGTGTCTTGGCTTAGATTTCTTAAGAGTTTATCTTATTTTGTGTTCACTTAACCTCTTGAATATACAGGTTTATGTCTTCTGCCAAACTTGGGAAATGTTTAGACATTGTTTTTTTTAATACATTTTTTTACCCTTGCCTTCTTTCTCTTCTCCTTCCGGAACTTGATAACATGAATGCTAGATCCTTTGTTATAGCCATATAAATTCCTGGGGCTCTGTTCATTTTTATCTTCTTTTTTTCTCTTGTTCACATTAGAAAATTTATACTGTTTTCTTCAAGTTGACTGATCCATTTTTTCCTCACTCTGCTGTTGAATGCATCCATTTCAGTTATTGTATTTTTTTCAGTTCTACTACAGACTGTTGGTTTTTCTATAAATTCTCTGTCTTTGCTGAAACTTCCTATTTTTTCTGGTCAACTGTGTTTTTAATTACTCATGGAAACATTTTATTAGGCTGATCAAAAATCCTTGTCAGATAATTCCAACTAGATTGTCATCTTGATGGTGTTGGTGTTGGCATCTGTTCATTGTTTTTTTCTCATTCATATAGAAATTTTCTTGGTTCTTGATATAAGCAGTGATTTTGTATTATATCTTAGACATTTTGGGTATTATTTTATGAGACTGAGGATCTAATTTTAATCTTGTTAACAGGCCTCCTCTGATAACACATTGGCAGGAGTTATTAGGTACCATCTTACTACTTTCAGGTGGAAGTAGAAGTCCAGGTTTCCTATTTAGCCTCCCATGGCACCCCAGGGGTATTCCTCCTCACTGCTGGGCAGGGCTTGGGAGAACAGGGAATTTTTTTTTTTTTAATGCATTTAGTTAGACAAATGTATCTACCCTATTTTTTTTCAGACCTGTTGTTATTTCTTAATAGATTTAATTTGTTAGCTATCCTTTGCTATATAAATCTTGGATATAGTATTATAAACTGGGATATGTTTTTCATGCTATGATAAATGCTGAAATGAAAAACACTTTTGCTAATGCTCATTTACCTGAGTACCATTATTCAGAATTGGATTTGATAGTGGCTCTATCAGAGAGGATATACTTTCCTATACCCTCTTATGTTCAGTGCATGAAGCCATGTGAATTAGACTAAAGGCAGATGAACAGAATAAAAGGCACATGGTTTTTATTAACATGTGCATGAGAGTTTGTAGAAAAGAAGTGAAACTGAAAGAAGCAGTGAAGGTGTCAAATTCTTGTCTTAGATGATAAAAATTGCTCTTCCCTCCCTGGTACATGGAACAGATACCTTCCTCAAAGAGAAATTTATGCCCTGCTTTTGGGCAGATAAGGGAAAGGTAGAGAACTCTTCCTGTATTTGTTTGTTCTCAGTTGACTTTAGCTCAAAATAGTCTTTTTGCCAAAGTGGTATATTGTAGGGTGGTGTATTCTGATCTGCTTCAGCTTTAAGAAGCACATCAGCGTTGGGTCAGATATAAAAGGGCAATACTCTTCTTCTCAGGCCATACCATATCACTTTTCTATAGTTACTGAGTTATATTCACATTTAAAATTGTATAGTTTTTTATATTATTAAATGGAGAGAATGATAAGAATCACGGAGTTCAGAATAAAGTTTATTTTTGTATGCATCGTATTTTAAATAATTGGTACAGAACATATTAAAAAAGCAGTTCATGTGAATACAAAGTAAGATTTTCAGTTACAGTGGATTGTAATTGTCACAATGATATTTATGTTATTAATGTCTGAAACCAAAGTGTAAGTTTACTTTTTTTTTTTAGAGTTTATTTATTTATTTGTCAGAGAGAGAGAAAGAGCACAAGCAGGCAGAGTGGCAGACAGAGGCAGAGAGAGAAGCAGGCTCCCCACTGAGCAAGGAGTCTGATGTGGGACTTGATCCCAGGACCCTGGGATCATGACCTGAGCCAAAGGCAGATAATTAACCAACTGAGCCCCTCAGGCATCCCCACATTTGAACCATAGTAACATTAAATATGCTACATCAGACAATTGAACCTCTTTTGCTAGACTGAAAAGCTCAGACTCTTTGCAATTGTTCTTCAATGTTTAAAGGTTTGTTTTTTTTTTTTTGTTTTTTTTTTTGACAGACAGAGATCACAAGTAGGCAGAGGGGCAGACAGAGAGAAGGAAGCAAGCTCCCTGCTGAGCAGAGAGCCCAATGTGGGGCTCGATCCCAGGACCCCGGGATCATGACCTGAGCCGAAGGCAGAGGCTTTAACCCACTGAGCCACCCAGGCGCCCCCAATGTTTAAAGTTTTAAAGAGGAGTTATGAGCAGTTTTCATCAGAATTCTTTGCCAGTAAATGAGATTAATGAACTAGTTAAATACAGTCCAATAAAGCACCCAGCTTTAGAGACAGTTGGAAAACAATGGTTTAAAGAATAGATTTTCAGTGACTAAAAAGAGATTACAACAGATGTAATCCCTCTAAATTATCTAATTGTGGTACTTACTCTATAAAGAAAAATAAATGGCTTTAGAAAAATGAATATTTTATACATCAATGAAATACTCATATGGGAAAATTGGAAGTCATTTAGCCAATCAGTTCCAAGATAAAATAACTACTTAAATTCCTAAAGAAGGAATGTTCCTGTGTTTGTCCTTTTGATGATGGTTTTGGCAGTGTGGTACTTGTGCATACTTCCTGTGGAATGTCAGCTATTCACAATCTAATGGGAAGTTCTATTTTTATAGGTGCCCTGAGTTTTCTTCTAATGGAATACTTTTCCCTTTCTAAAAACCAAAACAGAAGAGGCAATGAGTTCACTTAAAAAAAAAACTGTCTTTTTGTTATTTTAAATTTACATTTTTCATTTAGGTACTAGCCACCTTTTCGAACTACACAGCAGTAGTAATCACTTTTGCAAATAGGCTCAGTAATCAGTGGAAAAGACCTGCCTGAAAGCAAAGACCTCTTCACAGCAAATGATGAAATCATCCTTGCTCTGGGTTTGCACTCCGCAGGTTCCCCCCGCCCCCCCACTCCGCGCACACCTCAGCAGCTCAGGGAGATAAGACGTGGATTTATCTGAAATCTAGGGGAAGGCCAGGCAGGGAAATGATGGAGCTAGAATTGTAATCCCTAAGGGAGAGGCCTACAGTCAGAGCCATTGGCCTTAGGCACATAAGGCAGATTCAGTCCATTTCTTTGAGAATAAAGCCTTGACAAGGGCAGTCATCTGAATGTGACATATATATTTCAGGAACTGAATGCCAGCAAAGATTTGTATTATGTGCATGTTGGGTGAATGTATAATGAAGTATGGAAATATCACAGTCCTTTCTAAGTAAATATATAAGAGAATAACACTTGGGTTGAATTTTTTAATCTCAATAGGGAAATAAAATAGATGGATTAGATTAAGGTTTATGGGCAAAAGTGCTGATCCAGGATGAAAAGACTTAAGTTTCAGTCTCAGAGCTACCCAACACTAACAATTTAACATTATATTTTCTCTAATCATTTTTCTCATATGAAATGGGGCTGTGGGACCAGGTGAAAATTTTGTCAGACATCTCTCAAGTCCTTTCCTATTCTGTGAGGCCAGGATGCTGTTTTCATTAATTTGAGATTTCTGGTAGAATTAATAAGGACTCCTGGTGACATTTTTAAATATTGGAAAATTTATTATGCTTTTAAGTTATTAGAGAAAAATTCTATTATTACATCTTTAAAAAGAACTTTCTTTTCCCCTAGCAAAAACACATCTTGGAACATGAAATACTTCTTTCCCCCACCCCCGTTTTAAAGTATTTATGTTTTTGTTCCCACATAAGAAATTATGTTCATCAGGGATGCCTGGGTGGCTCAGTTGGTTAAGCAGCTGCCTTCGGCTCAGGTCATGATCCCAGCGTCCTGGGATCGAGTCCCACATCGGGCTCCTTGCTCATCAGGGAGCCTGCTTCTCCCTCTGCCTCTGCCTGCCATTCTGTCTGCCTGTGCTTGCTCTCTCTCCCTCTCTCTCTCTCTGACAAATAAATAATAAAAAAATAAAATCTTAAAAAAAAAAAAGAAATTATGTTCATCAAATATGTAATGGGTGCCTACTAAATGCAAGACACTATGCCTAACGCTTTAGGAAAAAAGGTAGTGTTTCTGAACATTTTAAAATAAATGTCCCATTTTGATAATTTTAAAATTGAATACTCAGAGAATCTGATGTGCTCCCTCCCTGTATCTCATTTTATCATTTTTATACCAGCCAGAAAGCTTGGTCAGGTTGCCTGCTTTGTAGTTATTACTGGGAAGACATGTATATTTTTCATTTTTACAAATTTGAAGTTATATCAGTATTAAATACTTTTCAGAAACTAATGCCACTTGGACTGGTGAGGAGCTGATTATTATATTGGCAATATCAAGACTAAAAAACTTAAAGAAAAGACACCATTCCCTTTTTGAAGATTTTATAGTTCAGAAAGGGGATTAGACAGCTTTAAAAAAATCTGTAGTATAAACCTAATATGATAGAAGCTGTTAAGAGGTAGGTGAAGTTTGGGAGAAAGAGCCAACATTCACTTAGGAATACGCGCAAATGCAACGGGAAGAACTAAAGTTGAAGCAGACGTAATTATGTCTTTCTCTGTGTCTTCATTCAACAAATGTACCCTAAGTCTGCACTATTCTCTATCAGGCACTGTGGATAAACTGATTGAAGGGAAGGTGAATGACAGTTTTCCCTTCAAAAGAACTAAAAGCAATCTTGTTCTGTTATAGCATTCTTCTAGAATATTTGATTGCATAACCCACAGGTCAGCAATTTTATAAAACACACAAATATAGTGTAATAAGTTTCACAGAGTCTGGGAACACACCTGTGTGTGCCCTCATCATTTGGTCATCTTTATGGTTATTTAGTAAAATTCTTCTCTTATGCTGATAATATTCTGTGTCTCACAAGGAATATATATTCTATTTATATTCTAATGATTATTAAATCTTTTTAGGGGTAGAGGGCTAGTCTGATTTTTCTGAACATCTTTGGCCTGTTAGTCACAGCAAATTTTATCCTTCTTAAAACCTGTTATATTTCATTTGTCTTATATTTGATTTTAGTATTATTTGGTCACATTTGATTTATAACAGTGCATATAGGAAGTAATAGCAAAAATAATTTCCACTCCCTGATCAAAATGTGGAACACACAGATTGAAGATTACTTGATCTATCCGTGCACTGTAAACAGCACTTGAGAATAGGCCTCTGGGTTGAACTCCTGTCAAAAGAAAGAAAACTGAATCAGTAATTATAGCAAAGTATATTTTGTTGTGAGCATGGATAATTGAAGCAAAGAGATCAGATCAGAGGTATGAACCCTGTTAGAAGTTGACTACACTAACATCCAGGTAGAAGATAGTAAGTACCTGAAGTAAGATGTTGGTAGGAACAAAAAAGGAAGTTATAAGGTATAAGCCCTCTGAATATACTTTTTAGAACCAAGTTGAGTCTCTGAATTTTGTTTTTAGATGGCACTTTATATGCAAGAAACAGTCTACTTAAAGTAGAGGATATTTCAAATAACAAAGAAACTCTAATGCTGTAAAGATATTGCATTGCCTTTCTCATTTGGTTTTAGGAAAGTGTTTGAATGAAAATATTTTGGCTATTTTAAAAATAAATGTAATGTCCACTATAGTGGAACTCTCTAATTCTAGAATTATAGAGGGTCACTGGGAAAATACAGCTTTTACAAAGTTATACTAAATAATTTCAGTGTCCTATTAGTTAGAAAATTAATAAAATAGTAATGCATCTGTTGTATTTTTTACATAAAAACATTTATTTGTTTTTTTTTGGGGGGGTGTTATTTATTTATTTGAGAGAGAGTGAGCAAGCACGAGCTGGGGAGGAGGGAGGAGCAGAGGGAGAGGGAGAAGCAAGCCAATTCTCCACGGAGCAGGGAGTCTGACACACGGCTCCACCCTAGGAACCTGAGATCATGATCTAAGCTAAAGGCAGATGTTTAACCTACTGAGCCAGGTGCCCCCAGAAAAACACTTTCAATGACCAGGACATATTATACTTTTAATAGAAAGTTATAGAGATATCTTTTGATTTCTTTCTGAATAGAAAGCAAAGTAAATACTCAGCTTTTGTCATGTACTGTGGTGCTGCTACAAGGTCGCAAACTCAGCTCTTCTACCCACACATCATGGTTCTTTAATGTTCATGGACACTTTCAGTTTGTATGACATAATATATAACCTGTCTCATGAATATTCATTAGTTAATAACCTAAAGGAGAAAGGAGGCTCTTTGTGATGAATACTACCTGATGGCTTCTTTAGAATTTTTGTCAGGGACAATTGTCTTAAATTCCAAAAGGCCAATTTCTTTCTCATTTGTTCATTTTGTAGTTCTTATTCTTTAATAGAAATCTGAATTTCTTGATATTATATCAGCCCCATATTTATGTTTAGGAAGTTGGAGAAATTAGGAATTCAGGATTTTTGAAACTTTATAATATTTATAAAATTGTTTTCTACTTTTAATAAAGTATATTTGTTAGAGCAGTTTTAGGTTCAAAGAAAAATTGAGTATGAAGTACAGAGAAATCCTACATATGCCCATTCCTAATCACGTCCAACCTTGTCACTATTGCCTTTCTGCACCACAATTTGTTATTCGTTACAGCTGATGAATCTACATTTACACATCATTGTTGCCTAGAGTCCATAGTTCACGTTAGGGTTTACTCTTAGAATTGGACTTCAAATGGGTTTTGACTAATGTCATGTCATGTATCCAGCACTGAAGTACTATACAGAATAGTTTTACTCCCGTAAAAATCCTCTGAATCCCACTATCCATCTCATCCTCCTCCCTAAACCCTGGAAACCACTAATCTTTTTACTGATTCCATAGTTTTGCCTTTTCCAGAATGCCATATAGTTAGAATCAGACAGAATATAGCCTTTTTCAGATTAGCTTCTTTCACTTAGCAATATGCATTTAAGTTTCCTTCAGGTCTTTGAATGGATTGATATTCATCTCTTTTTGCACTGAATAATACCCCATTCTCTAAATGAACCACTGTTTATTTATCTCCTCATCTACTGTAGGACCTGTTGGTTGCTTCCAAGTTTTGGCAGTTCAAATATAGCTGCTATAAATATTCAGGTGTAGGTTTTTATGTGGACGTAAGTTTTCAGCTCCTTTGGGTAATATCAAGGAGCACAATTGCTGGATTATATCTTAAGAGTACGTTTAGTGCTGTAAGAACATGCCAAACTGTCTTCCAAAGTGAGTGTATTATTTACACTCCCACCAGCAATGAATTAGAGTTCCTGTTGCTTCAAATCCTGTTAGCATTTAGCATTTGTTAGTGTTTTGGACTTTGGCCACCCTAATGGATGTGTAGCAGTATATCATTGTTGTTTTAATTTGCAATTTCTTAATGACATATGATGTGGAGCATCTTTTCATATGCTTATTTTCCATCCATGTCTTTGGTGAGATATCTTTTCAGGTCTTTTGCCCATTTTTTTTTTTTTTAAGATTTTATTTATTTATTTGACAGACAGAAATCACAAGTCGTCAGAGAGGCAGGCAGAGAGAGAGGAGGAAGCAGACTCCCTGCTGAGCAGACAGCCCGATGTGGGGCTCTATCCCAGGACCCTAGGATCATGACCCGAGCCGAAGGCAGAGGCTTTAACCCACTGAGCCACCCAGGCGCCCCATTTGCCCATTTTTTAATCGGATTGTTCATTTTCTTGTTTTTGAGTTTTAAGAAGTCTTTGTATACTGTGGATCACAGTCCTTTTTCAGATGTCTTTGCAGATATTTTCTCTCAGTCTGTGACTTATCTTTTCATTTTCTTGACAGTGTCTTTTGCAGAGCAGAAGTTTTTAGTTTTAATGTAGTTTACCTTATCAGTTCTTTCTTTCATGAATCATGGCCTTGATGTTCTATCTAAAAGTCATCCCCATATCTAAGATCACCTATATCTTCTCCTACAGTATCTTCCAGGAGTTTTATAGTTTTGCATTTAGCATTTTGGTCTAAGATCAATTTTGAGTTGATTTTTGTGAATGGTGTAAGGGGTCTGTGTCTAGGTTTTTGTTTGTTTGTTTTTTACATGTGGCTGTCCAGGTTTCCAGCGTCACTTGTTGAACAGTCTGTCTTATTATATTGCCTTTGCTCTTTCATCAAAGATCAATAACTATATATGGGTCTATTTCTGGGCTTTCTGTTTTGTACCATTGATCACTTTGTTTATCCTTTCATTAATACCATACTATCTTGAGCACTGTAGCTTTCTCTCTCTCTCTCTCTCTCTCTCTCTCTCTCTCTTTTTTTTTTTTTTTTTTTTTTGAGAAAGAGTGAGAGTGTGAGGGGCAAAGAGAGAAGGATAGAGAGAATCTTAAGGAGGCTCCATGATAGGCATGGGGCTTCCATGGTAGGCATGGGGCTTAATCGCACAACCCTGAGATCATGACCTGAGCTGAAATCAAGAGTCAGATGCTTAACTGACTGAGCCTCACACATGCCCCTTGATTACCATAGTTTTATATTAAGTATTAAAGTCAGATAGTGTCAGTCTTCCATCTTTGTTCTTCTCTTTTAGTGCTGTATGCTATCCTAGTTTTTTTGGCTATCTGTATAAATTTCAGAATCAGTTTGTTTACATCCGCAAAATAACTTGCTGAGATTTTGAGGGGCATTGTGTTGAATTCATAGATCAAGTTGGTAAGAACTGGCATCTTGACCATGTTGAATCTTCCTCTCCATAGACATAGAATATCTCTCCATCTATTTAGTTCTTCTTTGAGATCTTTTATCAGAGTTTTATACTTTTTCTTACATAGGAAATATTTACATATGTTGTCAGTCTTATACCTCAGTTTTTCATTTTGGGGAAGTGAAATGTAAATGGTAAAGTGTTTTTGTTCTTTAAAATTTTATTTATTTATTTGAGAGAAAGAGTGAGCATGAGCAAGAGGAGGGCCAGAGGGAGAGGGAGAAGCAGGCTCTCCACTGATCAGGGAGCCCAATGCGGGGCTTGATCCTAGGACCCTGAGTTGAAGGTAGGCGCTTGACTGAGCCACCCAGTGCCCCAAATGGTAGTGTTTTTAATTTCAGTTTCACTTGGTCATTTCCAATATATAGGTCATTTCTTAATATAGTAAAGTGATAGACTTTTGTATGTTAACCAGGTATTCTACAATTCGCTATATTTGCTTGTTAGTACCAAAAACTTTGTTGTTGATTCTTCAGGGTTTTTAACATAGACAATCATGTTATCTGTGAACAAAGACTAGTGTATTTCTTCCTTCCCAATTTGTATGTATGTCTTTTATTTCTTTTTCTTGTCTTATTGCATTAATTAGGACTTCCAGTATGATATTGGTAAAAGGAGACATTTTTATCTTGCTCTTGATGTCAGTGGGAAAGCTTCAACTTTCTATTAAATTGATGTCAGCTTGTGATATTTTGTAGATGTTCTTTATCAAGTTGAGGGAGGTCATTTCTGTTCTTAGTTTTCTGAGAGTTATTACCATGAATGGGTTCTGAATTTTGTCAATTTTTTTTTGCAGCAACTAATATGATCATATGATTTTTCTGTTTTTATGTTGATGTGATAGATAGCATTTTATTGATTTTCACATGTTAAACCAGCCTAGTATACTTGAAATAAATCCCTTTTTTAATGATACATAATTCTTTTTATATACTGTTGGGTTCAATTTGTTAATATTTTGATGAGGATTTTGTATCTATGTTGGTCTATAATTTTCTTGTAGTGTCTTTATCATGTTCTGGTGGTAGAGTAATGCTTGCCTCACAGGACCTATTGACATGTATTCACTCTACTTCTGTTTTCTGGCTGAAAATTTAAAGAGCTGGTATTATTTCTTAAGTGTTTGGTATAATTTACCAGTGAATCCATCTAAGCCTATTTTCTGTTTGGGGAAGTTATTAATGATCTGATTTCTGTAATAGATAGGCCTATTTGTATTATCTATTTCTTCTTGTGTGATTTTGGCAGATAGTGTCTTTCAAGGAATTGGTCTACTTCATTTAGGTTATCAAATATGAGGGCATTGAGTTATAATATTTCTTTATTATCCTCTTATTGTCTGTGGTATCTGTAATGATGTCTTCTCTTTCATTTCTGATACTAGTAATTTGTGTCTTCTCTCTTTTTTTCTTAGTTAGCCTGATTATAGGCTTATGCATTTCATTGATCTTTTCAAAGAGCTAGCTTTTTTGCCTTTGTTGATTTTCTCTATTGATTTCCCATTTTCAGTTTTATTGATTTCTTCTCTAGTTTTATTATTTCTTTTCTTCTGCTTATTTTGGATTTAATTTACTCCTTTTTCTTGTTTTTTTAAATGGAAGCTCAGATTATTGATATTATATCTTTCTTTTCAAATACAGGCATTCAGTGCTATGAATTTCCCTATGTGTACTGCATCCCACAAATTTTGATAAGTTGTATTTTAATTTTCATTTAATTCAAAATATTTTTAAGTTTCTCTCAAGAGTTCTTCTTTGATCCATGTGTTGTTTAATCTCTAAGTATTTTAGATTTTTCAGCTATATTTCCAATATTAACTACTAATTTAATTCCATATAGTCTACAAAAGACATTGTATGATCTTTATTCTTGTACACTTGTTAAGGGGTGTTTTATGACCTATATTGTAGTCCATCTTGGTGATTGTTCCATGTGAGCTTGGGAAGAATGTGTATTCTGCTGTTGTTAGATGAAGTAGTCAAAGATGTCAATTATATCCAGTTGATTTATGGTGCTCTTGAGTTCAGCTATGTTGCTAATGATTTTCTGCTTGCTGAATCAGTCTATTTTTGATTCACCTATTTCTTCTATTTCTATCATTTTCTGCCTGGCATATATTAATGTTGTGTTGTTAGACACATGCATATTAAGGATTATTAGAGCTTCTTGAAGATTCATTTATTATTAAATAGTGTCCATCTTTTTTCCTAATAACTTCCATTTCTCTAAAGTCTGTTCTGTCTGCAATTAATAAAGCTACTCTCATGTTCTTTTGAGTAATGTTAGCATGGTTTATGTCTCCATACATTTAGTCTTAATCTATATATGTCTATAATTAAAGCAAGTTTCTGAGAACATGTAGTTGGGTCTTGTTTTTCTGACAGTCTCTATTGGTATATTTAGTTCACTGATGTTTAAGTGATTATTGATGTAGTTGGGTTAATATCTACCATATTTTTATTGTTTTCTATTTATTTTCCTTGTTCTTCATTCATATTTTTATCTTCCACACTTTTTCAATTTTTTTTTGAACTTTCTGTTGTCATTTCCTCAAGTTCAGAGATTCTTTCTTCAAGTCCAGTCTACTAATGAGCTCATCAATGGCATTCATTTCTTTGTATTTCCTTTTTTCTGTATTTCAGAATGGTTCCTTTTCTCCTCTCATTGCTAGAAACATGAGATTTTTCTTTGATAGTCACTGTGAGGGCCTAGTAGAGCTCCTGAAGGAAAATGTACAAAAATCTGTGGGCACCTCCTGACTAGTCCCCCTAGAGTTTTATCTTCCAGGCTTGTCCACTGAGTCTTCAGTAATTTATCAAGTATAGTTCAGATTTTCCTGTCAAATACTTGTTCCTGCAGAGGTTTCTGCTCCATTAAATTGTTATTTTCTGTGTCTTTCTAGTTCTGGGGGCATCAGTCTGCCTTGTGACCTTATTTGACAGATCTGTGAAGAATTGTTAATTTTTCAGTTTGTTCAGGTATTTGTCGTTAGGAGGGAATGACAACTTCTAAGCTCCCTATATTTCAGGCAGAAACCAGAAGTCCTCACAATGTTTTTTTAATCTTAAATTTAATAAAATTCAATTAAAAATTTTTAAATATTATTGGGAATTAAAAAGACAAGGTAGTCATCTATTAGCTGGAAGTCAAAAATCAAGGCTAGAAATTTAAATTTTTTCTTAAAGATTTTATTTATTTATTTGACAGAAAGAGTGATCACAAGTAGGCAGAGAGAGAAGGGGGAAGCCGGCTCCCTGCTGAGCAGAGAGCCCAATGTGGGGCTTGATCCCAGGACCCTGGGATCATGACCTGAGCTGAAGGCAGAGGCTTAACCCACTGAGCCACCCAGGCGCCCCTAGAAATTTAAATTTTTAAGACCTGTTTTAGGACAATTAGAAGTCTGACCTATGTGTTTCTCGTATACTGTAGGCTACCAAGAGTGAAAGAATGAGTAGTTTGAGTATTTCTCAGGAAACAGCTAAAACCATACTTAATTACACTCTATTGGACTTTTCTGTCCAGAGTCATTAAAGAGATTTACTACCTCTTTTGTTTAGATTTTAAAAGCAAAATTTTCTCAAGAAGTTAGTTATATATAAAATAAGGGATGTTTATTGATGTGCTAACTTCTTAAATAAATGCCTTTCACCTCCTGGGTCAGATGATACTCCTTGGGAAAGGCTGACATTACTATCTTAGGTATTGTCATGTTAGAGACAGGTAGTGTCTGTGGACTGTCAGTGACATTCTGCTGTGTAAGAGAATCTGGAAAAGTTACAATTTAAAAGATGTTAGACTAAGTTTAGCAGTCCACTTCTTCAGTATGTGATGATATTTTCTGCAATGCTCTCATCCATTCCATCTCCCAGTCTGGACTTTATAGGCAGGAAGCCCAAGTCCCACTTGATCCCTGCTTACTTTTCACTTCTGCTAGAGACACCCCAAATTGGCAGGTGCTGCTATTAGCTTGCAGGTAATTCTCCCCCTAGCTTTGGTACTTTAGACATTCTCTGTAAATAGATTTGCTATTATAATACATTCATCCAATGACTAGAATACTGATTGGGTGCTAATTATATGCCAAGCACTTTGCTAAATACTAGAGATAAAAC
Organism: Enhydra lutris kenyoni; assembly: GCF_002288905.1. Lineage (NCBI taxonomy): Eukaryota > Metazoa > Chordata > Mammalia > Carnivora > Mustelidae > Enhydra > Enhydra lutris. The sequence goes on from NW_019154087.1 coordinate 17,591,411, forward strand.
CATGGATAAGACATAGTCCCTGCCCACTAGGAGCTTATAGACAGATGGGGGAAAAAGGGTAGTAAACTATGCTGAGCCCTAAGACAGGGAGAGCTTGTGGGAAGGATTGGTGCCTAATGAGTTCAGGGGTGAGAATATAGAGGAGGAAACTCTATTCTGAGATTTAAAAGATAAGAAGAATCTAGTCAATCATTGATTCTAATTCCTCCCTGCAATGCCAAGAGGAACAACATAATGCAATATCCCAGGAGAGACTGTAGACAATTCTAGACATTTGTACCTCAGTGTGGATGAACCATCAAGTTTTTTGAGGGATAAACAGGGGAACTATGAGGTTATGTGACTGAAGAAGCAGGAAGTAACTAATTCTCAAAGCTTTTTCCTTGTTTATCATTCCTTGAACTAAAACCTGAAATGAACTAAAGCCTGTTTTTTAAAAGGAGAGTTAATGGAAATGATATAATAAAATACATGTTTAGAAGAATCATTCCAGCTACAAGTTGAGGAACATATTGACATCCTAATGTGAGATACAAGTTTCTGGAACTAAACAGTGCAATGGGAATGAAGAAAAATGGAAAGCTTTGAGAGTAATTTAAGAGGTAAAGGTAATAGAGATGATGATTAATTGGACTTGAAACTCTTTTGTTGAAGCTTTCTGTATCTTGAGAACATTCCATCTTTAAAATAACTAAAATAATCTGATTAAAGAATATTTTATCTCCTTAATGCTTTCACTAGCTAAATGATAGCCGTGCAATTGAGAACAGTTAGAACAATGACTTTTTGTTACTAGACAGTTAGCAGACTCAGAAATAGTTACCAGGTCAGTGTTTTGGAATTTTGACTATGTGAATAAAACAAGTAAAACATCTAAAAGTATGCGGCTTGACAAACAAGAAAACTTCTCTTTATCCCCTAAAGCAAGGATGTAAACAGCACTAAAACATAATTGGCACTTCATAAATACTTGTTGAATAAACGACTTGAATTATTTAACATTTTAAGTAACTCAGGAAAAGTAGAAGCAATTATTAAGATTACTTACATCAACTTTAATTGCGCATATTCATTCTTGATCTATATATACATAATATAAACTCCTTTTGTGTGATGTGTGCCAGTTTTGTGAAGGGATAAGGGGACATATCCAATTGAATAGTTATTCTTTCCCAGTAGTCGGGATAAAACTTGTGAAAATTACTGGTTTGCTAATTGATTTGCTTTATAAAGATCAAACTAAAATATATGAAATATTAAAAATGGTGATTTATGATTTAGAAATCATTTTGTAGGTAATATATGACTAATAATATAATTTCAGTATGAGTCAGTGTTTAAACATTGTTTCTTTTATTATGCCTGTTATCTTTCAGTCTTTCAGCCTACTTACCTCTCTGTTTAACCATCGGTCTCTGTAGACATCCAGCAAGCCGTGTGTGTGTATATGTGTGTGTGATTTATGTGTTTTGTGTATGTGTTGGTGTGGCTATAAATTTGCCAAGATTTTGGCAGAGAAGAATAGTCGTTTTAAAGGAATATGTTTCTTTTGTTTTGAAAAATATTTGAGAAAAAAACAGAAGTCTTATTTTTCATAAATGATTTTGAATTTTATGTTTTGAATTCCAAATCAGTAACTTGACCTCAATCAGGACTTTTATTAAACCCTCAAGAAAAAAGTTTTATCATAAAATTTGGAAGAAAATTATATGTTATATGATATTGTCCATTTTTCTGCTTTGCTCTTTTAGTGTAGTGATGATGTGTTTATGAAAAGTTTTTTTATATACTAGATTTACCAACTTGAATCATGAATTTTCCATTAACTTTTACTGTAACTTTTATATATCTTGCTAAAAGGAGAGTAGGGAGTCAAATATTAATAATTTTTTTTAAAGATTTTATTTATTTATTTGACAGACGGAGATCACAAGCAGGCAGAGAAGCCGGCAGAGAGAGAGGAGGAAGCAGGCTCCCTGCTGAGGAGAGAGCCCAATGTGGGGCTCAATCCCAGGACCCTGGGATCATGACCCAAGCCGAAGGCAGAGGCTTTAACCCACTGAGCCACCCAGGCACCCCTTAATTAATACTTTTTTAAAGGGAGACTTATTCTTCCTTTTAAAGAACCTAATATTTTTACCCATATCTGATATATTTATGTTTACTGGCTTGGTGCTGCCCTTAACAAGAAATTAAATCAATTTACTACTAAGTTTAGCTCTCTTCTGTATCAGTTAGGTCTCTACTGATTTATTTTTCCAGTGTCGTCTTCAGTTTCTGGAATAAGAAAGTGCTCAAAAACAACTACGGGATCCTGAATTCATGTATTCATTCATGTATTCATGCAACAAATGCATTTAGTATTTATTATATAGTTGGTACAGTGCTGGTTCCTGGGGCCCATGATGAGTTTGGTTTTTGTCTCTCTCTTCAAGGCATTTGAAGTTTTTTTTAGATATTCATTAAATATGCATATATTCAAAATACCATAGAGGTTATTTAGCTCTACCATATTAGTAATTTACTTCTACTCTTCTATATCTCCTCTAGTTTTTTCTCATTTCCTAGACATCTAAACATAGGAGTGATCCAAGGTCTTGGCTATTGGGTATCTTATATTTTCAGTTTATACTTACTAAGTATCTCATCCAGTATTATGGTTTTAAATTCCATCTATAAACTAATGTCACCCAAATTTATAATTGCAGCACAGATCTCTGCCTGAATTCCAGACTTGGATATTCTGTTGCCTACTCACCGTCTCCACTTGGATGTCTAATTGATGTTTCAAATTTAAAATTTCTGAAACTCACCTATTCATCTCCCTATAGCAAAACCTGCTCTTATCAGTTCATGACAACTCCATTATCCCAGTTGTTCAGGCCAAAAACACTGGCATAATTATTGACTCTTTTTCTTACATACTCTATCTGATTGATCAACTGTTAATTTCAAAATATATTCAGATTTTGGTAGCTTACCACCATGTCTGTAGTATCACCTTGGCCCCAAATGCTGTCCTGTCTTGCCTAGATCATCATAAAAACATTCTGACTAGTCTCCAAGTTTCTGTCCCCACCTTTCTGCATCTACTCCCAATACAGCATCCACAGAAATATCCTATCAAAATCCAAGAGCATGGCACTCCTCTGCCCCGAGCACTCTGTTGTGTCATTGTTTATTACCTTCCTCCTGCCTACCTCAGCTCCAGTCACACTGCCTTCCTCATAGCTTGAAACAAGCTAGGCATTTACTCTGCCCGTTTCTTTGGCCCTCAGTGTTCTTATGCCCGAAACTTGCCTGGCTCACCTCAGGGCTTGACTCATAAGTCACCTTCTCAAGGAGGCCTTCCCAGGTACCCATCTGTAAGTTGCCATTCTTTCTTCATCAACTATTCCCAACTCTTTCTTTGCCTTTTTTACCCCCCCCAACACCTATCACTATTAATCTAGGATAAATTAAACTTAATTTATGTGGTTAGCTATCTGTATTACCCACTAGAATGTGAGCTCCATGAATGCTGGGACTTTTTTTTTCTTTTGTTCACTTTCTTATCCCCAGTTCCTAGAATATTCAACAAATATGTTGAATAGTAGGCATTCAACATATTTTTTTAACATAACAGTGTATGAGGAAGCTTTTGGAAAGAATACACAATTATTTTGTAAAGAGTTTAGAGAGTTTAAAATGAATGTTTTAGGTCTCCTTTTATTTACTTGTTACTTTGGGTACATATGGTGCCACAGTGCCAGCTATTTGAAGGTCCAGTTGCCTAATTACTCGTTAATTAGCATGCTCAGAATCATAGAAGTAGATTTTTTTTTTAATTGCCAAAACTAAAAATGGAGATTTACTTTAGCCAAGTATCTATTTTGGAGCAAAATGTGACATTATGAACACACATTTTAAGAAATGTGAAGTAGCTATGCCTGTATGGTCAAAATGGATTATAATGTTCTCAAGCATGATAATTATGATGTATTTAAATTTAAATGCTGATTTTTCTTTATTGTTATGAATGCTTAATTAGCTGATATTTACCATCTATCTTAACTTTTTCTTAGGGACATTTTGGTTACTTATTTTTAGCCAGCAAACAAAGTAGGATATTCAGATACCCTGCAAGCCTGATGCTAATGACTAATCATTTAGGCAGTTGAAGTCATTCCTCTCATTCTTTCTCAAACCCACAAGGTGCCAAGATTGAAACATGCAATGTATACATGGCCTAATGTATATCTTTAGCAGTCATATTTGTCATTGGAGCCTCAGGAAAGAAAGACTCTTTTGTTTGCTTTTTAATCTCTTATTTTGGAATTTGAAAACTATTCAGCCCCTTCCAGATATGTTGACCCAACTGGGGAATTTTCATGGGCAATACGAAATCCTTTCTACCTGCTCTTACTGGAACAAAGAAACCACTGATCTGGGTGCAGGACATGGTCAGCATTTGGTTTCTTGTCCCAGCTATTAGTGATAATATGGACATTTCCTAAGGACTTGCCTAACAGGCAGTTTTAAAACCGAGAACACCTGGGGACTGAATAGAAGTGAAATGGTAAATAGATAAGGCATAGTGCCTTAAGACTTAAGGTATTTAGACCCTTAAGATTTATGCCTGGAGTTTGGAAAAACTTTGCAAGCAATGGTTACTCATACCTTAGGGAAGGAAAAACACTTTATGTGCTCAGACTTCTGAAAGCCTTGTTTCTATAACTTTGACTTCAGTGTTAATTATTTCTCTTGTTCGCCACCTCAAAACGGGAGTTCTCTGGTTATTTAGACAATCTCTTTACTTAAAGAAAACAGAGAGGGATTAAAAAGAAACACCATATTCTTTGAGTGTTGCAATGTAGAGTTTTAGGGACTATGATGTTGACTTGGTTTCCTCTGAGTAGAAGTATAAATATATATGAAACAAAGTTACTGACTATGTGAATAAAACCCAAGAATAAAAAGAAAACATATTCAAATGAAATTTGTTTAGATGTATGTTATTGAACTGCTCTTAACGACACTTTATATTATTGGAAAAACATTTGGTTTTTGCAAAGGAGTGTCTGTCATCAGAGCTAAAAATTTGTTAAGTATTATGAACCTCCTTTCCCAAACCATGACAAGCATATTTTTACATACTTCTTTATTTATGCTGCATAGTATCTCTGTGAGGCATATAGTATTATTTAATTCTTCTTTACAGATAAGGAGATTGAAGCAAGAGAAGTTTCTTGTTTTGTCCAAGGTCACAGCATAAGTGGCTCTGCTAGGACTTAGATTTTCCTGACATGGAAGACAGTGTTCTATACTTGCAGAAGTTAAATGGTGGTATTCCAAGTAATTACATTGAATGATTTGTTTTATCTTTTCCCCCTTTAGTCCAAATGTTAATGTAGGGTTCTCAGAATTCTGTTATTTTCATTCAGTCTACCTTTTGCACCCCTCCCTTACTCCGTGGGTCTACTCTTACCTGCATGTCCTTAATATGGAGCTAACAGAATGCCAAATTCATCCCCCTCTTACCATAACTATCACATTTTCATAAGAAAAGAGGGGGGCTTTTCTATAAACTTTTGAAAGTTACAGCCCTCAGTCAGTAGTATTGGAGATGGCTTATTTGTTGAATATAGAAATAAACTAGATTTATAGGAGTTGGCACATTTGAATTAAATCCAAATGTGCACAATCACAGCATATTTAGGAAAATGGAGACTGAGCAGAACCTCCCATCCTAGGTGGTTCTGTTGAGAGAAATGGAGCTAGAATCACTTGGTAGATAGAATCCCTAAGAGATAGACTTGAGTTTTACTTGGAAGTGGTGACAATAGCATGTAAAGATTGGTGTATTCTTTCAGGACTCTTTATGTTGCAAAGGACAGAAGTCTAAAATAGCTTCAGCCAAAAGGTTTATTTCCTCAAATAAATGAAAAGTCTGTTGTAGATCTGGTTTCAAATGTGCTCAAAAGTGGTTGAGTTTCAGTTGACTCCATGTACTCTTTTCTAGTTTATTATTAGACACATTCTCCCATTATGGTGGCCCCCAACAGTTCCAGTCTTACATTTTTCTTATGACAATAAGTCTCCTTGCAAAGAAAACCTCCTTTTCCAGTTAACCAGAAAATCGTACCAAAATTGCATTGTATTATGCATCCCTGAACCAATTACTCTGACCAGGGGAATTGCGTGTTTAGTAGCCTGTGGACCTGGATGAGGATGGTGGTGAAAACAATTTACCAAAAGAAAAAGGAGTGCAGCTCTCAGAAGACAAATAATGCCAGGTAGATGAAAAACAACAGAGGTCCACTGTAGGCAGGAAAAAAAGAGGCCGATGGGAGTCAAGCCAAAGGAAAAGTGTCTTTGAACAAGAGGAAACAAGGGCCAGAAGTCAGTAGTCTAGGAGAATAGGAGCAAGTCTTGCTATATGCTAGTAACATTCTCTTCATAAACACAATTACATCCACTTTAGTACTGGAGGCAATATTTAAAAGTTATCTACATAACAGGAGCTAAATACTTTTTATTTTTTAAACATAAAGGTCTATATACTTATCTTTAGTGGAAATTTAAAATCTTGCATATTTAGTTCACTCATTATCAGATAAAGTCAGATGACTCTCTGTTTCTGCTTAATGAGTCTTTCATCATGTGGTTCTCTGATTCAGAATGTCAAAAATAATAAAGATACATAAGGTAGTATAAATTTTACAAAATTAGAGAATACCTGTGAATTATTCAGCATATGTTACGTTTTATCATATACAAAGAGTATCCATATATGTATGTATGTGTGTATACATCTATACATATATGTATATATTTGTATATGTACATATATATACACATGAGGCTGGGGAGGGACATTCAGTGAAGCTTAGGGGAAAAAAGTCACTTTAGAGTTTCAGCTTCAAAACTGAAATCTCTTAGGTTGATTATACAAAAACATTATCTTTTTGTTATTTTTTAATTTATTACTCAATTTCTAAGTTTCAAATCCAAGTAATACCTGCTCTTATATTATCTATAGATATTTTAATGAACAAATAAGCAAATATCTAACTTATTTTATCACCTCTTCTCACTTGAAAAAGTTATGGAAGCTATTGATTAAGGAATTGAAAACATAATGTTTAACTAACAGTTACTAAAAATAACTGCAAAGTTCCTAGTTAATGTTTGGTTAAAAGTGAGATGATGAGAAAGGACAGTAAGTCAGTATGGAAAGCACATAAACAGCAGGAGAGTGACTCAGCCTCTGGTCTCAGTATCAGCAGGTATCTGTGAATAGTGAGTGATCCCATTACTGGTTTTATTGGGTCATTAGGCAAAAATAGATAGACATGGAGGACAATTATACATAACAAACATAATAACAGTAAGCATTATGAATAATTTTTTGCCCAGCATCTATTCTGCTCTTCTTTGGTAACCACCACAATTTAACTATGGGACCACCTATTCTTCCCCATTATGTAAAGCCCCATGGATCTGTCCTAGAAAGTGTCCTCTGCTCCCTTATCTAAAGGGGAAGCACATGACTTGAGCCAGACCTGTCAGGTGCTCCTCCCATCCAGAATTTGAAACCTGAACCAAGTAACTGAAATATGGAAAATGGTAGGAGTAGACTCATGGTGGGGGTTGCCTAAAAGATCCCCAGTAGTTGCTATGGCCTGGAGACAGAAAGATTTCCTAGTTCTTCACTTCTGGGCCTGCTACTTCAGGCTTATCTCTGATTCTGAGCGATCCCATGCCTGCCAATAAACTCTTTTCCATCGTGCATAAGCCCAAGTGGGTTTTCATGGCCTTCAAGGCAATGAACCATAGTTGAAGCAGAAGAAAAAGTAAGGGGAAAAGAGAGAGAAGAACAGAAAGGAAAGGGAAAGAAGAGAATAAGTAATTGAGGAAAGAGAAGAGGACCCATGCCTCAGCCTGTCTAGTCTCAAGGAACTGTCTTTCATTTTTTCTCCAGAAATAATACTTTTAAAACTCCAGCTCCACTCTTACTCTATCAGCCCGAGAGTAAGGTAAGGTGGTGACTCTTAAGTCCTGAAACTCACTTGCTTAGTTATGACCCCAGCTCTGCCAGCTACTTCCTCTCTGACTTTAAACAATTTGCTTAATCTCTTAGGGCTTCATTTTCCTCAGTTGTTTTTAAACAAAAGTAACAGTACCATATAACTTCTAGGATTTCTGTGAGAATCAAATGATTTGGTTGATGTAAAACTTATAGAGCAAGGCTTGGCTTGGAGTAAGCACTTAACAGGTGTTACCTGTGATGATGAATCTGAGCTCTGTATAGAAAGAAAAAAAATTGTTTCTATTCTGTCTACCTCATTTTTACCTCATTAGGTCAGTCAGTAATAATTTATTGAACACCTAGTGTGTGATATTATTGTACTAGGTGCTATGGGGAATACAAAGACAAAGGCACAGTTTCTGCCATCAAATAGCTCACAATACGATTTGATGGTTGATGTAATTAGATATAATGCAGGTCAGAAAGATGCTGTCAGAAATGTGGAAAAAGTACTTGGGGAGTTTGGAGAAGATTTTTTTCCAACAAAGAATAAAAAACATTACCTATATTTGATCTTTAAGTATGTTTAAGCTTTTGCACATAAATTAGGAGTTGTAGTCAGAGATCAGTTTGAGCAAAAGTGAGAGGTGATATATATTTTGTCTGAATGACAATAAATAACCTGGTTTGGCTGAAGATATCTTTTACCCTCTTCACCTGGAGTCAAGAAGAGGCCTGCCAACAAAGACTTTCCTCTCCTGTGTTTTTATCCCCATCATCAGGGGTGAAGAGGGAGGCCAGGAAAACCCCCCTCCAGTCCCCACCCCAACATCTTACAACTCACCCAGCCTTGGTGCTTTGAATCCACTTAAACTCAATTCATTATGTACTTCTTTACCCCTGCTTTTGGTAGTCACCCCAAGATACCCCAGATTCTCAGGTCACTCCGCATTTCTTACATTCTATTCCCCAGAAACTTTTGTACAGCCTTACTGTACTCTGATGCTGACAGCCTGAGATCCCAGAAGACACATTCCAGGGAGTACTGAAGGACTAGCAACTCTTGACACACATTCTGTAGATAAGGAGCTCCTTTCTGCCGACAATGGAGAGTGATTGCTGGAAATACTTGAGATATCCACACACAACTCTTACATTACATTTTATAATGCAAATACAAGAAAGAGGTTTCTCTGCATCCCTGCTAATGATTAAGCTTCATCTAAGGATGGTTTAGATTTTTCAGGTCCATAAAGGCATGGGTAGCATGTACCATCAGAGCAATGATGGCCCTGATTAAAGCATTTCAGGCATTTCATTCTATCACCATACACTGAGCCAATGGGAGGTTACTTACAATGGAAATAAAATGCACACTCAGGTGAGATGAATCTATGTGTAGGAATTGATGTTGTATAACACATGGAAAAAATTAACATGTAGTTGGTAATATGAACTATGTCTTTCTAAGTACATTTTGCTTATACCCTTGTCTTACATAAGTTTAGCTGTGGCAAGTAAAACTGCAAATTTCGTTTTCTCCCAAATGCTTCAATTTTAAACCATAAGTGTTGACAGTGTTGGTTTTGAGCATTTATCCTGAGGAAACCTGCTGCCTCGTTTTTTAGAGGAGTTGAATTTCATAATGTATGATAATACCTGTTTGTATTGAGTCCAGGTAGCACCCATAACGCTACCACAGCATATTTCTAAGTAGTATTTGAATAGGATTTCTAACTTTTTTTCTAGGAAACAATTGTTTTTGTTTTCTCCCTAGTGGATTCTATCATCACAGAGAGTGATACCAATAGAGATAAGTATTTTTGTATGTTAATTTAAGTATACCCACATGAAATATATGAAAAACAAATACATGAGGTTTTTAAAACTTAATTAAATTACATTGTTTGTACTCCATGCAGGCTGTGCATTAAAAGGTACAGATTAAAATTCACAGCCCTGGAAAATTCTTATTTAAAACCAATGGTATACCTGAACAAACTGGGTGGAGACTCAGGGAGATGCTCAAGATCAAAATCACCATGGCAGTAATTTAAAATTAAAAGCTCTTGATGACAGATGAGACCTGTTTTAGCCTTCTAGGTGAGCCCCACCTTTTAAAGGCAGGATTTGATTCTGTGGAAGAGAGAAGCAATCACGGAAGGACAGACTGTCTCTGCCCCAGTAGGGAGTGCCTGTCTTCCTATTTAGTGTGTGATGGTGTTAAATAAAGCTGTGACCTTTGATTATCTCCCAAGCTTTTCTACCTCTCCCTTGGCGGAATGCCATGGATAGTGTATATTTATCAGCAAGTTGTGGTCTAAATTCAAACATCGTCTAAAGCTCATGACAGTAAGTGTCTACTGTATATACTGTACAGACTACTCAACTGAGAGGCACTCTGTCAATCCCTAGAGACTGGAGACTTCTTTTGGGTTTCATTAGGTCCTAGATTAGAGGATTAGAGTAGTCCCTTCTTTATTTATTTAAATAAGAGCCTAAGGTGGGGGGGGGAGCCTAAAGGTAGGCTATTAGAAACAGTCTCTGTTTTCTGTTTTACATATGATTCAGTCACTCAAGTCTAAGTATTGATATATACAATTTTTATGTTATTTCTTAAAGACATATTTTTTTAATGAAAGCTCCTGTAGTAGCTTATAAGCTTGTTTCTTTAAGGTGGAAAGAGGAATATTTGAAATATATAATTTTGAGAAGTTTTAGATATAAGTTGATGATGGAAACCTTCTCTATCTCAGTCTCCTGTGGTTGTTGCATGACTATATATTTTTGTCAAAACTCATAGAACTATGCACTAAAATGTGAATTTTATTATATACAAATTATACCTTGATAAATGCAGGTCAAAGAGATAGCTGTATGAAATGGAAGTCATGTGTCCTGAATGCTTTATTTGTTTTATGCTTTACCCTCATTCTGTTCATGGAGAGCAGATCCCACTCACACCCCAGAATGAGCCACCCTGCATATCACATGATTCTGACCTCCTAGACACAATTTATGGGTTAGGTATGGACACCTAACTGGAGCTAGGTCAACTTGGGTTTGGAACCAAGACACAGACTGAAACTGTAAGTTAATAGATTTGGGGCCAGAGTCGAACTATGTGCTCCACGAATCTTTGGAAAAGTGAGTTCTAGGGAATTCCCAAAATGCAGAAGAAGCTAGTATCAAAGAAGAAATATTGAGTGGGTATGTGGAGCACTGAATAAGAGCCCTTGTATCTTCATAGGAAGAGAAATGAGCATAATACCCTAATGATTTTCAATTTTGCAGAGGTTTGGCTGAACTTGAAATGGGTCTCTCTGACTTTCCTCCTCCATAAATCATTTACTTAATGTAGCCAATGTGAGTTTTGGTTCTTGTGTAAAGGTCAGGAAAATTATCCAATGACATTTGATGTTCTTCATCCCAAATTATGGGCCAATACCAAATTGTTGATAGCATCACCTTTTTTATTCCTAAAATACGTGGCTCTAGTAGGGGGAAAGAAAAATGGAATCTTACAGAAGTCTGAGCCATTTCTGTTAGCTCTGTTTTCACCTGGAAATTTCTTTCTTTCTTTCTTTCTTTCTTTTTTTTTTTTAAATAAAGTACCATCAGAGTAAGAATTTGATGCCTTACTTGGCATTTTTCGTCCTTCCTAGAAAATTATTTAGATACAAAAATGTTAAATAGTGATTGATTTTAGCTCCTTCTACTCATAAAATTATCTTTTTTGTAAAGAAATCATTTTACCTTTACTTTTAAACCCAAGTTTTGATGACTAATCGATTTTAAAAAATAAAACAAGATAAAAGAAAACTTCCAAAGATTGGAGTAGAGCTTTAAAAGTTAATTATAGCCAACTTGAATTAAGTGCTTAACAAGTGCTAGTGGCTGCACCCAGTGCCTTGAATATCTTATTTTATTTAATCCTAAAAGTCTGATGAAGTAATTATTATCATCAGTTTACAGGAAATAAGCCTTAGTGAAGTTAAGTAAACTACTCAGAGCTCCACAGTAGTAAGTTCTAACACCTAAATTTGAGCCCAAACTGACTTACTCTGACCTACTCTTGAATCTGAGCTTTTTTTTTTTTTTTTTTAAGCGATCTCTGTGTCCAATGTGGGGCTTTGAACTCACAATCCCAAGATTAGGAGTCACATGCTCCACCGTGAGCTAGTTAGGAGTCCCTTCAGTTTGAGCACTTAACTGCAATGAAGAATATATCAAAGTATTAGAGCTAACAAAGGAATCGTCAGGTCATTTTTGGATTTTAATCTGAATCTCTTATCTAACTAGACAGATAATTATATATAGGTTTTAGAAAATGTGGTGAGTCTTATAGAACCAGTACTCAATATACCATAATATACCATATTAATCTTTATGTTAAAATTATTTTTCATCCTTCAAAGGAGCTCAATTTTTGAGAATTTATAATAGTAATTATCATTTAACAGTGGTAGCAAACTATAGTTCAATGTTGCTTTCTGTGAAAAGCAAGAACAAGCCTGTCCAAATTGCTCTTTACTACTTTAGAAGATGTGAGTTGACATGAAAATAGCTTTTAACTCTTATTTCTTCCTAAACTTCTCAGTTAAAAATCTTAGGAATTTTTTTTGGCAAGTATTTAGAAAAAAAAAAAAAAGAAAAATATTTGGGTGCATCTTACCTTTTTAATTTCTCTGTTTTGGCTATCATTATTAATTAGTCTTTATCCCCAAAGAGAATTTTAGGAACTTAACTATTAGTATGTCTTATGTTTGTGAAATATTGGCATAAATAAATTCTGGCCCTGATAAATAAATAAATAAATAATCCTCTCTCTCTCTCTCTCTTTCTTTTTAGCTCTATTAAAATCCTTTCTTTAAAAAAGTTTTAGTAATCTTTCTGGCTTAAGATGTCATATTGAAACTGTATCAAAAATTTTGCCTCTTCCCCCTCCACCCCTGCCACCTAATCACTACCACACAAGCAAAACTGGCTAAGACTTTGAAAAAAAAAAAAAAAAAATCAAGGGGCACCTGGGTGGCTGAGGCGTTAAACATCTGCCCTCCACTCAGGTCATGATCCTGGGGTCATGCATCAGGCTCCCCCTGCTTGGCCAGAAGTCTGTTCTCCCTCTCCCACTCCCCCTGGTTGTGTTCCCTCTCTCCCTGTGTCTCTGTCAAAAAATAAATAAAATCTTAAAAAAAAAAAAAACCACACCAAAACAAACAAAAACCCCAAAATTAATATGAACCAAATAAGGAGTGGGGCATAAATTAAAGCAATATATTTGAAAACCTTGTTTCCAGTATAAAAAGCAAATGATTTCTGAATTGGAACAGAGAGGCATAATATAGTTTAGTTGTTAAATACACTCTATACTTCTAGACTTGTACCACTGAGTTGACCCAATCCTGACAATTCTCACAAATACCCAAGTATTTAAAGAAACAAACTTAGTGAACCCTTATCCTTTTGTTCTTCTGACTGAGAAGTATTTGAAGCAGAGGACTAGGACTAATAATAAAAGGGAAAATTTGGACAAAAGGGCAGATTATGACAGAATTGAATGGGCATTTCATTGTTGAAAAAAATGATCCAAGATATAAGGATCTCTTTCAGCAGGAACAGAGTGTCTTTCTCCAATGAGGTGGATTGAACTCTGGTACAAAGAATGTACCTCAACTTTAGAGTAGATCCCCAGGTATTCTGAGAAAGACTACATACCACAGACCCAGACTCTGTGACTTTCTCCACCCTGTCATTCTCTCAAGCTACAGAAACATGGTAGGAGTGTGAAACATCACAGCTGTTAGTCAGTAACTTGGAAGATGGGGAGGAAGCATGTGGTCTTATTTATGGTGAGGAGATACTCAAATCAGGCATACTCCTTCAGAGCAAATACAAGGTCTTGACTGAGATGCCCAAACATGTGGGAGAATGTAAAGGGAGCTATGACACAGCACTTAATGCAAATAATTATACAAACCTACTAGAGTTAAATGAAAAAAAAATAGTGTGTACCAAAGAACCCAAAGAAAAATTATAACACACTCAAGAGCAACTTACTAAGAACACACTCAATAAATTAAGAACCCAAAGCCTAGAAGTTAAAAGAGATATTCTATACCTGAGGAAACAAATTGAGGACCAAATGAACATCATTATCGGGTAAATGACTGACAAAATATGAAGTGAACACCACTGATTACCTAATTAGTGACATAATAAAAAGACTTGTGATAATTATAGTGTATGTGGATGAAAGAGATGAGAATATCATAATTTTAGGAAATAGAGTAGAACTAAGCTAATTCAACATAAGAGTAATTGGTATCTCTGAATAGAAAACCCAAAATAAGGAACAGAATATATAACTCAAGAGAACTTCTATAAAATGAAGAGAGAATTGAATCTGTATATTAAAAGTACAATATGTTCCAGGAAATTTTGAATCAGAACATGAATCTGAGATGTGTCCTAGTTAGACTGATACATTTGTAAGATGAAGAGAGAATTCTTTAGGCATCTGGGCAGCAAGATGCTATTGAAGAGAAGATAGTGTAAAAATTCTCAAATATAAGAAGACTACCAAAATACAAAATTCACTGGGCTCTTACAGGCCCAGGGTAGGGGTTGAGGGTGGGAGAGCTTGAGGAACTACTTGAAAATTGAAATCCAGAGAATAAAACAAAATTAAGAATTCATGAATGAAAAGGGCTATGATAAAAGGTCTGGCTATGAGCATTTAATCCTCTCTGAGATGACATGAATACTAAACATTCTGGGTCTCATTGACAACCAACAGAATGTGAATGTATTAAATCCAGACAATTTAGAATTTATAACATAATTAACCAAATAGGTGAGGGAGGGGGTATTAGAAGGGAACATGATGGGGGCACCTGAGTTTCTCAGTTAAACATCTGCCTTAGGCTCAGATCATGACACCAGGGTCCTGGGAGGTCCTCCCTGCTTGGTTGGGAGCCTTCTTCTCCCTCTCACTCTGATATTTTCCCACCCCCCCCACCCCCCCCACTTGTGCTCTGGCAGACATTCTCTCTCTTTCTCTGTGTTAAGTAAATAAAATCTTTTTTAAATTTTTTTTTTAAAAATTAAGAAGGGAACATGAGAATATTAATACACTTACCTATAATTAAAAGCAGAGAGTCTGTTGGTATCATCTAAATTAAAGCATGTAGTTAAAAAGCATTCTTAGTTTCTTAACTTTTGTTCAAAATTCTTTTTTTTTCATTTTATTTTATTTCTTTTCAGTGTTCCATAATTCATTGTTTATGCATCACACCCAGTGCTCCATGCAATATGTGCCCTCCATAATACCCACCACCACGCTTACCCAATCCCCCACCCTACTTCCCTCCAAAACCCTGAGTTTGTTTCTCAGAGTCCACAGTTTCTCATGGTTTGTCTCCCCCACCGATTTCTCTCAACTTACTTCTCTCCATCTCTCAATGTCCTCTGTATTATTCCTTATGCTCCACAAAAGTGAAACCATATGATAATTGATATAATTCCTAACTTATTTCACTCAGCATAATCTCTTCCAGTCCCGTTCATATTCATACAAAAGTTGAGTATTCACCCTTTCTGATGGAGGCATAATACTCCATTGTATATATGGACCACATCTTCTTTATCCATTTGTCCGTTGAAGGGCATCTTGGTTTTTTCTACAGTTTGGCTACTGTGGCCATTGGTGCTCTGAACATTGGGGTACAGATGGCTCTTCTTTTCACTACATCTGTATCTTTGGGGTAAATACCCAGTAATGCAATTGCGGGTCATAGGGAAGCTCTACTTTTAATTTCTTAAGGAATCTCCACACTGTTTTCCAAAGTGGCTGCACCAACTTGCATTCCCACCAACAGGGTAAGAGGATTCCCCTTTCTCTTTTTTCAAAGCCTCAGAGTAATCTTTTAAAAAATATGCCTGCTAACAATTTTTAAGATAAAATTCATTTTATTTTTTCTTCTATTTCAAATTTAATTAATATTTTGCAAATTAAGGTTAATGAGTCCTATTTTTTTAAAACGTCTCTTCACATTTCTATCATCTATTTTTCACACACACTCCTGCACACACACAATTTCTGGTTTATGGATTTGGAATACATTTTCCTTCTTTTCACTTTTATTTTGCACTTTTCTGCATTGTTTTAATTCTCTGTACTGAGCAAAATTAAAAATAATTGATTTTTTTTTCTTTAAAAGAGAATCAGGGGAGTGAAAATTGGAAACAAATATACCAGTATGTAAACAGGATTAAATTTGGGGAAGCTGCAAATATAGATTTTTATTTTCTGTGTTTTCTTGAAATGTCAAAAATTAAAGTATTAAAAGAACTTAGTAGTTGATGTTTGCATATCTTCTTTAACTAGAAGATACTTATAAGAGATTAACGTGTTCTCAAAAAAAAAAAAGAGCAAAGCAGTTTATGCTTTAAATCTCCACTTATAAGGAGTTTAGTAAGCAAGTAAGGTCTTTATATAAGTAAATTTTTTATCCAAAAAAAAAAAAAAAAGTTTGCTAAAGCTCGTGAACTTCATTCCATAACAATCCCAGATCCTCCATCAGCTGATATATCAGCTTCATATGTTTTAACAGGTTTTTTGATCTATCCAAACCTGCTGACAATTAGAAGCTGGATATTCAAGAGGGGGAAGGAGAGACCAAAGAGTCCCTGGAAGCTGATACAGTGATTGCAGGAACAAAAGGAAGAAAGAGCTTGACTGCCTGACTGAGGGAGGAAATAAGCGCATTATAAATGAGGGGGAAAACCAAAGCAGAACCAGAGAGGGCTTAGTGTGGGAGCAGATTTTTCTGCTCACCTCTCTAGTTCTTAGGCACCCAAAACTGTGCAGAACACAGAATTCTATAATCATAATCATGCTCCTGAGCCATTTAAAACATTTTATTTTATATATTAAGAATTCAGAGGTATTCAAAGTACATTTTTGTGTGCCCATCAAAATAGTTACACTGAGTTTTGTAACTTAAAAGAATGATTTTTTTATTTGGAAAAATAAGAAAATATCCCATTCCTAATGATGCCAGGAAAATGAGGCATTTCTCTAATTGTTGTACATTTTGTTTCATGAAAACAATTAACATATAGGCACATAGCATTAATCTGTCTGTTTTCTTTCTATCTAAGGAATGGGTGGCAGTCTTCATATAAACAATTATCCTTCTTTTTAAGTTCCTTGAAACAACAAGTGCATAGAATATGCCCTCTTAACTTTGGTAGTTTAACAGCATAATATTCTCCAGAGGGGAAAATAATTACATTTATTGCCTGAGTTTTGTGGAGCTATAAATATTAGTGTGGAAAACCTAATTGGTTGTTAAAACTTGAAGAAGTGAGTGCACAGATCCTCCATTTATTTTTTTCTTCAACTTGTTCCACCTATCACGCCATATGCTGTTTACAAAGATGACATGTCCTAGCCTTACAAGAACCTTTCTGGAGTTCTCAAACCTGGTAGTGGTGAATGACAGCATCTTTCTGCTGTCCACTGAATTAATGTTTTTGTGTACAGTGTTTTCTAGCCATATTTGAATGCATATTTAACATTTAACAGAGTTTGAGAGTTGGCAAATAGTCCTACATTTTCCCATTGGCTTCAACAGAGAGAAATATTGTCCTCAGTGAGGATTGTCCAGTAAAACACTTTTGTTAAAACTTTTCTTAGTTCTAGAACATACTTTGCTTTACAAATTCCTCATGATGTGTGTTTCAGAAAGCACTTAATGATTGTGTAGTATTGACAGTGAAAAATAAGTGTCTGTTTGCAAACCAAGACTCAAATTTGGAAATAAGCTTTGACATGTATATGATGAGGAATCAGGACTTTCGGATTTTTGGATTCTGACACTAGATCTCCTAGTGATTAATGTCCTTGGAAATATTAACCCACTGTATTGTGCTACAGTAAATTATCTCGGCAGTCCTTTCTGGGCTCCAAAGCATTATAATTTATTCAGGTGCTATTCATGAAATCTAATATAGTCATACTACATTTTAGAATAATAACATAACAGCAGTATGGAGAATATATCTGTAGAAGGGAGGAGTGAATTTGGTCATAAGAGGCAGTCTGGTAGTTAATGTGAGACATGGTAAAACACTAACTTTGCGATAGAGGATGGAGAGGAGGTGATCACAAGTCCAGAGATGTTTTGGAGCTAGAATTTGGCAGAATGTGATAAACCACTGGATGGTGTGGTAAGGAAGAAAGTGGAATTTAGCTTAACTGAGGTAGGGCTATGTAAATAGTAATTCCATTGTAATATGAGAAGGTAGACTAAAATGGATATATTTTTGCACGATGCCTTTGGGATGTCCACGGGACATTGGCTGGAGCTAGGTAAAAGATGGGAGGTTAATATTAGGAGAGAGAATGAGGGTAGACAGATTGTGATGGGAGATTCATTATTAGGCTAATCAGAAGAAGCCAATGGAGAAGGGGATATTGAAGACCCAGGAAAAAGAAGTTGGTTGGGGGGGGGGGGGAACTAAAGACTAAAGTTCACAAGGAAAAAAATCAGGAACAAACTAAGATCATATCTGAAGCCTTTGATCTTTGAAGGAGGGAGAGGTCTTTCTCTGAGGTAAGAGAGAAGAGTAAGCCTGGATTTATAGCAGTTCAAATGTGGGTGTATGAAAATGTATAGAGATAATTCTATAAAACCTGTCCACTTGTTATCCAGAAGCTTTTGTTTGCTTAATTGTACAAAGTCTGAAGGTTATATTAGGAATCAGTATTCATTATACTGCTGAGCCAGGGTCTTTGCTATTTCCCTGTCTTTTCACTTGCAAATTCTCCATGGGCCTAGTGTGTTTTATTGTAGTATTCAGGGTAGGGCCAAGTGGGAGCTTAGTTGAGGAAATGGTTGGTAATTCCTTCAAACCCTCATATGTTGTGTTTTTCCTAAAAGGAGGGAATTGAAGTCAAAATGCCCAGGCAAATCAGTAACATAATTGTAGTTTCTGAATAAATTGGTAAGTATCAAAAAGATCAGTTCCCGCTAATAAAATCAACTTCCTTAAAGATGGTGCGTGTATGCGTGTGTGTGTGTGTGTGTGTGTGTGTGTGTGTGTGTGTTTTAATGACCGTTTAATCC
Organism: Enhydra lutris kenyoni; assembly: GCF_002288905.1. Taxonomy (NCBI): domain Eukaryota; kingdom Metazoa; phylum Chordata; class Mammalia; order Carnivora; family Mustelidae; genus Enhydra; species Enhydra lutris. Next base: position 17,610,557 of record NW_019154087.1, read on the forward strand.
CATCTACCAGCTTGATAACTGCTACTAATTAGTAACTGCTACTATTTACTAATAATACTAAATATTTTTATTATTTATGAGAGAGGTCCACTTTTACCATTTTTTTAATCTTCTAAATGATTTCAAAGGGCTTTCAATGTAAAAATAAGGTTTCAAGATCAATCAGTCTTTGTCAGCTAATGATGTTATTTCCAGGCACTTTTCCCTTTACCTGCCAACATTTATAATAAAACAATTCATTCTCTGGTTTACTAAGCCATACTATGGAGAGGAAGAAGGGACCATTTCTTGAAGGTACCATAGCCATTGTTTTTTTTGTTTGTTTTTTGTTTTTTGTTTTAAAATAACAGGTACTGAGTCTGTTGCTTCATTTTTTGAGGACTGTTATTATGGTTCTGGTTTTTACCTGTCTTGAAGTAAAATAATCTTGCAGGAATCAGAATAAACATATCTCTCCACATAAACAAGACTGATGTGGGCTTTTGAAGTTTTGAGAATTTTTTTTTTAGTTAATTGAATGTATTGTGCCCAAATTGGTATTCTCAACTCTCTAGTGCAGTCTGTGTTCTGTTAATAACATTTATAAAACTAGCATCTCACAAAGAAGAAGTTTAATATAGGTAGATAACTGGATCAACAGACAGCTGTACATAGATTTTATAAAAAGAAATTGGAAAGCTATCCATAAGTAATAATTAAAATATTAAAAATTATATAACTTGTTTTTCTCACTTAGCGTTTCTACTTTTGTGAATATTATTGGGGAAAACATGGTATTTAATTTGGTCTGTCTTCATTGTAGTCTCCAGGATTTTTTTTAACTAATACAAAGAATACAGATTAAGTTTTCTAATTATCTGTCAACTTAGATGATGAACTATTAGCAATTTTGAACTCCTTACTTAAAAGAACAAATTGAATGAAAGAAAAAAGTATTTTAATGCAAATCATAGACTTCTAATTAACTTACTTTTTGTCTTATAAGCCTTTTTAACATTGACACTATGTTGATATTCAGAGGCTAGATCTCAGAACAGAGATCTTTGTTCATTTATACTAACATGCAAATGTATATATATATTTTTTGTTTCTGTAAGGATTTTAATCTGAAATCTTCTTGGTTGTCTAACTGGCATTTTCTCCAAGGCAACTTTGAAGTAACCTGACCTAGAAGTTTCTATAAATATGTCTTTCTTTGAAAATATGAGGTGAATGAGATAGGTCACAGAGAATGAAAACCCAGTGTCTATACAGTGTCACTGGGCTGTGGCCCCATTTGAAACACTGAAGCTTTCCCAGTGAGGAGGAGGGATGCAGAACTGATAGTTATCCAAGTTAACCTAACCCTCTAAGCAAATCACCTGGAGCTAAGTCTGAGGAGCCTTTTTTACATGTCCTCTGCCCTAAAACCAAGTTCCCTCCCTAAATATAAGCAAAACTATATGAGTCTTGTTTATAGTAGAACTTTGACTGATAATTCCTTTTTGCTTTCTCTTTTTTCAGACATTTACATTTAATTTTTAGCATTTGCTTAAGCTTTCAAGATAAATGCCATTTACTGTACTATGTGTTCATTTTAGAGTTTACAGTTTCATTTTTATTATTTTCTATATTTTTCTAGCATCAAATATAATTCCATATAGTTGATGCAAAATAAGTGTTAGATATAATATAGTCTATGATAAAAATCCATGCCTAGAAATATGGTAAAATCTAAATGTGCTGTTTTTGGTACCTTATCATTGTAGGATGCAGTAAACATTGTGGTTGAGAACATGATATATAAATTCAGATCCATATATGTGTCCTGTATCAGCTGCTTTCTAGCTATGTGATTTTCTGCAATTTATCTTTGCCAGGCCTCATGTTTTTCATCTCGAAAATTGACATAATATTATTCATAAGATGTTTGAATAGATTAAAGAAGACAGTCACAGTGTGCCCCAACAGAGCAAGTGCTTAATAAATCTTCCCTTTTTCTTTAAATATCGGCTATTATGGCAAATACCCTCAGGGTGTGAAGTCATACTTGGTATTGGCTCCCTTGATAACTCCATCTCAATTACTTAGCTATGTGAGTAGAAGTATGTACCCCTCCCATTAAGGACAGGGAAGGCAGGCCAAAGACGAAGGAGGGCTAGGCTAATCTTTCAAAGGACCAAGTCTCAGGTATATTGGCTCTTTTGAACCCTTAAAAACATCTTGTCTTTAAGCAGTTGATTGGTCTTACAAAGGAAAGAATAAAACGTAATGAGAAAAAAGTATCTGGAAACAAGTGTTTAGTGCTAGATATAAAAATATTGTGATGGTGGGACCTAAGAAAGATGAATTTTTATGCTATGAAGTATGTGTATCCATTTATGGATTGAGTATCCATTTATGATTTTTCCTTGTTGATAGAAATCAGGGGGTGCAAAAATTTACATTTTATTTTTTTACTGCATTAATCTGACAAAAAAAAGACTGCAGAAATTTGAAATTTGAAATTTTAATAATTTCCTTATTACACATGTATAGCCTATTTGTGTGACTTTGGATGCACCAACTTCTCTGTGCCTTAGTGTCTTTGGATAAACAAGACAATTGAAAGAATAACCTATAGCTTAGGTAAAAAGCTCCAATAATATATGGTTCTCTGTATTTTTATTTAGAATGGTGTATAATATTCTTTTTAATTCTTTCCTTCACACAAATTTATTCTTTTCAGTTTCTACATAGACTTTTCATTGCAAATCTCTGTTCTTGCTACATTACCTTCAAGAATAGAAACAAGACATAACAGTTGTTGACACAGCAAAAGTTTATGCTTTTCTATCCTATAATAATAGGTAACATTGTTGAGCTATTAACATAGGCTGATTATTTTTCTGAGTATAAGCTTTATCATATGTAAACTGAAAACAACTATTGATCTTGTTACTATATAAGTGATGGAAAAAGAAATTTAATAACTTCCCAAAGAATAGTAAACGGGTACAGCAAAAATTAATTCAGAGTCTGACCAGGACCTTGTGGATGGCAAATACTTTCCTGAATGCTACTAAGAGTATCTAAGTCTTATTATTGCATTATTCCTAAGTTGTATTCATCTTTACATTTTCTACTCATTTCTTCCTTATACTTATTTGTGCTGCTCTAAACATGGATGCCCTTGTCCTAGTTGATAAAGGGCATTGCTTCTTAAAAAAAATCTCAAAATAACTTGTTATTCTTGTGTTTTTTCATATTGGAATAATTAGTTAAAATCTTTTCATAAAGAATGATGTTATCTTAAAATTAATTTGATTACAAAGAATGAAACATTATAGCTTCATTTTTTAGTAATATTTTATACCCTATAAAAAATGGATGGAAATTTATGGATCTCTTAAGTTGTATACCTTTAAGTTTGCAATAGGGGTGATTTATCTCACAACAAGGTTTGATATATATACCTTGTTATGTCAGCAAGTTGTTTCAGCTCTTTTGAAATTGTGGAGAATTGCAGTCTGGGGTTCAATTAGTGAAGCTGTGGGAAAGAAATAGAGATGTATATGCCTGAGCAGAGAATTTTCTGATCTGTTTAGAGCTGCATTTTTAACAAATTAGATTATATTCACTATAAAGAAAAAAAACAAGAATAAGTTTGCTTCACTGGTGCTATTTAAAGTATTTACAATTTAGGTGAATCTATTTGTACATATATATGTTGTTGCTACAAATAGTTTCTCTAAACTTCAACATAAAAGCCAATTTAATATTGTCCAGAGATATTACCCTTAGAGAGGATAGAATTACGTGAATTCTGCCCTGTGAAGAGGGTCCTGTGCTATAATCGCTTGGATTAAATATGAGCAAATTCTCCCAAAACACTGTATGAGATATTTAGAAGCGAATTGCTTGAAATTCTGGTAATAGAGATGTTGTATTTTTTATAATCTATATATAAAAAGAAACTTTGAGTGCATTTTTAATTAATCTCTGTAGATGAATACAAACTTAGATAGCTCTCTCAGCTATTTTCCCATTATACCAAAATCATTACAGAATAATCTGTAAAATAATGGAATTGGACCCTCACCTTATACCATATACGAAGCTTAACTCAAAATGGATCAAAGACCTAAATGTAAGAACTAAATTGTAGAACTCTTAGAAGAAAATGGGAAAAAATCTTCATGACGTTGGATTTGATAATATTTTCCTGGATATGATGCTGGAAGTACAGGCCAGAAAAGAAAAAGATAAATTGGACTTCATAAAAAAAATTTTTTTTTATCTGTTGATGTGCTGACGGAGTGGCACACTCTTCAGGTGGACTAGAGTTTCTGTGTTCAGGACCCTTTCAGACCTTGCCCTATGTATCTCTTCATCTGATTCCTTCATTTGTATCCCTTATAATAAATAGCTAATTGCAAGCAGAAAAAAAAAATTGTGTATCAAATGACACCTTCAAGGGAGCAAAAAGATGACCCACTGAATGGGGGAAGATATTTGTAAATAATATATCTGATAAGGGATTAATGTCTAGAAATCTAGAATATATAAAAACTCCAAAAATTCAATAACAAAACAACACAATTCAAAAATTAGGCTAAGCATTTGAATAGACTTTTTTTTAAACATATACAAATGACCAATTAGCCCATGAAAGTATGCTCAGCATTGCTAATCGTTAGGGAAAGTACAAAACAAAACTACTGTGAAAAACCACTTTATACCCATTACAGTGGGAATTATAAAAAACAAGCTTTATCAAGGATATGAGAATTTGGAACACTTGTGCATTGCTGGTGGGGATGGGAAGTAGTGCCGTCATTTTGGAAAAAATTTGGTAGTTCCTCAAAAAGTTAAACACAGAATTGCAGTATTTAACTTTTCAGTATATACCCAAAAGGATTAAATCAGGGACTCAGATGCTTATGTACCAAAGTTCCTAGCATTATTCACAATAGCCAAAAAGTGGAAACAGCCCAGATGCTCATGAACAGATAAACAGATGAATAAAATATACACATACAGTAGACTATTTATTCAGCCTTAAAAAAGAATGAAGTTTTGGTACATGCCATAACATGGATGAACCTTGAAAATATGCTAAGTGAAGTAAGCCAGACACACAAAAAAACAAACATTGTATAGTTCCATTTCTATGAAGTATCTAAAATAGGCGGATTCATAAAGGAAATGAGTTTCTGTTTAATCAGTGCAGAGTTCTGTTTAGGGTGATAAAAATTTATGTAAATGGATAGTGGTGATGGTTGCACATTGTGAATTGTGTTTCATGCCATTGATTTTACAGTTGAGATGAGTAAAAGGATAAATTCTGTTATGTATCCTTTACCACAATTTAAAAAAATCACTTTACCACAAAAAATTATTAGAGATAATCTAAACATACTATATGGATATTTTCTATTTATAAATATGAGATTTAAGTGTCAATTATTATTAATAAACTTATAAGTTTGTAAACTTGATATCCAATACAGTAATGATTAGTTAGGTGCTTGCTGTATATTAGTCAAAGTGGACTCACTATATTGAAATAACAGTAATTATATCTAATGTTCATTGGGTACCTATTGTGTACTTGACACTATTTATGATCTTCAACCATACTAATTCCTTTAAGGCTTACATCAACTAAGTACTAGTTTTTGTTATTTTATCAATGAGGGCACTGAAACTCAGAGAGGTGAAATGACTCTCCTAAGCCACACAGCCAGTAACTAAGTAGCGGACCCATAATTCTAACACAAGATGGCTAACTTCTAACCTTGTCATTTTAACCAGCCTCAGATTTGTCATTTTAACCAGCCTCTATATTTGTTATAATATCCATATTTTATCCATATTTGTTATAATGTTCATTTTTTAGTTCTGATCTGCTTTTCTTGTTGATCAATCTTAATGCCAATGAATATAATAATTCATTCAACAGACATTTATGTCTTGCCTTTTATTTGCATTTACTCTTCTAAGCTCTGGAAATATACAGTGAAGCATAAGATAAACTTACATTGTAGTAGTTAGGGGAGGAGGAAATAGATAAAAAATAAGTAAACAATTAAACTCTCCATGATGATTTTAGATCATTTGTAATGCTCTGAAGAAAACAGGATGATATATGGTGAGTGATGAGAGGCTGATGGCTGATTTAAAGGGATAGTTAGGGAATGCTATGAGGTGTCAGGAGTAGAAGCCTAAATATTAAAAAGATCTGGAAGTAGAGACTCCACACACAGTGAGCAATAGGCACAGTCCTAAGAGAAAGTGACCTCCGTGAGGAGCAGAAGGGAGGCCATTGTGGCTTAAATCATCACAAGTACTAGGCGATAGGGATCCAAAGCAACATATAACACAGGTATGGGCCAGAGCTCAGAAGGCCATGAAAAAAGCCAAGAAAAAGAATTTGGATGTTATGTGTGTGTTGTGGGGAACCTCAGAGGGAGAAAAGCCAGGAAATTAAATGATCTGATTTCATTTTACAAAGCCTTATTTTGCTATAGTGTGGTGAAGGGATTATGGGAGGCCAGAAGGGAAGCGAGGGAAATGGATATTACGGAAGTTCAAGGGGAAAAAAAATAGTTATTTGGACAAGGGTGAGGATAAGTGAGAGAGAAACTGAAGTGCCACTTGATAAATTGGACTTTTTAAGGTGAATATGTGCATTGCCAATGTATAAAGAATGTTAGACACTCAGGGCTTTAGGGAAAAGTATGGGTTTAAACAAAAGGAATTCCTGCTCCTCAATCTAGGTCAGAATTAGAGATAATTTCAGGCTCATAGGATGATGACTTGACTTTTCCCTGGAGAGAGCCTTTCCTTCATTGGTCCCTCTTCTGATTGAATCTTTCCTATTGATAGTCAGAACTCAAGATAATATTGAAAGAAAAATGTGGCATTGTCACAGAATAACTAATACAGATTAAAACACATTTTATGATGAGGAAAATATGTAAAAATTCTGTTTGGTATTTCAGAATATCAGATAGCACAACAAAATCTTCCAGAGATACATGTGGGATCGTTACTAGCCTCTGCTAAATTCGTGTGTTCTGCAAGAAGCTAAACTCAATTCAGAAAATCTTCCCCTACTTCACTATCTTTCCTCAACATCTTTCATCATTCCCAGAAGTGATTTAGATCTCATATTATGGTGAATCTGTCGTTTGCATGGCAAAGATGCAAAGATCCCTAGCACTTGTCTTGCATGCACATATTCATATATTCTTTTACTGTGTAATTTCTATAAAAAGGCATTCTTCCATGCATTTGGGGGGAAAAAAAGTGTTGCATGAACCCTTTTTAATTTAGTATATTGAACAAATTTATAGGATTGTAACCCTGTCTAATCACTGACCCCCATACCCCATTTATTCTCATTCACAAACCAGTGCAGTGTGGCACTGGCTAGAAAACATTTCTAATTACAGGCTCATCTGCATCTAGTGACCTAGTGGCAAGATATTTGTGGTCTGATTGGGGACTGACCACATCCTGTGGTTACATGTTATTTTTTTTAAGACTTTTTAAATGTCTTAACTGCTTTCATTTGATGTTCCCACTGACTTATTTGTGGTAATAACTAAGCATTTATGCTTTGAACATTTCAGCTGATGTCTTTATGTATTGATTGTGGGTATTTACTTATACCTGATGATGTTCTAATACATTGTGTATTTTCTAGGTTTGGTTTTTTTTTTAAGGCTCTACTACATGGGCTCTAATACATTGACACTTGGTAAATACTTACTAAAAGAATAAATGTGCAAATGACTGGAAGGGCAGGAGTTTAAAATCGCCCCTTTAAAGGAAAACTTTAAAAATTTTTAAAAACTAGTAAAAATTATTCAGAATTCTACTACCCTATTTCACTGATTTCATATTTGCACCTTCTTCACAATAATGTTTATTGAGCTACTAATATGTCTGAGGCATTGTGATAGGCTCATGTGTTAGACACAGAGGATACAAAAAAATAATAAGGCATGGTTCTTGCTATTTTTGATTTTGAAATACAGTTGGGGATTTAGGTGTATAGCAGATGGTCTCAGTGTCTTATGAAATTTAAATCAACTAAGCACAGTGTGTTGTATGTGGGTTTTAGAGAAGGCTTCTTGGAGAAGTGTAGGGCCTCTCTCTTGAAGAAAGTATAAGCTCAAGGAAAACAAAAATCAAGGCTATGTAGGCATTATTATCAGTGAATAATATTAAAATACATGAAAACATAATGCATATAGCTAGAGTCCAAGGCAATCGGTATGGAGTAAAAAAGTGAGAGAGCTTTACAAGTGAGAGTCAGGCCATGGAAGTCTGTGTATGTCATGGTAAGGATGTGGAACTATATGCTCCAGGCCAATGAACCTTGGGTTTTTGGGAAAAGGTCACTGATGCCTGGACACTGCACTTAAAGCATGTATGTAATATGATCCTAGTGGGAAGCCTTGATATAGGGAATGGGTAGCCATGGAAGAAGTTTGTTTTTTTTTTTATAATGATTGTGTGGTTTTTTTTTTAAGATTATTTATTTATTTATTTGACAGACAGAGATTACAAGTAGTCAGAGAGGCAGGCAGAGAGAGAGGAGGAAGCAGGCTCCCTGCTGAGCAGAGAGCCCAATGTGGGGCTCAATCCCAGGACTCTGAGATCATGACCTGAGCTGAAGGCAGAGGCTTTAACCCACTGAGCCACCCAGGCGCCCCCGTGGAAGAAGTTTTTAGCAGGGAATTCCCATGGACAGATTTCCTTTTTAGATAGATCATGCTGGTTGCAATGTGAAGGGAGATAAAACTGGAAGGAGGGTGATCAATATATTTCTCCAGTTGAAAGATTATATGGCCATGACAGCAGTAGAAGGGATGAAAAAAAAAAAAAAAGGATTGTGAATCAAGAAATATTTAAAAGACAAAATTAACAGAGCTTATTAATTGATGGAGAAAAGTGGATAAAATTAGTCAAGGATGAGTATCCAGGTTTTTGGCTTGGTTGGCTTTGTGGACAATTGTTTTGTTAAATGAGATTTGGGATATGGGAGGAGCAGCAGGTCTTGGGAGACAATAAAGTTAATTGAATTTAAGATGCTGGTGGGACATCAAGTTCCATATTCATTGGCATGCACATGCCAGCTTATATAATAAGTGTCATTTTCACAAGGGAATTACCTTATTCCATATCAAACACTAAGGAGGTGACTATAAAAAGAAAGTGTCTATAAGTAAGACAAGTAGGAGGAAATTCCGAAGAACAGAGGGTTGTGGAAACAAAGGATTATATAGAATAGTTGTCAATGTCAAAAGTAGTAGAGAGAGCCAATATAAGATGAATAGTGGCTTAAATGAGTTTTGAGAATGTTGATGTGTGTTCTGGTGATCATTCCCTCTCTCTTGGCTGGATGAGAACATCAATGAGATTAGGAAGGAGCCTGGAGGAAATGGAGGAGTCAAAGGGCTAGGATTCTTTTTGAGGAAAAATCACATTCTGTGGTCACAGATTCTAATATATGTATTTATTTATTCAAACTTTAAATTCATATCAGCTTCTCCTCCCAATGGCCATACCTCTAACCTTGTCATCACCCAGAACTACTTCAAGGAACTAAAGGGATAGATGATGTGGGAAGCGTTGACCAAATGCACAGTGAAGTCAATGAAAATAATAGCAGGATATGTGGAGGAGAGGGTTGAAAGTGACCATACATAATGGTAAGGGTAACAGAGATGAGGGGGTGATACATGGTAATATGGCAGATGGTACAAGCTTTGAAGGAGAAGGATGTTTTGTAGGTAAATGAGAATTCATATGTATTTATATTTGTGCAGTGATAAGCATGTACTGAATTATTTTGTATTCTAATACTTTCACTTATACTGTAAACATATTTTTCATGTTCATACATCATCCTCCTTATTGTAATTTTAGTTTTAGTGTAGCATTTCATTGTATTGTTGCATCATAATTATTAACGTATTATTGTAAAGGTGGTCATTTAGGTTGTTTTCTTTACTTCTGCTATTAGAGATAATGCTTCATTAAATAGGACCAATTATATAGCTTTGAATTTCTTAATTTAATTCAGATGCTTCCTAAGTTTAGTGATTTTGCAGCTTTCAAACATCATAAAATGCAAATTCCTAAAGAGGAATTTTTAAGTAATCTTAGATTCCTTTTGTGAATCTAATAGTCCCATTTTTATCCAACAAATGATACTCTAAGCATAGTATACTTCAAGTCAAAGAACCAAGGATGGTAGTGAGAGTAAAGGGCACAGAGAAAAAATCATGTCAGAGTAAGGAATTGGAATGTTTTACTTTCAGAGAATCAGGGGTGAAGTTTTTCTTTCTTTAAAAATTTTTTTTAATTTAAATTCAGTTTAATGAACATATAAGGATATTATATAGATATATATAGATATGTATCTATATAATTATACATATCTATATATATCTATATAATATATATAATATATATTATATATAATATATATTATATATCTGAAATATATACATATTTCAGAGGTAGAATTCATTGATTCATGAGTTGCATGTAACACCTAGTGCTCATTACGTCAAGTGCCCTTCTTAATGCCCATCACCCATTTACCCCATCCCCCACCTATCTCCCCTCCAGCAACCCTCAGTTTCCTAGAGTTAAGATTCTCTTGTGTTTGACTCCCTCTCTATGTTCATCTTATTTTCTTTTTCCTTCCTTTCCCCTATGTTCATCGGTGTTGTTTCTTAAGTTTCACATATGAATGAAATCGTATGGTGTTTGTCTTTCTCTGACTGACTTAGCATAATACCTTTGAATTCCACCCACGTCATTGCAAATGGCAAGATTTCATTCTTTTTGATGGCTGAGTAATATTCCATTGTAGGTGGGTGTATGTATGCATATATATATATATATATATGCATACATATACATATATATGTATTAGTAATAATATATCTTATATATAATAATACATATATTATATATTATATCTTATATATATAATATAATAATATATTTTCTCTCTCTCTCTCTCTCACCTCTACTTTATGCATTCTTCTGTTGATGGACCTCTGAGCTCTTTTGGTTATTGTGGTCATTACTGCTATAAACATTGGGGTACATGGGCCCCTTCAAACCACTATGTTTGTATCCTTTGGATAAATACCTAGTAGTGCAATAGCTGGGTCATAGGGTAGCTCTATTTTTAACTTCTGAGGATTCCCCGTACTGTTTTCCAGAGTGTCTTCACCAATTTGCATTCCTACTAACAGTGAAAGAGTGTAGGTGTGATGTTTTACTTAAGAAGGTGAGAATTCATTTATATGTGAAAATCTTATTTTCCTTTTTTTTAATCTTCCTATTTTATATTAATCTATTCCAATTTGGTTGCCAGGCAGTAAAGTAGTTTCAATATAAGGAATTAATATAGGAAACATTTTATAAATGGAAAGTAGATATTTAATAGACCCAAGTGGGAGTTTAGTTATCTGCAAGGGGAGTCTCTGTATCATAGATTCACTAAAGAATTTTTAAATTCTAGGATGGCTTCCTTTTACACTACCACAATCTCTAATATTCTTCATTAAATTCTTTTCCTCCCTCTTTCCCCAAGGACTGTTTAATGTGAAAATTTATTTAAGCAAACTACAAATCTTGATATTGATTATATTTGGGGGATATATGATACTATGCTGAATTTGCTTATTGTGATCTTTATGTAGTGAAGAGTTGAGTACAGTTATACTCCAGACTTGAATAATGAGATTAAATAGACAAGCTCTGAGTGGTCATCTAAAATAGAATTCTTCTACCACCCCTCTTCCATTGTTTTCAAGAAGTACCTCCTAGAGAATAACCTTTCCTTCTCTTTCCCCAACATTAAAGATATACAGAATAGCACCATCCATCAGTCTATCCATCAAGCAGCCCATCTAAGAGTTGAAAATACAAGACATTGAAACATCCTAGGGTTTTCTTTTTAGGGTCTCAAAATGGTTTAGAATGTCCAATACCCTCTTTCCTCTGGGGCTGGAGGCAGGGAGAGGGGGAGAATACACAAGAAAAACCAGAGTGAGGTTTCTATGAGAGATAAAGTGAAGAAATCTGTCAGTGAAAGAAAACCCACACATTATACTTTAGACACCCAGATCCAGGGTATCCGAGGATGCTTTACATTTTGACATCATGCTAAATCTTATTTGTATTATACTAACTTAACATTTACATTTCTGGCCAGGATGAATTGCTCTCAATAATGATCCCTATGAATATTATGAGTAAGAATATTTTTTTAATTTCCAAATCCACATTCTAGAGATCATATTATCTTATCACCGAATAGTGCTAAAACTACTACTAACTGTGAATTAGGAGTTTGTAGCTCTGTAGGAACGAATGAAATTAAGCTTTATATTCCTGATAACCTAATTGTCTATGGAAAAATATTTCCATTAAACCAAGTGACGAAACCAAGCTTCAGTACATTAAGCACTTAAGAGAGTGACTTTCACATAATAAGCAGCAAATAAATACTTTTTGATTCAGTAAACAGTTATTAAATTCAAGTACATTCTATCTTCCTGAGCTGTTGTGATTTTTAAAAAATGGAGGTAATCTAAGATTTTTGTAGATAGCAATTAAGTATAAATTTGTTATTCCTTCTTTTGCTGGTTAGCCTGAATAAGAAACATGGGTACATACATGAGGAAATTTGATAATTTAGATTATTTGATAAGGTATCTCACATCTCTTTTGGAAGGTGGCATAAGTAACACACAAATACATGAACAAATGAATAATTTTTAAATTGATAATAATTTAAGTGATCTCAATCTAAGTGTGTCTTTCTATTCTAGATAGGCAGTATGCTTAGAAAGTGAGTATAAGATTTAAAATAAGTACTTAACACAGTAATTTGCATGTAGCATGCTGATGTAAGGTTCTTAGCTATTTCTTAATGGAACGCTGGCAGAACGAGGCAAAGAAGGGTTTATTATCTTTTATTTAAAATAAAATATAGCATCCTTTCCTTAGAAAAATATTCTGTAATTCAGAAATATGGCTGTTCATTAAGAGGTACAAACTTCCAGTTATAAAATAAATAAATCACGTGGATATAATGTACAGCACAGGGAATATAATTAATAATATTGTAATAACTTTGTATGGTGACAGATGGTAACGAGACTTATTATGGGGATCATTTTGTAATGTATAAAAATATTGAGTCACCATGATGTACACCTGAAACTAATAGGATATTGTATGTTAATTATAATACTTCAATTAAAAAAATGGCTCTTTAGACCAGCCGATTAATTTGAATTACTGCAGCTTTACTGTGATGCTATTTTTTTATTTTGAAATTCATTGAACATTTTATAGCCAATAAAAAGTAAGATTAAATTACACAGTAAATGGCGCTACATTTTTTTATACCTACTAAGTAAGTGGGTATGTTTGCAAGTGTATGCATACACTTGTGCAATAAACTATTCATTACTATTCTAACGACCCAACTAAAGGTGCAAACAAAACAAGAAATCTGTTATTCGATAACAAGTGTACTACATTGGCAGTAGGATACTCAAGCTGAAGGTTGGAGAAGAACCTGTGAGCATAAATGCTGAACCTAGAAACAAGTACTAAATTACTTGTTTATTGTCTACTAAATCAAAAGTCTGGGAATAAAGCCAGGAATAATTCTTGGTATTTTTTAATGAAATTACTGTCCCAGGCATCCCTTCAAGAAGCATTGTTTCTATAACCCTGTATAAAAATTAATCCAGCATTATCTTTCTGAAAAACCACTAGTGTTTGGTTGTTTTGTTTTGGGTTTTTTTTTTTTTAAATCCTCATTGGATGATTCTTTATTCAGATATTTGGAGAAATGTTGTGATACCAGAAATTAACTTACCAGTGTGAAAGCATAATCACATAATCCCATACCAAAAAGAATCTTGGTAGAAAGTGAAACATTGGTAACATTTGGGAGAATGTAGCTTCTGGAATTTCCAATAGTGGTAAGGTATACCATGAGTACCTGTTGTGAAGAATGGAAGGAAACAATACTGGAACCAAATAAGAAGAGACTGAGATTCCCACTTCTATCCTTTTGTTCCCTTTCTCTCTCCTTTCTCCATTTAGACCCCAGGGCTGCTTGGGCATTCCTGTCCCACTTTTCTTTCTGGTTAACTTCCTCATTTATGTGTGTTCCTCTTCAATACCTCATCTGTGAAGTTTCTCTGACCCCCAGAAGGAATTTATAATTCGTTCCTCTCTTTTCTTTTATTATTTGCGAATTTTTTTATTTCCTCCTCTCTTCTTGGCAAGTCTTTGTAGATTGTAATTTCCTGAATCCAGATAACAGTGGTCTGGAAGCCTCTGTGAAGCCTAGAAAATGGGACAGGTGGCAGGAATTCATTGTAAACTGCAGTAAGCGACAAGATGTGAAAGGACTCCTGGCCTTATTGGCATTGGGCATCAGTTGATAAAATGCTCCACTGTGCATGTTACTTACTGCTTATTCATTAGTGAGCTCTTACAGAGTCTACATATGTTGTTGCATTTGTGCTAATTTTTCTTCCTTCTATCTCACCAAAAAGATGAGTGTTGGGTGAAACTCTTCCTCTGTGAATGAGAAGATCCCCCATTCATTAGGATTTGCCATGTCTGAAGAATCCTTGCTTTATATTCATACCTATGCTTTTGTTAAAGTGTATTTCACAGAAACTTAATTTTGATTTAGGTTTCTGCTTTTTCGATAAGACCATATAATAGATTTTATATCCTTATATTCGTGTGTGTGTGTATTCTTATCTATATCCTTATATTTGTTAGTATGGACAAACCTCATATATACTAGAGTCACAGCTCAATGTTTGTGGAATTAGTGTATAAATGACACTGATGTATAAGTGACAAGCTTAATTCTCCATGAAGTTACTTGTGTTACCAGAATGAAAACCATGAGAACAAATGTGTCTCTAACTGGAGAACTTAGTAGGGGAACTTCTGTTTTCCCCCTGGTTATCAAAACAATAAGCACCATTTAATAGCTCGCAGCCACAGGTAGCTTGAGCCCTTCCTTTGTAAACAGCTAGACACTCACTGTGATCAACAATAACAGTATGTCTTCTGCAGCAGAGACTCTGTTGCTCTCCTGAGTATTTAAGACTGATAAATGCTAGTGTCTCCTCTTGTCTGTAATCTTAGAAAACTCTAATGTTCCAGAACCTGGAAAACCTGATGTCTTGGGGGATGTATTGTCAAATTACTAGGTTGACTCATCTGTCACCACTATTCCAGGATTCTTTCTAGAGTACTGTTTGTCAGAAATATGTTAAAGTCTCAGCTTTGGGTATAAATTCACTCATCATTTGTACAGATTTTGCTGCTTTTATAACATGATTAAACATTTTGTGGCTAAATATGGGCTCATTCCTCTGATGACGAAAGCCAACTTTTAGATGAATTACTGAGACACAAAAAGTGTTTCAGCCAAATTAACTTGTGAAATTTTAGCTGCAGTGGTTTTTTTTTTTGTTTTGTTTTTTGTTTTTTTTGTTTTTCAGTCAGAGGCAGTTGTCTTGACACTAACAATGAAAACTTATATTCACAGGAAGATTCAACATAGCCTCAGCAGGACTCCAAGGCTGTTCAGCAATCAGTAAAAATATTAATGATGTGTTGTTTATAAGGTGATGATGATCACTTAGTAACATTCATCAGAGGGCTAATGGCAGATTTTTTAAAAGTGATTATAATTTTTCTCTGAGGATCACATAGGCATGATAAAATACGAGCAAAAATTGTGGTAATACAAGAGATTTTTAAGATGGCAATGATTTTAATATCAGATAAATTAAAAATAATCATGTCCATATTGCTTGAAACTTAAGTCTAGTGAATGATAAGAGATAGCACAGGTGTCAAAATTTTAGTTTAGCTTTTATGTAGCAGTACTTCGAATAGATTTACTGAATTCCAGTTGTGTAGTTCATAAGTTATTTCTCTGCAGTACTCAAATTATTTCTAATTGGGTAAAATGTTTTACCCTTTTTAAAGATTTTATTTATTTGACAGACAGAGATCACAAGCAGGCAGAGGCAGGCAGAGAGAGAGGGAGAAGCAGGCTCCCTGCTGGGCTCGATCCCAAGACCCTGGGATCATGACCTGAGCCGAAGGCAGAGGCTTTAACTCACTGCGCCACCCAGGCACCCCTGTTCTACTCTTTTTAAAACATATCTTGTAAATATTCTCTTGTATTTCTTTAGAATACCTGTAATATATGTAAATCTTTAAATGGGCATTGCTTTTACTTCTGTTTGAGGGTTTATATTTTTTATATACATTAAAGCATAGGGTATCAGGTATCTTAAGATGTTTGATGTATGTTAGAAATTTTCCCTTCATTTCTTAAGTAAGTAGCTATGTTGTTTTACAAGTGAGATCTTATAAATAGATGATATATACGTAAAATAAATGCCATATATATATATATATATATATAATGATAGCACTGGGTATAAACATGTAAAAACATCTTTTAAAAATGTGACTAATGGGGCACTCAGATGGCTCAGTCATTAAGTATCTGCCTTGGGCTCAGGTCATGATCCCAGCTTCCTGGGATAGAGCTTTCACGGGGCTCCCTGCTCAGCGGGAAGCCTGCTTCTCCCTCTCCCACTCCCTCTGCTTTTGTTCCCTCTCTCTCTGTCTCTCTCTTTGTCAAATAAATAAATAAAAATCTTTAAAAAATAAAAATTTGACTAAGATGCAAGTAGTTTATATGGATAATGTAGAAAATTAAGTGGTTATTATAAGAATGGAATTTTTATGTATTGGTTTATTTACCTTGCAAATCTCCTGAGTATATTAAGTAGTATTTCTCCTTTGGTCTCACATCTTCAACTGAAGATTATTTTTGCCCAACTTTGGGTCCAGGCTATAACTCTCTTTCAACTAGATCCCTTACTTCTAAAAGAGTCTTGCGTATTTGGATATGAGCCCAGCTTCGACTATAGGGACTGGAAATGTAAAGAATAGACCTGATGCTTGGCAGGTGGGCCTCATGTCTCAACAGATCATTCATCATTGTCTACCTGAATGGATTATCAGCTTTTTATTTTATTTTATTTTTTTTATATTCAGTTAGCCACTGTTTGGTACATCATTGGTTTTTGATATAGTGTTCATATCAGCTCTCTCATTTTATCTGTGTGTACACATACATATATATACTCACACACACAGGCACTGTGATATCAGTTGTCATATCTTCTTCAAAAGAGTTAAGTGTATTATTATATTAATTCATCCATCCTCATAATGTGAGTGTATGTGATAAGCAGGATTTGGTAAGATTGGTGCAAAGCTACATAATTTCAAGTTATCAACTGCCAAAGAGGTAAGCTGCCCCTTAGTTGACCAGCCTCAAGTTGGAAGAGAGAAGTACCATGATAAGACATGAGAGAGGTGGGGCGCCTGGGTGGCTCGGTGGGTTAAGCCTCTGTCTTCAGCTCAGGTCATGATCTCAGGGTCCTTGGATCAAGCCCCACATCGGGCTCTCTGCTCAGCAGGGAGTCTGCTTCCCCCTCTCTCTCTCTGCCTGCCTTTCTGACTACTTGTTATCTCTCTCTGTCAAATAAATAAAATCTTAAAAAAAAAAAAAAGACATGAGAGAGGCAAACAATTCTGCTGGTCTCTCAAACATAGCTTGCACAGCACTATTTAATTTTAAAATTTATATTAATTTTAAAACTTCCGGACTTAGTAGAGGACTTAGTAAAGGATTCTATAAAGGTGTCATACCTCACCACAGGAAGATCATTTACTTTCAAATTTGGTATTTCCAGGACGAGAACATCTTGGGTGTCTCAATGAGTGTGTATTTCAAAGAGGTTCTGGGGTTACAATAGTCAAATCTTGGTGAGTAGGGGATAGCATGAACTGAATTACTTATGGAACTTTGTCAAATATCAACAGAGCCACCGTAAGCCTGTTAGGTATTTTCTGTGCCATTAGAGAAAGCTCTTGGTATGGGCACTTTGCTCAGACAATGGAATAAGGCTGGATTACAGCCCTCCCTTGCCTCCTTGGTTTGTGCCTTTATGTAAAACACAAATTGCACAACCTCTTTCTGCTGGGTGTGAATTGCGAGAAATGCTGTCTTTTCTTTTTGCAATTTTTGAATAAGCAAAATACAACAAAGAAAAATTTTGACCTGACCTGACCTCATACAGTTAGCTAATATCAAACCAGAATGTTGAGGCCATTTCATTTCTATCTGACCATGCTGCCTAACAATGAAACAAATTACTAATTTTCATAACTGGCTAATATAGGATTGTTTATTAGCTTTCCAGAGTTTGGTATAGATAATTTTCTAAAGCCCTCTGAACCCACAGAGAGAAATAGGAAATAGCAGTATGTAGTCTTCATTAAATTATACCATTTATTTCTTTATTGTCATCATCTTCATCAAATATTTTGGTTTGATTTATTTTTTTATTGTGGTAAAATACACGTAGCATAAAGTTTGTTCTCTTAGCCATTTTTAAGTATAGTTAAGTGTCATTAAGGTACATTTACATTGTTGTGCAACCATCATCACCAACCATCTACAAAATTCTTCATTTTGCAAAACTGAAACTCTATACCCATTAAACAATAACTCCACCTTCCTCTCTCCCCTGAGTTCCTGGCATCTATCATTCTACTTTCTGTCTCTATAAATTTGACCACTCTAAGTACCACAGTACAGTATTTGTCTTTTTGTGACTGGCTTACTTCACTTAGCATAGTGTCCTCAAGGTTCATCCATATTGTAGCATATGACAGGATTTCCTTCCTTTTTAAGGCTGAACAATATTTCTTTATCTATAGGTACAACACTTTGCATATCTCTTTATCTCCTAATGAACATTTGGATTGCTTCCATGTTGTAACTGTTGTGAATAATGCTGTTGTGAACTTGGGGGTACAAATATCTCTTCAACACCCTGCTTTTAGTTCTTTTGAGTATATATCTAAATACAGAATTGGTGGGTTATATGGTAATTCTAGTTTTAATTTCTTCAGGAATTGTTGTACTGTTTTCCACATCAGCTGTACCATTTTATATTCCCATCAACAGTGCACAAAGGTTCCAATCTCTGTATCTTCACCAACACTTGTTTTCTCTTTTTCTTTCTTTTCTTTCTTTCTTTCTGTCAGTCAGCCATCCTAATGGGTATGAGTGGGCATCTCATTGTGGTTTTAATTTGCATCAAACTTTTTTTCTTAATGTATAGCTTTACAATTTATTCCTTTCCCTCAGGATGCATTCATTTTGTTATACACATCTTTGTAATACATTGCCTGAGTGTTTAATCAAACAATCCTAGATTAAGGCATCTTGTTAAACCACACACACACACACACACACACACACACACACACACACACACGCAGATTATATAATAAGCCTAATGGCTGATTTTCTCATTTGAGGTTGGTGATATAAACAGAACAAAAAATAACCCTTTCATTTCTGCTTTTGCTTTATTCTGTGTGCCCTTAACTGTGGTTAGCAGTGTTGTTTTCATTCATGCTTTTTCTTGGTCATTGAATAGGGAAAAACAGTTTAAGAATATGAGTTATGAGAGTGGTTCATATTTTTCATATGCATTCATGAAAGCTAGGTGGAATGAGAAAGGAATTGTAATGTAGAATTGGCATGAGTTTTAGGACTGAGGGAGGGTACAGAAGGTATCAGGTGTAAAAGTAAGGTGAGAGAAAATGAAATCCAGAATGATGCTAAAGGGATAGATTCAGCAATTAGAGATTAGGCAGAAAAACAGGAGTAAATTAAGTGTTCTTTTGAAGGCTTTTGAACCATGCCATCCTATTCCTCTTTCCCACTCTGCTTAGTGAAATAGGTTGGACAGAGCCCGTGAATATACCATCCTGCTTCTAATATCCCAAATTGTGCCTCCCCCAGTAAGTTGCCTCTCTCCTTCTGGCTAGAATCAGTTTTGAATGGAACAGTTCCAATGGCCTGTCTCGGTTTTATCATCTCAATTATGATTCTTTGTCTGACTCCACAAATCTGTTTACATCATGATCAATAAGAAACTCTTTGGACCTTCTATTAAAGCAAACTCTCAGCCTTTTTAAATTTCCATAATCCAATTTGGAATTCATTCAGAAAATCATTTCTGAACAACTTCAGATAGTCCACTACTTCAGAGGTGTCATCAAATATTTGGTGTTCAGCTAGAAAATAACTTACATAAGAAACTGATCTTAGGGGTGCCTAGGTGGCCAGTTGGTGAAGTGCCTGCCTTTGGCTCAGGTCATGATCTTGGGGTACTGGGATTGAGCCGCTTGTTGGGTTCCCTGCTCAATGGAGAGTCTGCTTCTCTCTCTCCCCCTGCTCCTGTGCTCACTCTCTCTTGCTCGCTCTCTTTCTCTGTCTTGTGCTCATGCTCTCTCTCTCTCAAATAAATCTTTTTTAAAAAGAAAAGATAAGAAATTGATCTTAGCTAAATAAGATACTAACAATGGTATTAAGAATGAAACCAGGGTTGTGCTTTGAATCCCTCCATCCCCAATTTGCATCAGCTCCCCCCTATACCTACCATTGTAGCTTTTTAAAAAAAAAGATTTTATTTATTTGAGAGAGAGGGAGCTTAAGTGGAGAGGAAGAGCAGAGGGAAAGGGAGAAACAGACTCCCCACTGAGCAGGGGGCCTGATGTGAGGCTCAATCCCAGAACCCTGGGATCACGACCAGAGCCAAAGGCAGATGCTTAACCACTGAGCCACCCAGGCATCCTACCACTGTAGCTTTAATGGGACTGCAAGATACATCTGAGTCTGCTCATGTCATGGTTATACCACTTGATTCATCTTGAAACACTGATCATTGACCATGTACTTTGAAAGTATCCAAACATATGAGAGAGGCATAATGTCAAATGAAGTTGGACATACAGATGTTCTTGTTCTCTGTATTTATAGTGACAAGAGGCATAGGGTCAGTTCTTTAAAAACTGAAATATAGCTAGCTGTCTTCCAAAAATTGTAAAAACACCATGCTTTTATTCCCTTCTCAATCTCTAATCCAAACATATGCTTATAATGAATTCAAATAATTCTGCGTTTGTGATCTGACATGATTAGTTCATAGACAAACTCTGTCTTGTGGGAAAGATACTACAAGATCCAGAACTGAGATAAAGGATTTCTGGGGGAAAACTGCTTGAGAAATCCTTACCGTCTTATCAAAATATAATGGTAAGTGATATGATACCAGGAATTAACCAACATTATGGCATTGACATATGATATTCTCACACATATACCTCTCTTTGAGATATAAAACTCTGGAATCATTCACTTGAAAGCATTTTAATGAGCTTGTCAAAGGCACTATGACTCCGCTCTAGTTATTTTATAGTGAACACAGAGGACATTCTTCCCTCCCAGAACTACCATACTAGTAGAGGGACAAACATTAAACAAATGAGTACATAAGCAAACACATAATTATAATGGTGACAGGTGTTATGAAGAGTAACATAGGGTTCTGGGGGGTAAGATAATGTAGATGAGTGGAGGTATAAAGATATAAAATTAAAACTAAATTTTAAGGATAAGAGGGATTTACTCACCAAGTAATAGTGGCAGACAGGTTGGGAATGTTGGGGAAGAAAGATAAGCATGTGAGGAGGCCTAGGGATGGGAAGGAGTTTAATGTACTTGAATAACTGGAGGAAGGCCATTTGTGATTGGAGCAGGAAGTGTCAAGGAAGGAGAAGGAGTGTCAAGAAGGGTCAGAAGGCAGGCAGAGTACAAATTAGAGAGATACTTGAAGCCCATGTCCAGTAGCAAAGGGCAGCTATTTAAAGGGCTTCCTGTAGGCATCAGACAAAATATGAAACATATTTAAAGCTTTTATCTGGAGAACTGATGGCAGAGGGGAAGTTCGGCCAATCAAGAAGCTTTTGGAGAGGTACAGGTGACAGACAGTGACTCTTCGGGCTTGTAACATTGTAGTGAAGATAGAAAGAAGTCTTAATTCAAGATCTATTTCGGAGATAGAATCAGCAGGATTTAGTTAGAGATTGGTAGATAAATAATACAAATGATAGGAAAGTTTCACCCTCAGATTCTAGCTTACAGGTTAAACCATGGAACTGTGGACAGATACTTATGGTTTCATTCACCCATTTAATTATGTAATCATTTATTCACTCAGCGTATTTATTAAGGTCCTTCTGTATGTCAAGGACCTGTAAGGAAACTGAAGATACAGTGTTCCATTGTAGATATCTGCCTAAAGTCCTTTGCAGCAGTGGTTAGCTTGATTGACCATAGATGTTAAAACATGGTGCTGAGAAGACCTAAGTTCTTAATTATATCTCTGTAGATTTTATTCCCTTAGCTCGGAGGTTCTCATCAAGGATGTCTCGGGAGCCCAGAGGGGGGTGACTGTAAATGGTGTAAATAGACACACTCATTGCTACACTGACAAGGTAGCACCATTGGCACCTAGTGTGGGGCCTGGTGCTAACAGTCTCGTCATGCAAGGGACCATCCCACATGGCCAAAAAAGGTGGTAACACTCCTGCTGATGAACACTGGTCAGCTTTACTTTGACCAGTGACTTAGTCTCCAGCCCTGGCCAGGAGTTTGACTTTAAAAAAGAGATATAGAGGCACCTGGGTGGCTCAGTCAGGTAAGTGTCTGCCCTGCGCTTGGGTCGTGATCCTCTCCTCTGCCTGCTGCTCCCTCTGCTTGTGCTCTCATTCTCTCTCTCTTTCTGTGTCAAAAAAATAAGTAAATCTTAAAAAAAAAAAAAAAAAAGATATAAATGGAATGCCTTTACATCAGTATTCTTTCCAGTCTTTCTGCGTGCTCCTTTGAGCTCTCTAGAGAGCCTTGACTTGCTCCTCTGCTCTCCAGATTGTGTCCAGGGGGCTCCAATTAGGGCAGCACAGATGAGAACAAATCCCTTTCCCTTCTTGTGCTATGTGTTCTTGGGAAAAGCCTTTAATTTTCATTACTTGCGTTTTCTTAATTGCAAAACGGAAATAGCACTAGTATCTACCTCATGGGCATGTATTGTAACCTATAGAGACTTAGAACAACACATGGCCTTTGCACATAGTAAGCACCCAATGGGTATTTGCTGTTATCGTTCAACCACATAGAAGGCAGTGTGCTGGGCATCATGAAGGTAGGAGATGAACACATCACCGTTGTAGCTTCTGTCTTGGAGGAGATTACTAGAAGACATGCCTATCACCCAAATGCAAGGCAGCATATGATATGTTTTTTGACAAAAATCTGACTGTAGTGATTCTTTGTTAACATGACTCCAGCTAATGTTGGAAGCCCTAACATTCTGGAGATTCTGCTCAGAGCCTTGGATTAAAGGTCTGGTGGCTTCAACTCACTGGGTTTATTCTTCAGCTTTATACTTAGTGTTTGGGAGGAATTGCTTCTTTTTCCAGGGGATATTCCTGGCCTTGCTTTGGTGAGGTTACCTCCTATTGTGAGTTAGCTGGGCTTTCCTCTTGGTTCCTGTTTTCCAACTTGGCTGCATCCTGAGATTCCTGGGTTTCCCCCCACCACCTTGGGCAGTTCTAATCACTATAATATTGCTGGTTCTTGGGTTAATGTGGTACCATTTGATCTTCCAAGCCCAGTTTTGCACTATACTGTCTGCTTAGACTCATAGCCAAGGCTGTAATCCTACTGAAGTTTTATAAAGGTTTCATTCAGGGACGCCTGGGTGGCTCAGTTGGTTAAGCAGCTGCCTTCGGCTCAGGTCATGATCCGAGCGTCCTGGGATCGAGTCCCACATCGGGCTCCTTGCTCAGCGGGGAGCCTGCTTCTCCCTCTGCCTGCCACTCTGTCTGCCTGTGCTCATGCTCTCTCTCTCTCTCTCTCTAACAAATAAATAAATAAAATCTTTAAAAAAAA
This sequence comes from Enhydra lutris kenyoni, assembly GCF_002288905.1. Taxonomy (NCBI): domain Eukaryota; kingdom Metazoa; phylum Chordata; class Mammalia; order Carnivora; family Mustelidae; genus Enhydra; species Enhydra lutris. The sequence continues at coordinate 17,634,507 of NW_019154087.1, forward strand.
ATAAATGTTTCATTCAGTATGAAACTACTTTCAGCCATTTCTGATACAAATCATATTTAGACTAGGAAGAAAGGAACAATTCATTCTGCTGGATAACACAAAATGAACCAACATCCCTATAAATAATAACAGCAACAAAAATATTTATCTTTTTGATATGTGAAATCTCATCTTTTCATGATTCTAGGATTATCTTATTTTTTTCCCCTGGAAGCCCTAATATTCTAGAGATTCATAAATGATAATTAATGCTTCAGATATATAATTGATATGCCTCATATCATAGCAGTATTCCAACATTCATTTACTCACTAAGTCTCTACTTCATTAACAGTTTATTCATGAGACTGATTTAATTTGACTTTGTATGAAATTTTACATAGCACACTAAAAATTTTTTTAAAATCTGTAATAACTACTGCTTAATTTTGTGCTCCATTAAGCAATAATGTTAGTATAGAAGTATGTTAAAAGTTAGAAAATGTAATAGTTTATCTTCACAGCAGCATGTTCTATTAGAACTCCATTTTTTCCTTCCCAGACATTTATTATACATGTAACAGAAATGATAAAATGGCTTCATTTGCACAAGGATATTTTTAAGTAATGGGAAGAATGAATGTTAGAAAATGAGAAACAGTGCTATCAGAGATGCTTAACATAAAACTCTGTACACCTTAAATTTCTTTAAAGCTAGGATAGTTCATTGAAAATTACCAGAATGGTAGGCCGCGAGAGTTTTTAATATTTGTCTTTAAATACAAACACCTAGAAATAAAACCTTTTGCTATAGAGAGCCAAATTAATGTTTTCTTTTTCCTTTTTAAGTGCACATAAAGTCCAGACTTAGAGTAAATGGACAGCATGATCTTCTGACTTGGTTAATTCATGTAATCATTACTTCAGTACTGCTTAATTGAGCAAATATTATGGGTTAGATGCTGTGGTAGCAATAAGTGGTAGCAGTAAGTTGTGATTCTAGTGATTTAAGACATGACAGTATACTTAGGGAGCTACTATAAGCAGCAATTTCATTAATGGCAAGAAGGTGTTTTGGGGTGCCTGGGTGGCTCAGCAGGTTAAAGCCTCTGCCTCCAGCTCAGGTCATGATCCCAGGGTCCTGGGATCGAGCCCCTCATCAGGCTCTCTGCTCAGCAGGGAGCCTGCTTCCTCCTCTCTCTCTCTCTCTCTCTGCCTGCCTCTCTGCCTACTTGTGATCTCTGCCTGTCAAATAAATAAATAAAATCTTTAAAAAAAAAAAAAAGGTGTTTTGTTTTTTTTTAGCAATGAGCTTTTTATTCAGTATCTGTTAAACACTTTACAAACCACACTTGTGTATAATAGAGAATCTCTAGGTACCTATGATCAAAAACAAAGATAAATATGGATATATATCATATTCAACTTAGTCACATTCAAAGAAAGAAATCCCACAAACTATTATTATCATTATAGGGATGATAATGGATTTGTTGGAAGTATCTTCTATCTAATACTTAATTATTTTGTATTATAATTTATCTTGGGTACATTATGTGATTGTATTATTATTGTTACTCTAACTGGAGATAAAAACTAACTAAGCTATTAAACGGAAGTACATGTACCTGTAACCGTGGCTTTCAGAACAAACCCATATGTAGTTTTAAATAATTTTAGAGGCACATTTTAAATGTAAAGAATGAAAATAATGACTCAAGTCTTTTTTTTTTTTTAAAGATTTTATTTATTTATTTGACAGAGAGATCACAAGTAGGCAGAGAGGCAGGCAGAGAAAGGAGGAAGCAGGCTCCCCGCTGAGTAGAGAAACTGATGCTGGGCTCAATCCCAGGACCCTGGGATCATGACCCGAGCGGAAGGCAGAGGCTTAACCCACTGAGCCACCCAGGTGCCCCTAAATGTAAAGAATGAAAATAATGACTCAAGTCTTATAGGTTTTATAAATATCCAGAATACCATGAAGAAGAGTCAAAGTTGCATAAACTTTCAGACACATTAAGTTTTTAGTATTGCCTCTTTTCCTTTAGGAAAGGAAAATACAGAAGAAAATAATAACTGGTCATCTCTGGAACATTATTATTTGATGATTTAGAACTTACTAAAGCAAATGAAAAGTTTTTTGAAAAGCTATCTTAAGAGTAATTTTGTCTCCCATTCCATAATGAACATTCACCAAGCTTTATACCTTCACCCAGTACTTTTTCTTTTCTTATTTTTAAAGATTTTATTTATTTACAAATAAATATATTTGACAGAGAAAGAGACACAGCAAGAGAGGGAACACAAGCAGAGAGAGTGGGAGAGGGGGAGGCAGGCTTTCCACTGAGCAGGGAGCCCAGGGCGGGGCTTAATCCAGAACCCTAGGACCCGAAGACCATGACCTGAGCCAAAGGCAGATGCTTAACAACTGAGTCACCCAGGCGCCCCCGTCCAGTACTTTTTCAAATGACCAATGCCTTCTAAACTTCTGAGAAGACTGACAGTGTAATTGGAATGGTTACACTGTGTGTGGATTGAGAGCAGGGGCTGTGAAATTCATGTCCCACCTGTGCCGCTGAAGTCTTGGGCAAGTCACTCTTTATATGTCCATGTTCTTGTCAGTAAACTGAGTTAGTGGTAAAACTCAGACAATAATTGCAAGGATTTTTGCGTTAATATAATAGTACACTGTGTAGCACATAGTAAGCAAATGTTAGCTATCACAAGGTTAAGCTCCAAAGCTGAAATTTCCTTTTAAAATCAAGCCATATCATAAAAGAGGAAAAAAATGGCTGATAAATGCATGAGAAAATGGTTCACTTCACTAAAAATCAAGAAATATTAACATGCAGTAACTTTTCTAACTTTTTTTTAAACTGGAAAAAACCGGGCACCTTCGCAACAGGCAACCATTGTGGAAGGCAGTTTGCCCTGTCCTCGTATACATAAATGTCTATCTCTTTATTTCTTATTTTAAATAAAGAAAATGTTCTGACATGAAATGGTGCCCATGACCTAATGTGAAATGAAAATACAATTAGCATGATTTCACTTTTGTGGAAAAATGTGAGAAAAAAATATGTGGTTTTTTGTTTGTTGGTTTGTTTTTGGTGTGTTTGCAAGGGAGCAGTGTGTTTAAAGATACACAGAAAGTTAAAGGGATATGAATAGTTAAAATTAGTTTATTCTGGAGAGTGGAATTGGTGTTGAGAGATAAGGGCTTGGTACACGTCCATATTTTTTTAATTTTGCCAAAAAAATTATGTTAAAAACATGTATTGGGGTGAGGAGGACCTTAAGCCAGAGAATTACTGGTTGGGGAATTCTAGCCCCAGAACAGCAGAAATGGATCCCAAAGGTAGTTATATCTACTTATGTAGAGAGCCTTGAAATCCCTGGTTTGAATGTACTTTGTAGAGTAACTAAATCCAGTTGCTGAGTTGTGGGAAAGTCTTCACTTAAAGATGGAGAATAGACGTGGCTTCTTAGTTGGCAAGGGATCAGTGCTGCCTTCTAGGGACATTTCCAAAAGCCCTAGGTCTGTGTTCACTGGCAAATGCATGGAGCATAAAGAAAATTGGTGTGCTTAACAAAGAAAGTCTAGGTAGCACTCAGCCCAAAAGTGGTATGTATTTTGAAAGGCCACGTCTAGCCCATAAAGGCATGTTTATTGCATTTTAAAAAATAAGCCCTTCCAGAGAGATAAAACCTACAAACACATACTCTGCAGGCTTGATAGTGATCATCTTCTCTTATTGTTCAGAAAATGTTTCTAAATTGTTTCACGCACTTCATCAGATCTTAGTTAATATTTAGAGAATTTAAATGAAGAGTTTCATAGAGATTATTTTGTGTAAGAGATATCACTGAATATATTTATGTCATACAGAAAATTGTGTCCTCAGGATCTAGCAATAGAAAGACATGTAGAAAAGAGGACATGTTTAGATCAATGTAAATTGTTATGAGAACTGTTAAGTCTTGTAATGTTTTACAACACCTTGTTTTGGTAATTTTCAAAGTAATCTGAAAACAAAAATCTACATGAATACGGTATAATTCCATTGATGCATATTTTTGTTTTCTTTTCTAATGTCAGTATCTTGTTTGTCTTTACAGAGTTACTGGAGGTGAACTGTTTGAAGACATCGTGGCAAGAGAGTATTACAGTGAAGCCGATGCCAGGTAAGTGACTTGCCCCAGGGGCAAGATACAAGACTTAACATTCAAATGACATTTGTTCAGTATATCTCTTTAAAAATGCATCATAACCCTTAGTATTTATGAGACTCTTATAATACCATCTTGGACAACTTCTCATGATGAGTCCCTCTTAATTGCTGTTTCTCTCTCTTAAGGATTTCCAGGATAATTGTTTGGGGAAAACAAAACTAGAATCTGGTCTAAAATAGCCTCTACAGTTAGTCTTTTTAAAAATAAATAATAAAATCTGTACTCTACCTGGAAAGATTTCTGCTAAAGAAATTTACTTTTTTAGTGAAGTTAAGAGACCAAAAATTCAGATTTTCTGGTCTCTAGGTCCTGAGCTGCCCATTATGGCAGCCATTAGTAACACATGGCTGTTTCAATTTCAGTTAATTACAATTAAATAAAAAATTTAGCTTCTCAGTTGTACTAGCTATGTTTTGAATGCTGAGTGGCCATAAATGACTAGTGGCTACCAATTGGACATAGCAGATATAGAACATTTCCATTATCACAGAAAGCTCCACTGAATAGCCCATGTTTAATCAGAGACCATAAAAAGAAACAGACTACAAAAATCCAGTGGTCTCCTTAAAGCATTATTAGCTGTTTAACTCTTTGGAAATTCCAGGATGGCTTTTGGAAACCTCATATGAAAAATATTTATTCAGATATTTCAGAGGATTCAAAGGATTTTCTAGCCTTGTTAACTGGCATCATCTTTACAGAGGTTAACAATGGCTATACATTTTCTCTCATTTGAAACTTCCTAGGCTACACAAAGCCAACATTTTTGGAGTGAAGTGACATTGATTTACTTGCCTAGACATTAGTTAGACTTTTTCATGTTAGTTTTCCTTGGCATTTCTTTATACATATTCAGTAGTTGGTACTTAATTTGAAAGATCTGGCCTTGAGCTATTGACTCATTATTAACAATGTAAATGAGATGTTGTGAAAATTAGTTACTTACTGTCTGCCCCCATTCTCTAATTCTTTCAGAGCTTCCTAAAGCTTGCTAATCCCACTGTAGCCTGCACTCAGCAGATAGTCAGCTGATAGCAGGTTCCCTCCCCATCCCTTCAAAATAGCATATGCACACACAGGCTCACTTGCAAATCTCTAATTAATCTTCTTGGTTTTATGCCAGTTTATGACATTCTGTGAATCTTATCTGTACATGAGTACAGTCTAATTTTTAATGGAATTTTTATTGTCAAAGTCAAATAGAAACTTCTGTTTCATTTATACTATCATGAGTGAATCATCACTTGCTCAGTTCACCCCAGTTCCCATGTTAGGGCCCTGAAAAGGAGCTTCAGAGTAGCCTTGTGAGTAGCTATTTGCCCACTTGCCCTGAGAGAGTAATAATTTTAATCAAGGTAGTTAATAAGTTAGGGTGTTACATTTAATTTTGTTTTTTGAAGTTATGTTAAACAGGTCATTGTGTTTGAAAAGTATTGTTTGAAATTAAAATAGAAACTTTTTTCACTGTTGAAGAGCCCTATAGATAATAGGGGAGACCCTATAGGTTGGATCATTTTATATGCATGTTTATATTAGGTTTTCAAATTCACTAGAAGTGAGTATTTTTTAGGATAGGTCTCAGACAAAATGAAGCAGAAGGAACATTCTCTTCCCAAGAACAAACATAAAGAAGAAGTCTTTCCCTACTAGTCCTCAGGAGCTGAAGAATTGAATCCCTTCTCACCAGTAAAAAATGACGAAGTTTATTTAATATGAATTATTATGTACTTTATTTTGCATTATTCATTAAGCCTAATGACTTATATCTGTGGTTTGAGAAGAGAAAGTGAAATATTTCTAAAATGTAGTACAAAGTGAAGGAGAAAAAAGTCACAGTATTTAAAAAATAATTACCAACACTCAAATAAGCTCTGTTATCAAAAACCAACCAAGGTTTAGCTAGCTCTTTTGGTGGGACTCTATAAAGAGTTAGGGCTGGATAATCATAACCTTGATCGGTTTTTTACATTCACATTGTAAAAAATCAGATGGTGATTACTTTTTATAATTCAAGAATTTACTTTCAAGTAATATTATTTTGTACATTAAATAGTTGAAAATGTCCTTATTAAAATGTTTGCTAATGAATGTAGCTCAGTACATAACATGCATTTGAGTTGCACAAATGTAAATTTATACCAAATGTGTCAGTGTGATCTATATTATTTTATGTCAGCTGACAGCTCATGGGACCTTACAGGTGTCAATCAATGATTTATCCCCTCTAATTTAATTAGCTGTCTGACATCAGTGAGCCTTTAATAAGAATAGTATAAATTGTGCTTTTTGACATAGTAGTAAGGAAAGTTTTCCTTCACTGAGTATATGGAAATATATCTGACAATTACCAGTGTTCCAGGGGATTTAAAAAAATTTTTTTTCCATAAGTGCCTACTCCTTCTCCAGAGTATGCCTGTCCTGAAGAGGGGTTTATTTTATGTCATGGGTTTACTTGAAATTCCCCTCTGTTATTGGAGACTTGCATTAGTTTTCCTCTTACTGTATTCTTCAAGAAGCACCATTTCTAAGTCAAAATGATAAATGTGTCCCTCCATTTTTTTTAACCCTTGTTTCACCTGCCACTTCATCTGTGTGTACCCTCTTGTTTCAACACCTATGTTTAATTGTGACCTCAGATTTTAAACAGTTTAGATGTGTATGAGAAATACCCATTAATTTTATATTGCTGAAGAATTTTCCCAGAACATTATGGGAATATTTATAAATTTTTCTCCTTGAGTATAAGAATTTTTACTTCTATATACAAGTGATTTAATCTGTACATTTTCAATGGGAAAAAAAACACAGCTCAAATTGTTTTGTCTGAACACGTCACAAACTCTATGTTGGATGTCATTTTTGTTAGAACCAGAATTAGCTTTATTCAGCATTATTAAATTACAGTGTAAAGCTAAAAAAGATGTGAGAAAATATAATTTTTGTTTGTTTGTTTGTTTCGTTTTAACTTTCATTTTATTTTGTATTCAATGTGATTATGTACCTTTAAAATGTTCTCCCTTCCATTCTGCCCTTGTATCTTTACAGTCATTGTATACAGCAGATTCTAGAAAGTGTAAATCATTGTCACCTAAATGGCATAGTTCACAGGGACCTGAAGGTCAGTATATGGAGTCCATAAATCTGAATCAAAGGAGGTTTTTTTGTTTTGTTTTGTTTTGTTTTATCTGGGGAAAGGGCAGAGGGTGGGTATTTAAAATGGTTCCCTTGCCTTTCCCACTTTTTCCCTAAAATGACTACATGATGAAATGATAATGCATGATGCCTCTTTCAGTTTGCTCATCTACAGGCTAAATATACATCATAGCAAAAAGGGAAGGACAATATTAAGAAAACAACCTGTCAACTTTCCAAGCAGTAAACTACCAGAGGCGATTTGGGGGCAAGCTTTCCTGAAATGTCCAGCATTTGCCTGGAGATAAACGTGGCCTGTGATGTATGTCCGCCTGTAGATTTAAACACCACTTCTGTTCTGAGACCATGGGTTGCTGTAGCAAAACAACTGGTTACACATTGCTCCATTTGAGTCTGATGAACCCTCAGGCAAGAGATAATAATTGCCAGCTAAATTAAAGCACAAGAAGTTAATGATTTATCAAAAATTCATTACTTATCCTAATTTAACCTTAATAGTGCCTTGACCGCTAACGTGACAGATTTGGAATGATACTAGAAAAATGGGAGGGAATGGGGAAACAGTTTTTTATGTGGGGTGGAGGTGGACCACAACAGCTATAAAAATTTTATTTGCATTCCAGTTCTTTTCCTATAAGAATTCATAACTAGGAAATGAGCTACTGAATTAAATATTTTTAAGATGGCTTTTTTCTAGATCAAGTGGATCCACATTTTCGTGCACATCTGGCAAGATCCTGATTGCTCTGAGGTAGTAGTCACTCTACTTGAGCAATATGTTTACAATACTGAAGGTGGTAAAACACAACCCCAGTTGTCTGCTGGTTTTGCACTTTAACCCGGTCTCTCTGAGGGTGTACAGACAGTGAGTGTAAGCTTGGAACTAACACACGCCCCCTGGTGTTTGCATGCAGTCATTGCATTCAGCAGATCCTGGAGGCTGTGCTACACTGCCATCAGATGGGCGTAGTCCATCGGGACCTGAAGGTGAGTAATGCTGTTGGAGAAGATAAACCACCACACAATTCCTAATGACTGTTCAGCTGCAATTATGCCTGTAAAGGCAAAAATATGAGCAAGAAAGTTGTGTGGACTCATTCCAACACATTACGAAAACACTTTCCCTCACCACAGCCTTATTTCATCTCCCTCATCCACACTTGAGATTTACATAAATTCCATTTCATCCAGAGGAATAATGTCCTACCATTATCAATAAATAGGGTGCTGTATTTCCTTCCTCCTAAGAATATAGCATTTAATGTGACTTTGCGTAAGACTGATGATCTCCTCTTCATTCTAAACCTGTTCTGTGGACATTGATCAAACATACTATTTCAGAGTCATACTGTGTATACCTAATATCATGTAAATAGTTATGGAAATTATAAAGAGAATAGAGACAAAGTTATTAATAGGTTTTTGGCATTAAAGAACCTCCATTTGGGGCTCTGAAGTCTCTTTTCCTTAATAGTAGTCCCAGGAATTCTGAGGGCATTGAGACTTCCTGGTTCTTTGTTTATTTACATTCCTAGGTAGCAAGATACCAGTGCCTTTTAAAACAGAAAGGAAGAAAGTAAAACAAATTTTGTTATAAAATAATATTTATATAACATATATATGGACTAATATTTTTAAGACTCCACTCAGTTTCTGATACCTTTGAGGATGAGAAATGTTTAGATCATTTAGAAATTAAATAGTTCAGAAGGAGACTACTCTTTCATTCATTTTTCTGTCCCCTTCTCTCAGAGTCTAGTTTCACTCATGGAATTTCAGAGATATAGTGAAGGCCTAAAAATTTAAATGAAACCACTGGGTGGGCAAAGTAGCAAATGTGAGTACTATATAGTTGTCATTCTTTGTTTCAAGCTTCATCCATATTCAGGCATTAATATACAAAGGTGCCACAAAGGTTGCAATGTCTTCAGCTGTATGTGTTCAGTGGGAAGACCTGGGCTGGTTTCTCATGTGCAGACTTCTCTAATAATGATAAATCTGTAGTTTCCATTCATTTAGTATGCTCTAAAAGAATATATCTCTGAGGATCCGTAATAAGTTATTTGAAGATGTGGTTTGTAAGCAAAGCATTGCCTTAGGTTTCTGGAATTTTCCTTTGATTTCAGTTTGAGTCTTAGAGCTTTAAATGTCAAAAGCAAAGATATGGTTAATGGCTTTTTTTTTTTTTTTTGGAGAGCCAAGATAAGACTGTGTACATCTGCTAACACTTTACCAAATGTACTCATCATGATTAAGGGAAAACAATATGTTCCTTTAAAAATTCATGTCTTTGGCAATCACCTCAAGAATTCTTTACAGCCATGTAGAGAGAGAGAGCCCCTTTTTGTTACTTCTCAGAACTCACAGTACTACTTCCCTTTGTAAGTGAATATATATGGGCATGCATATTTATTACATACTCTATTTAATAAAATTGTCATTTGAAACATTTTACTCTATGTTAAATAATTAGAAGTATACTCTAAAAACCAAGGATAAAAAATGTGAATTCTCTTACATGACCTTTAAAATATATCTTGTGGGGTTATGATATTAGACTTCTGTAAGTGTTCAAACTCAGCTGAGCTCTTCAAAGACTGGAACTTTAATCAGAGATAGCAGTGGGCTAGGATGTGGACTGAGAAGAAGGTCTATTTTCTGATATATGAGCTAAATCGACTAATTAAAAACTGAGGCAGGTGACTTTTAGGGAGGCTAACTACCAAAAGAAATAACCTGCTGAATCACCCATCAGATTTCTTGCAAGGGATAAAAGTGTTTTTGTTCTCCATTTTTATCCTGATTTTAGGAGAGAACAGGGGTGAACTTTTTATAGAGCTAGTTATAATTTTCGTAATTCTTTTGGTTTCTGTCAAATTGCTGACAAGTACAGACTTCAGTTGAGTCTAGTTTTTGGTACATGTTTCAGTAGGCCATTTCATAACACACTAAGAGTATATTAGAGGTATTTTACACACACCCTGAATGTGCTAAATCCTTGCCTTTGTTTTATGTGTTTTATACCCACACATATACTTTATCTGATAAGTATATAGCTTGTGAAAGCATATTTGCCAGTATATTAAAATGAAAATATTGGTAAAATTTCTTATTACCAAGCTTTAAACAAAAATTTGCCCTTATTAATCTTAGGTCATATATTTTATTTCCCTACCCTGACTTATATGTTAGTTCATATAGAATACATATGTTTGGTGCACACTTTAATTTGTCCATATCACTGAGAGAATACCACAGGAAATGTTATGTTCTTCATTATTAAAGCTTTATTACTGTACTGTACCTACCTAGAATACTGTTTTACTCCATGGTATCTAATATAGGACTTAATACCTAGTAAATACTTGTGGCATATGCTTTCAATTTTGGAATGAATGAAATTCAATCAAAAGCACATTTATAATATAAAAGGCATCACTGAATAAAATAGATTTTTGTGTATGTTAATTAATATTGAATAAAGAGGGCAAGTATCACTCTTTAATACAGTGATATTGTTAAGATCATTATTTGAATAACTGCCACTCTTGGGAGCTTATTAGACGGTGGAACCCACCAGATGGAAAATTCTAAGAACTTAGAGACAAGGCTGAGGCACAGCAGAAAATTGGACGATGTCCCAGAAACAAGCAATAGGAGAAGGCTCCATGTGGTGGGATATTAGCATAAAGGAAGCCCATCAATCACAACCAGGCAGTATCCAGTGGATATGTAGACCTTTCATCTAAGGTGAATCCACTGTCAGATCCAAGCAGTATTAAGGAGTGTAGTGGTGACATAATTATAGTACTGTAGTTCAGGAATATAACTCTCGTCTTTGGGAGGATTTGGATCAAGGCGGGACGTTAGTAATAAAAATGATAATAGCTACCATTTATCCAGCAGTTACCATGTACCCTGTACTGTGTTATCATACGAATCTTAACAACAGCTTTATGAGGAAGGCACTTTGATCTTCCCCATGTTGCATAAGGAGAGATTTAACAACCATGAGTGAGAGAACTTATTCATGGTTGCTCAGCTAGCAAATTGTGAATTGTGCCCAAGCATTTTGGTTCCAGGGTCTGCATACTTAATTGCTACCACGTCTCAGTTCATTAGTTGGATAAATCAAAAACTTTAGAAAGGCCAAATAATAAGTCAAACAATGATGGAAAGTAATTTTGCCAGCAACATGAAGAATTGGGAAATGGGTCTAAGTTTAGTAAATCAAATGATTAAAGTGATCCTGCTTATGGATCTTCCAAAGCTGTATAAGATCTGTATTATTAGAAATAAGGAATATGTTTAAGTTATGTTTAAGATACAGTGTGGAGTTGGGGGGGTGCACAACATAATTTGTTAATAGACGTCCAAAGAAAAAAATTCTTATTTAGCAAATTAGTAAGGTGGCGTTGGTCACAGCCTTTGGAAAATGAGACACAGAGAAGAATGAAATGCATTTGGCACATTTGATTTAGGCCACATCAAGACAATCAGTCTGGAGTGCCTAAAAATAGATTGTTTATAAAGAGTAGATTACTGTAACTTAGTCTTGAGTGTTTGTGAGCTGATAATTGAAAATTTAGGTATAAAAAGAGAGGATTAAATGTTCATCAAACATTTCTTAAGCACCTATTGAGGTTACTATCAGAGTTGGTGGGCACAAATTATAGAGCAAAATCAAAACAAACCTTGTATGGCTAGAACATACAGGCCACGAATTAAAGATCATTTTAAAATATGTATCAGTGCTATTCCTCCCAGAAAAAAGGAGATAGGTCAAACAAAAACTGGTAGTAACAAGTGACAACTCTTGAGGTCACAAGAAATGGAGAGATGTGTTCTGTCATTTAACAGTCTGAAGAATATAGTTTCTGCGAATCAGGGAACAGAAGTAAGTCAAAGGAGACCGTTTTATAGCTCTGCTTTATCATATAAGTATATTTCACACAGAATAGTAAGATTTCTTCGGTTCAAGGTACATCAGAGATGGTTACCAAACTTCATGAACAGCATCTGGATAGAAGGCTTCATACATAAAACAATCTTTTAGCAACACATCAACATCTGTGAATTGTCTCAGCAGAAAATGGTGCTTTTTTTCTTAGCCTACCTCCTGAAAAAACAATATTATTTAATGGAAAAATCATCAGATCAGGGGATGGATATGAGAGAGAGGAAGAAGAAAGGAAAGAGAGGGAAAGGGCAGAGAGAGAGAGAGAATAGATTTTAATGAGGATAATAATTTTGGAGATGGGGGAGGGGATTTTAAATCTAAATTAAATATAGAAATAAAATTAAAGACCAGAAAGGAGAGAAATTAATTTTCTGGGGGAATATGACATGTATTCAGTAAATCCTCTTTAGTAGTAGATACATTTTGAATAATTATAAAATTGCAATTGTTCCTCTTTCTCAGAAGTATACTCAGATAAAAGTTTAAAGAACTTATCATTTGTGTATAAAGTATGTCTAGGTGTTTTAGATACAAACTGTGTAAGTGATAAATTCCATAATTCATCGGTCATTCTTGTGTTTCTTTGTTGAACCTGACAGATGTGTGTCAGGCCATGGAGAAACAGTAGGTAACTGGCACAGTCCCACTGGTCTGCTTCTTTCAGAGAAGTATTTGCTAATAGTGTAGAATTATGTGCTGATAGTATCTGCTAATAATGTAGAAGTAAATAAGAAAACAGGAAAGGAAAACAGATGATTCTTAGGAACTTGCTCATGTATGCTTGATGATGAAAATAGTACTTTGTAACCACAGACTTTCAACACATGGCATCAGCTGAGAACTCCGTGTGCTTAGGTACATAAATTCAAGTATCCATTCCATATAAAAATAAAAGCAAAAGTCACTTGTACCATGTGCACAAAAGAACTGCCATGTGCATGAGTGAGCTTGATATTCAAGCTTTCCAATTCATGCACTTTCACTTAGTTTATCTCCAGGAGTGTTGTTCACACCTTCTGTGGCAAAGGAAAAGTGACTGAAAACACACCAAAGCACAGAATGCTTAACTTTGTGTTGAAATAATTGATACTGTCCAGTAGAGGAAAGAAATCTAAAAAGATCATTTCAATTCTTAAAAACAAGTATCTACAGAAATGAAAAGATTAAATAATATAGAATGATAAAACTAATAACTGTTTATGATATTCATTAAAAAGCTATAAAAAATAAAACATGCATGATTTCACTACACATAAAAATTCCTAATATCTGAGTTTTGTTGGCTAGATAATCACATATGTGCACAGATCCTACCTCATTTAGAGACTGAAGGGTTTGAATTATTTTATCTCTTAAGTCATTTCCAGTCCTAAAAGTGATACCAGCAACCTGCCTAGGTAGTTTGAGATACTTGGACAGATTCAAGAAAATCTCAAATCACAATGAAAGAAGTTGCTGTTGCATCCATATGGAAGCACAGAACAAAACTTGCCAACAGTTGCTGCTCATTACAGCTGATATGCTATAAATGGTTGTTGACACTAAGACCAGATGTCATGGAAAATCCTGCATCATTAGGAAGCAATTGGGTGGGGAAGGAACCTGTGTGTGAGAACATCAATAGAATCTATTTAAAACCCAACCTAAAAAGTGATTGCATTATAGGAATTTAGAGATAATCTCAATATATAAAGATTAGCATAATAGATTGCATTAAATTTAGGAATATAGACATCCCCCAAGTTATGAACATTCGCTGCAAATACTCAGGGTCCTTCACATTGACATGGCCAGCAGCACTGGAGTGTAACAGCTAATCACCAATGTGTATATTGCTCCATACAGAGGACACAGCTCTGATGATAAAATCCAGTGAGATTTTATAATTTTGTATATACTGTTATGAGAAATATCCTTATAATGCTCATTTGAGAGATGAAAGAACTAATTAGCTCCAATAGTCTATGAGTTACCCATGTCCACACAGTTAATAACAGTTAGTCCTAGGACATAGACCTAGCTCTGCATCTTTTTTCTAGATCATCATGTTCCCCATTTCTCTCATGTTCAGCTATACATTGGAAGACCTGTGTTTCTGATTTCACCTTTCTCATTTGCTTTAGAAAATCAAATTGCTGAATAGTAGCAGATAATGGTGGTAGTCCTTTTAAGGAAGCAGCCACTAATTAGCTGAAAGAGTCTACCATTTCAGCTTTTGTGAATTACAGTCATAAATTATCTTCTTTTCTGTAGGTGTTCAGAATTTGAACTAACCTACTTGCCAGTGAACTTTTGTAGTACAACACGTATTTAAGTTGTATGCCATATAAATGTCAGAATGTGATAACAGGATTATTCAGATTTTGAATATATTCCAAAGAATTGTATATAAATCACATTTGTATGCTATTTCTAATGTTTCATTGAAGCTGGCCATTAGAAGCAATCTTGTGATGAAATATTTTATAAACTAATCCTTTAGTAAAGTCAGTAAGCACCTTTATTTTTCAGTTTGCATTCCATAATTCTGTGTTTTAGGTTTGCTTAAAAGATATGTATAAACATGAAGCCATTTTAGTTCTATTAATTTTTAAATCTCCACAGTAACCTTGAAAGAGCCCTGCCTTTTCCTGTACATAACTGCAGCTGAACAGTCTTAATGGGTATAAGGTAAAACACCGGTCCAGATGGATTAATTATTTCCCTGGATGACTCACAAGGCCCTATAGCGAGGTCTTCTAGGTCATCTCTAGGCATGAATATTTGCCCCAGTCATTCAGAGGCCGTGTATGATAAAACTCTAAGATGTTCCATTTCTTCTGAATTGGCAGATACTTGGTGTTTAAGGGCGTAATAATGCACATAGCACTGCCCAGAACTTTTTGATCTACTGGTAAGAATAAAAGCACATTAAATATTTTAAAAGTTTATTTACTGATGGCACTGACATTTGCTCAGCAAACTTCAGTACTACTTCATTAAAAGATCTGAAATGACTGTGATTTCTAAAGTAATTGAAACTCTTTCCTTGAATGAGTCTATGGTTGACAAATTAGGACAGATGTATCTTAGCAGAGATCTCTGACATCTCACTGCTTTTGAATGTAAATGTTACAAAGAATTAAACTATTGCTTATAGTTCGATATGGTTTTTCAAAGTCATTTATTTAATAAATTAATAGCTGGAAATCACTTTGTGATTAAATTAGAAAATGCATGAATGTAGTAGGCCATAAATTTTAGTTGTGAAAATAAAATGTCAAATATTAATAATGTGATATGGTTAGGTGCTGTACTACATTAATAGATAACCAGAGTCCCCATTTTGGATGTTAGGTTTTTCACGAAAGGTTATTTCAGCATGGACATCTTTCATATTCTTGAGACATCTTCATCCCAGTGTCCAAATTAAATTATCATGTATTTAGTGTTGAGGTGATTTAAAAAGCCCTATCAGCCCTAAGAAATTACAAAGTTTTCCTTACAGTTACCTATTGTCATAATAGTGATGAATCTGATGGCAGTGAACAGCAATAGCCTGAAGAAGTCTGGTACTTGATTAAAACTTACTTGCCTACACTCTTATTTCTTATAGACTAAACCTAATTTTTTCAAGTTCTGGTTATGAGTCTTTGCTAATTTGCATGGCTGGCTTAATTAATAAATTAAATATTGGTTTAGGCTGTGTTTATACAAGGTCAAAACAGCCAACAGAATTGCCTAATTCAGTAAGAAAAAAGTAGCCATTTCATGAAAAAAAATATTGAATTAGTTTGCCAACACATAAACAGAATCAATTTGAATGACCTGAATATTTGGATTTCCAGACAATTGTTTTGGCACTTGTAAACTCCATTGTTTCCCAGCTTCTTTCAGTCCGAGGCACACCTCTAAATTTGGTAGGTTTTAGCCCAAGGTAAGATGTTGAACTAATCTTCCAAATGTGGATGTACCAGTCCAGCTGTATGTTCATCCAGATACTTAGCGATGGTAGACTTCAGTGTATGTATTAATCAGCCTCCTTTCCTTGACTGTCTTCTCTCTTCAATTCCCATAGTCCACAAAGGTGGTTGGGGGAAATTCAAGACTTTAACCTCATGCCTATTTTCAAAGTTCCTGTGTGTCTCGATGCCCTGGTTGGGAAACAGTGGTATAAACACAGCCTTATTCCAACACCGAGTTATCAGTCCTTGAGTAATGATTAATAGCCAAGAAAATGAAAATGTATCTTTGTTATAGTATTTCATGGTACGAGAACAAATATATAAGGAATGCTTTGAATCACACTTTGTAGACATCTAAATTATGTTTTAAAAAACTGGCTTATAAGGGAAAAAAATGCTAACTCTAACATTTGGCAAATAGTATACTCTTTCTGCCTTTAAGAATAAACAGATTCTTAAAGACAGCAATTTAATATGTAATTCAGAATAAGACTCCAAAATTTGTACAGAAATTGTTTGGAAACATTGAGGAATCAAATGACTACATTTGGGTCCAAACTCTTGAAGTCAACTAGGATTTAATTTGCACAGTTTCATTTGCCAAATGTCTGTAGATTGGTCCAACTCTTGTTATCATTTTGCCAAGTTTCCTTCTGCTGAAAATGTCTGTACTCTATTAGGCTTCTAAGTCAATGTCCATGGCCAAGTCCGGACCTCAGCAGCCCTTGGAAGCATGTGAGCAGGTCAAGACAGGTGCTTCCATTCATTTGATCTCTCCCCAACTATATTCTCTTTTCTGCCTAGTATCTCTCTAGTACATTTATGCATCTGTCTGAAACCTGCACACATGATAATTTTTAAGCATTTTTCTAACCATATTTTCCCTGGGATTTAGGAATGACAGTCTCCGGGAGAGAGGACAGTGCATGACTTTTTACCCCCCCTAATCTTACAAAATGTTGTTAGTTTTGAGTAGTCACTTAAAATAGGTTCTCACTTCAGTCTCTTTTTTTTTCTTTCTAAATAAAGCCTGAGAATTTGCTTTTAGCTAGCAAATCCAAAGGAGCAGCTGTGAAACTGGCAGACTTTGGCTTAGCCATAGAAGTTCAAGGAGACCAGCAGGCGTGGTTTGGTGAGTAGGGCTTCTTTCTACTTTATGTTGCTCATTCTCTTCTGGCTCATCATAACCCACTTCCCAGCCAAAGTAAAACAGAAATATTCCTTCTAACAACAGCCTGACTTAAATGAAGACATTAGACCTTTATAAGCATTTCATTTTATTGACATCAGAAGGTATATAATCTAGAAATAATTTAAGAGAAAATATTAATAGGAGAGCAGTAATGTGTAGACTTCTTAAAACATGAGTGAGAAAATGGATCCTTGTACTAAGAATTAATAAGGAAGGTTTGCATTATTTTAACCCACTGAGCCACCCAGGCGCCCCGGGAGGTTTGCATTGTTAAAAGAGGACTTTTTGAGAGAAAATTGTTCACAGAGAACCTTACTTGATGCCAAAAACTGCTGTGTAAATAGTAGGGACTCGGGAAATACAGAATATTTCCACATACTTCGTAGTTAGCAAATTAAAGTTTAAAAATATTATAGCATATGTGTGTGTGTGTGTGTGTTCATCTTAATTATCTTCTATTTCTTCACACTGCTAGTTTCTGCTGTAAAATTTTGATAATTTTGAAATTTCTTTTTGGTGAAATGTCTGTTTCTTTACAATTAAGAAAGAAATTAACTCTAAATTAGAGCATTTCTAACCAGGCTTGTGTTTTGTTTCAGTATTTATCCTGTTGGATTATTTTATTCACTGTTTCTTTTTTTATGACTCTGTTTTTGCCATTTCCCAGTACTGACCCATTTTTTTTTTCATGTAATCTCCCAAAATATAACCTCTCCCCAAGCCTCTTTTTTTCTGACTTTCAGTGTATTGAGGTTAGATCATTTTTAAAATGCCCTTCACTTCTAATTGCTTTTCCTCTGAACAACAACAGCAAACAGCACTCAAGAAGTGCTTACTTTTTTCATTTTATATGCAAAGACTTTTTGTGTTTTCCTAAATCTAAGGTGTGAACAGGGCCCCCAGGGTTCATCATTATCTCTAATCTGTCCCAGCTAATAAGTGGGAGTGGGTGGCAAGGCAGCCTTTCCTCTACAGGCAGCTTAATTTAGGACCTCATTTTTTGCTTCCCATCCTATTTCTGTAGTACCTGTTACCCTTGTCCACGATTCCTCCTAAGCTTAATACCGCTGTTTACATTAAGTCTCTCCTCACCTACCAAATGAATTTACAGTCTTCAAACTTGGCATTTGGCTTGTCATATTTTGACATATGAATAAGCTTATTCCTCTTAAATGCAAACTGCAAGAAGGTAGGACCTAGAATAAGTACTGTAAATTGATTCAGAGGCATCTTTGTATACTGTATAAGGACACAGTTGACACAGATAAAGAATATATGGTAACTTGGAATTGAGTTCTAATAGAAAGTAGGAGGGCTGTCACAGAGGTGGGCAGAAAAATTAATGGGGATGCTTAAATTAAGCATGCCCCTCAAGATACTGAAACTTCTGTATCAGTAACTGTTTCCCATGGAGTGTAAGAGCATTTAATAGGGCATGCAGGAAGGTGCCCTGGAGCATAAGAGAAAGGTGAAATTCTGTGTCTGGGGAACATTTTGGTGATTGGGGTAGTGCTTCTGCTTCCCTAGTGGGTGAATGAGAATTTGTTGACTAATGTGCAAGGAGATGAAGGCCAGACTGAGGGATCAGCACATGCAAAAATCTCCAAGGCATGAAACTACTGTTTCTATTTATGGAATAGCAAGAAGTTTGATATAGCTAAAGCATAAAGTATACTGGGATGAGTGGTAGTTAATTAGGTGGGAAAGGATTTTATGTGCTTTTGAAGGATTTGGCTTTTATCCTGGAAGTTTCAAGAACCCAGTGAAAAATTTTCAGTAGGGAAGGACATAATGGCGTTTATGTTATATAATGATGTTGTAAGTAACAATGCAGAGGGTGGCTTAAGGATACTTACTCTGAAGGCAGGGGACCAGGTAGGCTAATGCAGGAGTTCAAATTATGTATGATGACAGCTTGAACTAAGGGGTATGCAAGAGCAAGCAAATTCTAGATAATATACAGAACAGTCGGTGACTCTAAACTCTAAGGAAGTCTGTTTAGAGGAAATCAATGCTCCAGAGTTTGGACTCTAATCCCATCTAGTCCCATTTGCTTCACAAGACTCAGGGTATGAAGCAGGACACCAAAACAGAGACATAGGCTAGGGATGTGATTGTCAGAACTGGGTAGAAGGTGATGATAGGATATTAGGAACAAGACAAGACTCATTATCAGAGCCAAGCTACAAATTAACATCAGTAACTTGGCTTAGTGCATAAAAGAGTGATGTAATTGACCACCTTAAATCTCCCTTGTTTTTGAGCTCTGTGTTTTATCTCCTGTGCTAGATCACAAGCTGCTTGATGGTAGGATTTTGTACAGTAGAAAAAAATTCTGGTTTTTGAATTAGAATACCCAAGCTTATGTCCTGGGTCTGATTCTTAATAATAATCATAATAATGATATTGGGCAAGTCACTTTAACTCTGTGAGGTCCATGTCTTCTTTGTAAGCAGTGATAATAAACATTTCTTTGCAAGGCTGTTACAAGTCCATAGGAATATGCCTGGGCTTTGAAAGGTGTTGAATAAGTTTTCAAAACCACCTAGGCATGAAACACAATGCCACAGTTCTCTGCCTCCTCAGTGAAAGTTGTTGAGCAAATCGATGAGTGAAAAACCAATTATCAAGTTAGTGAAAGCAATAGCATCCAAATGAAAGTACACAAATTTCAAATTGTGATCATTTATGTTTAAAAGTGATCTGATTCCAGAGAAAGAAAGACAGATTGGGAATAAAATCCCCATTTCTTCTTCAGTATGATACTATGACTGTTGTTTTTGCTAAGATACCTATTAGAATAACAACTTTTAAGAGGTGATTTTTAAAAAGTGCTCAACATCACTCAGCATCAGGGAAATACAAATCAAAACAACAATGAGATACTACCTCACACCAATCAGAATGGCTAATATTAACAAGTCAGGAAACCACAGATGTTCGAGAGGATGCAGAGAAAGGGGAACCCTCCTACACTGTTGGTGGGAATGCAAGCTGGTCCAACAACTCTGGAAAACAGCATGGAGGTTCCTCAAAAAGTTGAGAATAGAGCTGCCCTACAACCCATCAGTTGCACTACTGGGTATTTACCCTAAAGATACAAATGTAGTGGTCCGAAGGGACATGTGCACCCGAGTGTTTATAGCAGCAATGTCCACAATAGCCAAACTATGGAAAGAACCTAGATGTCCATCAACAGAAGAATGGATAAAGAAGATGTGGTATATATATATACAATGGAATACTATGCAACCATCAAAAGAAATGAAATCTTGCCATTTGCCATGACATGGATAGAACTAGAGGGTATTATGCTGAGCGAAGTAAGTCAATCAGAGAAAGACTATTATCATATGATCTCTGTCATATGAGGAATTTGAGAAACAAGGTGGGCAGTTTGGGGGTAGGGAAGGAAAAAATGGAACAAGATGGGATCAGGAGGGAGACAAACCATAAGAGACCTTTAATCTCATAAAACAAACTGAGGGTTTCTGGGGAGGGGGAGTATGGAGAGGGTGGTTGGGTTATGGACATTGGGGAGGGTATGTGCTGTGGTGAGTGCTGTGAAATGTGTAAGCCTGACAATTCACAGACCTGTACCCCTAGGGCAAATAATATATTATATGTTAATAAAAACTAATTTAAAAAAAAAAGGTGGGGCACCTGGGTGGCTCAGTGGGTTAAAGCCTCTGCCTTCAGCTCAGGTCGTGATCCCAGGGTCCTGGGATCAGGCCCCACATCCGGCTCTCTGCTCAGCAGGGAGCCTGCTTCCTCCTCTCTCTCTGCCTGCCTCTCTGCCTACTTGTGATCTCTGTCTGTTAAATAAATAAATAAAATCTTTAAAAATAAAAAAATTTTTTAAAAATTTTAAAAAGAGGTGCATTTTAAGTCCCAAGAAAATTCCGCATTTCAAAAAATGTAGAAAAAACATTGTTTGTAAGCTTAAGAGAATGCACAATTTTTTTTTATTTTTTTTCTTTAGCTTATTTTCATGTTATTCTATGCAGGTGAATCCTCATGGTAACCAACTTGAGGAAAAGGAAGCATGTGATATACTATATATATTTTGGTTGTAGTACCAGACATATCATAGATTTTTAAAGTAAAAGCATGTTTTAGTATGAATGACTTGATATGATATTTATTCAATATTATCTACCATCATAGTCTCATGTATTTGATTATTTTTTATCTAAATTAAAGTTAGTTAACATATAATGTATTACTTGTTTCAAAGGTAGAATGTAGTGATTCATCAGTTGCATGTAAAACCCAGTGCTCATTACATCACGTTCCCTCTTTAATGCCCATCATCTGTGACTGATTAATTTTGTCTTTTAAAATGTATTATCAGTGATGGGGAGGCAAACCTTTTTATTTTTATAAAGTAATTTAATGTTAAGAGAAGAGCAGAACTCTTTCATTATATGTAATGCCAGAATTTCAGGCTTTTGCTCAATTTTATTTTATTTTATTTTAATTTATTTATTTTAAAGATTTTATTTATTCAACAGAGAGAGAGATCACAAGTAGGCAGAGAGGCAGACGGGGTGGGGGGGGAGCAGGCTCCCCGCTAAGCAGAAAGCCTGATGCGGGGCTCAATCCCAGGACCCTGAGATTATGACCTGAGCCAATTTTATTTCAATACATATAAGAGTTCTACTACAAATGAGAAAAATAAAACTACACAAGGCTTATAGCAGCTATTTATTGTTTTTTTTTTCTCATTTTTAAGCCTAAATCTTTTTCTCATGATAATTTCTTTTGTCTTCCTAGCACTGATCTATTTGATTACTAGCCAGAAATGCTAGGAGTAACACCCTGTGTCACTACACTTGTTAAGATGGCTAGAAAATTTACCAAAGAGAAATATCCAAATACAGCCCATTTTTCCTGTGGGATTAGAAGTGGTGTTTGCAGTATATTTCTAGTTCTTTGTTGCTACTAGGAAAAAAGGTAACTACCACCATCTTCCTTCATGGAATAATTGTTTTGCTTGATTACTATTATGTCTCTTTTTAAAGTTTGAGTTTTCTTAAGGCAGTGGATACATTGCCAACAGTAAGTATGTTTTGTTTTTGGTCTGCTCTGATATTCCTATTGGTTTTTCAGAGTGAGAAACACATTATCTGTAAAGAAGGTAAGCTCTCATTAATTTCCCTGTTAATAGCATTTATCATGATAAATGAGATTCTTATGAGTTTAATCTCCTGCTAGAAAAGACTTTCTCTGTCTTACCCTCAGTATTTTGGTGTTCGTGAGAACACATTGTACAGTACACAGTTCATTAATGTTTATCCATTTAGAGTATACCTCAGTACTCTTAGGAGTACTGGACCCCACTGACTGTTCAAATGATAATTACATTAAATAAGAATGAACATTGTGGTGTTCTGTTAGCATTTTAGTCTCCAGAGAAGGTTTGTAATAATTTAAGTTTAAAATTATCTTTTCATTTCTTAGTCACACAGTGGCTTCTTTTCTCTCTAGATGAAATATCATTAACATCCCCCCCCCCGCCAGGAAATGTATTCTATTAAGATATTTAAGACGTATATTAAGGTTTACTAATTCTAGAAAGGAGATTATAGATTGTATATGAAAAGGTGGTAAAAATTCAGAGTAAGGAAGGACCACTGAGAATTGTAGTTAGTTAAGGAGATCTCTAAATGGAAATAATTTAGAGCCCACTCTGTTAAAGAAAAGGTAGAGATAGAAATTGAGGCTTCAAGGAACAGAAAAAGTAACATCAAGTGCAAGAATGAACAGTCTGTTTTCAAGAGACCTTAAATAGATTAATCAGGTCAAATTCTCAGGACTAGAAAGAAATCATGCTGAATGACTGAAGGGGAAACCAGGAAATAAAGGGTCTTAAAGTGTAGGCTAGAAACATGGTCTTTAATCTGGAGTTTGGCATTGGTGTCTCATTGAGTTCCTTTGTCTGTGTCTCAACCTGGGAGGAGTTGGAAAGGGACTGTTGGAATGAGGGCAGGTGTGGCATACCAGTAGCTATTTAGAACTCTCATGCCCATCCTTACCTTGGAATTAGCTGACTTCACATCACTCCTTGATGTCATCCTCAAAGTTTAGGTAATGGAACCACCATGATTATTAGGAATTCTTTCACCTCACAACTGTCAAGTAAATGCTTCCTTTAAGTAAGGTTTGAGAATAGGGGTAAATCCACTATGGTCCATGTGAAGCTTAAACTACAATACAGGCATCTTTTCTTGGGGTCCCTTCTTACTGTCCACTCCATCTTCCACTATAACAAAGGAAAGGAATAGTAATAAAGGGACCTAGGGGTTAAAATCCACAATCCTTTGTCTTACTTTCCAAGGGAATTTTGTTCAGAGGAATAACCATGCTATTTTTTCTATCTATCTATCTATCTATCTATATAGACACATACATATTTTTATATCTGTCTGCACATTGTACTTAATAAGTTTGAAAATGGGAAGAAAAGGCTCCTTTCTTGGGCACTTTGAATCCCAGTAAATATAAAATGAGCTTCTTCAGTGATTTGTGGTCAGAGGAATTCCTGATTACATATCCTTGTAAAGAAATGTTTCCAGGTTTTAGGTGTGCCTTTAAATAAAACTTCCAGGTGGTTATTTCAAGTCCTTTTAAAAGTACCTATTTTTATTTGAAAGCTATTATTTTCAGAAATAAGGAAAATGTCACTCTAGGTTCTAGCTCTAAATTGATTGTTATTTAAGCATACCTTATTGGAATTTATACTGATTTATATAATAATGAAACTTTATTTTGCCATCTAATTTCTCCTACCACATCTCTCTCTCTAAATTCTAGTTGGTACTTGTTCAGTAGTGATTCATCCAAATGTTCCTGAGTCTTCTCTTTAGTTGACAGTGATAATAAGTACACACTATTTATTAGTACAAAGAGATCTCTTTGATATATTTAGGACTTATTTCTTCTCCTGGTGAATTCTTCGGTTACTCTCAGCCCCATCCCCACCACATAGACTACCTGACTTTCAAAAATACTTACTTAGGATCTATCTTTTTGGTTCTTTTGTTTTGTAGGTGAATGCTTCTCATAAAAAATTATGTCAGTATCATGAAAACTATCATCCCTTGCAGAGTTCTAATCCTGTCTTCAAATTTCTCCCTATTTCTTGTCAGGTATAGGGGAGGAAGGACTTTTTCTCTCCCCTCTTAGGTCTGTGGCTTAGGGTTGTGAGTCTAACTGACAAAAGACTGATGAACAGGAGAAAAGCATACAATTTTTTTGATGTTAATATTTTAACTTTTACGTACACACAGAGGCCTTTCTAGAAAATAAATGAAGACCTTAAAGAAAGGCCGGACCAAGGGACATATATCCCATTTTAATGAAGTGATAAATTGTGGAGATTTGATACGACTAAGGAAAAAGGGGTTTTGATTCGGGATATTAAATTGTGGGGGAAATAATGAGGAAACACATAGGAAAACTAATGGAAGATCAAGGTTATTTTAGTAAGGTTGGTTAGTACATATCCATCTTGGCACCAACTCCCATCCCAGGAATATTCTCCTCTTCCTGTACAGGGAGGGCACCTTTCCACAAGAAATGCATGCCCTACTTTTAGGTAGAAAGGAGATTAAAAAGCCTGTCATACAT
Source organism: Enhydra lutris kenyoni (assembly GCF_002288905.1). Lineage (NCBI taxonomy): Eukaryota > Metazoa > Chordata > Mammalia > Carnivora > Mustelidae > Enhydra > Enhydra lutris. Next base: position 17,659,600 of record NW_019154087.1, read on the forward strand.
CTACTGATTCTCAGTTGACTTCAGCTAAAAATAATCAGTATACCACGGTGGCGTATTTTGGGGTAGTGTGTTCTGATCCCCTTCACAGGTTTAGTTTCAAATCTTGCATAAATAAGTGAGAATAAGAACTGCTAACCAAATAGACTTAAGTATACATGCTGACTATATAGCACAATAGAGTAGCCTTCCCCTTATCTGGGGAAAAAATGCATTTTTTTTTCCCTAATAAGCTACAAAGCAGATTAGTGTTGATACTGCTATAGAGAGAAACTATTGTATATTATTTTAGGCCTCATTTTATTTTGGCAAACAAATCATCCTATTTAAAAGTCTCAAAAATGTTTTCTTCCTTAGTTTCCCGTTTCACATTGGTTTTGTCCAGTCAGCTTTGACTCATTAACTTCCGTTTTCCCTAGGTTTTGCTGGCACACCTGGATATCTTTCTCCAGAAGTTTTACGTAAAGATCCTTATGGAAAGCCAGTGGATATGTGGGCATGCGGTAAGGAATCATATTTCCATGCAAATTTTGCAATAACCAGTATAGTTGCAAAGAGTATTTTTCAAATATGAAGTTAATGCTCTCTTGTGACCAACTTAGAGCAGTAGTACTCAAACCTCAGCCTACAACAAGTCACAGTGGAGGGCTGGCTAAAGCACAGATTACTACTTTGGACTGAGTAGGTCTAGGGTAGGAGCATCTGTGTTTTTTTCTCAAGTTCCCAGACAATATTAGTGCTTCCAGGGTGAGGGAGCACTTTGAGACCAGGGACACAGAGTGTCCCCAGGGGCGGCTGTGCATTTACGCTGCCATTGTCCCACCTCATTCAAGCAGCCCTTACCACAAATGCTATGTTTGCACCACATGTTTGGCAGGAAGTAAGAGAAAAAAGTGGATCTTGGAAAAGAATGACACTGGTCTGTCCTATGGACTGAACTCTGATTTAGGCCTTTAGCAACCAACTCCAATCAAATAAGTATCCTGTGCAGGTTCCAAGACATAATAATGTGGAGGATTCCCACCACAGTTTTTCAACGAAATTTCTGTGGGTTAACATATACAGCAAATAGATGAAAAACTGAAATAAAAGGGATACTATAGGATGCTCTGAAAGACTTTTCAACTGGGATTATTGACACAAACTAGTCCTCTAGGTTCCTGACACTGTATCATCACCACAAGTCTGTAAATAGTTTTGGTTTTAATGTGCTGCAGACAGACCTTGTTGCCTTTGGTGTCTGTCAGTAAGCCTGCAATGAGTTGGTTTCACAAAGAAAAGGAAAGAAAAGAAAAGACTTTGATTCTGAAAGTAACTTTTTAGATTTGGTTTTACTGAAAAAATAATAATAAATTCATTACCTCTACTTCGTAGTGATGGGTTATCCCTAACCTATATCTAACCACCCTGTATTTCTTGTCAGCTTTATCTTATTAGCAATCTTAAACTGGATGCATGTTGGGCCTCTAGGCTTACCTCCGTGCCTAGGAAAGCAGTTATGGGAGGAGTCACAACACCTGCATTCAAGTCTTTGCTTTACACCTACAAACCTTATCTCTAGTATCTTAGAGTTGGTTTCTTCACTTGTAAAACAGGAAAATATTACCCTCATAGGGATTGATTGTATGGGGTTCAAACAAAGACATTTTGTAGTTTGTAAAGAAATTTAAAATGCCAACAGCTATTACTCTAAAAATTTGGATAAATTAAAGAGTAAGGTTGTAGGTGTGCCCCAAGCTCTGACTTCCTCTTCCCTATCTGAGATCTTCTAAGCATGAACTCTATGCCTTTGAGTTAGAGCACTGTCACAGAATGTCCTTGCTCCAATCTAAATGCTAATGGCAAATAACTCACATGTTTCCCTTGCAACAGATCAGATCTCATCACAGATCTGTCTTTGCTGATGAATCTGAAAAGCAGCAAAGAGCATGCTGAGAGGTAGGCAGACACAGATGGGTTTTCCAGAGGATACATACAGCTGAGGGCAGTGTAGCTGGTGTGCTGTGCTCAGACCCTGAATACTAGTGGGTTCGTGTGGTAGAGACTGGTCAGTAGCTGAGGCAGGCCACTCACGAGGCTTTCCTTGCTGCCTTCATCGAAGGTCACCTCTAGCCTCCTCCTATCTCTCTTTTTCTTCATCCCTTCTTCTTTTCCTCTTTCTCCTCCTCCTGCCCACCTGCTTCAGGGGCAGGAGGTGGTATGTGCAGGGGTTGAGAACCCTCACCCAGCTCTTCAGTGCTCTTGCTGTAGGACCTGGCACCAATTTTAAGTAGGCCTGGTATCTCAGCTTCCTTGTGGGAAATGGAAAGTAAGAAAGTATTTCTTTAAAAATGAAGTTCCTAGATAACTGATACGTAGCCATGTGAGAGATACACATTTTATTAGATGATCCAGCATTATTGTTTGGATCATCAGTTGAATATTAGAACTTGACCTGGTTACCTGAATACCAACTGTCTGCCTCTCTCATTGCTTTCTTCTCGTGTCAGTTCTTCTCTTGCATGCCTTTGATTCTCCAAATGTGTTATTGTGGACCAGTTTCACAGCTCCTGAATCATATTTCATTCATTCAGATACTCCAAATAAACCATTTAATTCTTTCATTAGAAACATTTTTTTCATAATATATCAATTTTATTGGTACTGAAGAATAACAGATTATTTAAAAGAAACCCTCCAAAACTGGTATTTTGTATTAGGGTTTCTTCTATGGAGCAGAATCAGTTATATATACATATAAAAATGTCCAGCCCCTGCATGGGCTCTCTGCTTTAGTGGGTCTGAGCTGAGTACAGGCAGTTGCATTTTTAAAAGCTGACATATCATCAGAGTTTCAGCTCACTGTCTTAGACTCATTAAACACACTATGCTCAATTTTGTATTACTTTGGTAAATTCGAGTATACTTGGCTTTTGGATTTTTTGTTTGAGTGCATTGTTTGTATAGCTAACATTTTAAAATAATGGTATATTTTATAATAGGATTTCATATCTGTAAAATGTGAGGTAACTTACAGGGTAGAAGCTCTAACTCTCTTGGCTGGAAGAGGGAAAAAAGATGGGCAAAGAGTTTCTTCCCTCCTTATTGTCTAAGCTGTAGAACATTCTTAAGAACTGTGAGGAAATAGTAGATAGCACATGTATACCCGCAGGCACATGTGCAAACACATACAGGTCTCATGATGACTCTAGAAACTTAGAGCCATAAGGCATCTCCCAGATTTCAACCTCAGTTTTGCCATGGGAAGAGCCACCTTTCACTTTGCTAAGTTCTTTTTTTTTTTCCCCCAAAATTTTTTTTATTTATTTCAGAGAGAGAGAGGGAAAGAGACAGAGAGCGGGGATAGAGGCAGATGGAGAGGGAGAATCTCAAGCAGACTCTGCATTGAGCCTGATGTGGGGCTCACAACCCTGAGATCATGACCGGAACCAAAGCCAAGAGTTGGATGCTTAACTGACAGCCACTCAGAATCCCCTCACTTTGCTCAGTTCTATTCTTACCTTTGCTTTCTTCCCAAAATTTTCTACAAACAGCCAACTCCCTTTGTGACAAACCATGCTCCATTTAGAGTATATATTTCCTAACAGTTCTCATTTTCCTTAGAGATTGTGACTTTTTAAAAATTGTGTGCCTTGAAATGCATTTGGGATCACACAGGTAACTACAGAAATGCCTTAGATATTCCACTATCACATATTTGGGGGAAATGGTCTGCCTTCCACGAACATCATAATAGAGTCTTCTACTTTTTGTTACATTCCTGGATCCCTGCAGTGGGTTTGGAATATTGTTTTACCATTTTATTGTATTTACATTAAATTCTCTTTATTTCTAAGACAATCCACCCTTCTTCACAGAACCACCAAGGTAATGTACACATCATTAGATTGTTTTAAGTAATGGCACATCTTGAGAGAAACTCTTTTTTGGCCATTCATCAGCACCGGCTCTTGCCTACTGAATACTTCTTTTCAAGTCTAGACATTGGGTAGTGTGATAGGAAATGACAATGCCCAGATAACAAAAGAAATACAGAATAAGACACTTAGCAGAATGGCAGCTCATCTTCTGTGAATTAAGCTGTGAACGCTCACCACAGCAGATTGTCTTTTTAGCAGTTGACATAGAGCAGAGTGAAGCACACTGTTGGTATAATGGCTAAAAGAAGTCTGTACATTATCTTTATTAGAAATATGCAAATATTGGTATCTAAGAAATTCCAAATACTTTACCAGCATTACCTTGCTTTTGAGACCTCACATGGAATGTAATCTGACCTTTACTCAGTCTTTGAAAGCAACTAGGCCAAATAATAGACATTGATGAAGCAAGAACATATCTGTGTGTTGTACAATTAACAACAGTAAATTGATTTTGATGGCTTTCTTGCATATATAGCTGTTTCCATTATTCCCCAGTGGAATGAGCAAATGTTCTTTATAGATGTCACTGAATCACTGGATTTTAACAAAACTTTCTTCTACACCTTAGCTCAAAAAATAATAAATGTAAGCCCACATAAACATAGCCAACACACACACACACACACACACACACTCACCTTTGTCTTAACTATGTCTCTCTCTGAATTAGATATCACTCAGAACAGTTATGAGTGATAATGAATTAGTAACTATCACAGAACGATCATGACTTTTCATGAATCTTAAATAAGATTCTCTATGGTGATGCCAAAGAATTTCCATTTGATCAGGCTTGCTAGGTAATCCTCATGCACACCAACGTTGAACAGCATTACCCTAACTAGTTGCAGATTTCTTTAGGGCAGCATATTTTAGGATTCTTGCACAATATAGCAGAGGTAGCAAACAGGTGATTTACAGATAGGTTGGCAAGACTAGTGGGCCTTTCACTTTGGGAAGTGTTGACATTTATTTTTATATTTATAGTTTATTATCAGGAGATTTTTTGTAAAACTACCAGTTTCTGGCTTCTCTAAAGTAATCAAAAGAACTAATAACAAAGTGCTTTTGTTCTTAAATAGCAGCTATACCTGTCAGATAATAGACACGTGCTCTCCCCTGGCTACCAGTACCCCTGGCCCCCATACACAGTGCAGGCTCAGGCATTCATTTCTGTCTGATGCTGAAAGAAATGTCAGTTTGCCACCCCTATTAAATGGCATAGTTTCCATCATCTGGAAAATAACTTTCTATCTTACTGACATTGATCGTCTAGATCTTTCTTCTACTGATCATTGGCCCTGTAGGTCAGAGTTAATTAAACATTTCCTATTTGAATTGTATGATTTTTTTTTGCATAAGGTATTACACTATAAAAGAGACCCATACCTATTCCTCATATAGTTAATTATGCATTTCCAAACTCCACTCATAGTATGCCCTTTATTGACTGAGAGCATTAAGTGCGTGTCTTGTTAGATTGTTCCATTAACTTCCCACGGAACTCTGAGTTTCTCAACATTGCTTCTTTCTTTCTCCTTTCATCAGAGCAGTCATTAGAATGCTTTAATCATTAATGTGATTATAAGTTTAATCATGTTTCTAACTCTAACTTTTATTAAAATCATTTTTGAATGTTCTTGATAATGTAATCTTTCTACCTAATCAGTAATCAGTGCTTCTCACCTCTTATTAATCAAGTATCTCTAGCATCACCCAAGCACAAATATGCATATATGACAGTTAAAACTAATTTTAACTTCCATTTTTAAATGTTACATGAAGCTGACTATGTCAAAATAGTTTTTTAAACTTTTTGTTTTGGAAATTTTGAAGCATACAAAAGTGGATAGAATAATATAATGAACTGATGGCTATCTTATCTCATCTATACCATCCTATTCATTCCTCATCCCCCAGATTATTTTAGTCAAATCCAAACATAATATCAATACATCTATACACACTGTAATGTTTACCTCTAAAGGAGTTTTTTTTTAAAGACTGACAATGATAGCAACACTTCAAAATTTAATATAATAACTACTTAAAACCTTCAAATATCTTCTAGTGGAGGGGGGGATTTGCTCTCTTATCCCTTAGTTTTGTTATTATTTTCGTCTCTTAGGTCTCTTTTAATTTGTAGTTCCTGCTTCTCTCTCTCTCTCCCTCTCCTTACTTTCCTTCCTATTTCTCTGTTTGTTGAAAAAACCTGCAGTTCCCACAGAGCACTCCTATAGAGTACCTGATATTGGCCTCTACATAATGTTTGCCACTATAAGCAACCAGGATTCCTTGTAGAAGTGGCTTATTGCAAGGATGGATCAGGAGCACAAGTATATACAGGTGTACCTTGTTATAACAAAGAAAACTGTTAAAAGCCCCAGCCTTTTTTTTTTCCTGGCAAGAACACTTCAGGAACAATATAACCTCCAAAGGTTGGATGTTTCTCATGATGTTAGTGACCTTTGATGATCTCTACGTAGATATTAACAGGACTCAGGACCCAACTTGAAGAGGCTTCTTCTGGCTAATGATGGGACAATTAGAGCATAAATGAGAAAAATAACAGTAATGGATTAAAACACATCAAATGAATTTAAATCTCTGCATTCATGATGATAATCAAAATACAATAGCAATCTTAACCTTTGGCTTAGGGGATTAGTTAATGAGGAAGCAATGTGTCATTTCGAAAACTGATTAGCAAAAGGAAAAAAAAAATCTGTTACTCTCCCTTTCCTGTATGACCTGTAAGACAGGATAATGAATTAATTGATTAAATAAGTTGTTCTCAGACTAAAGAAGGTATAATAGAATTACAATATCATTATTTTGCAACCCCTAATGAACTACTAGGTAGCGATCATCAAAGGCACTAATGTCATGAGAAACATCCAACCTTTAGAGGTTACGTCATCATCCCTGAAGTGTTCTTGCAAAAATAAATAAATAAATAAATAAATAAATAAATAAATAAAAGTGAAGATTTTGATTGACTTTTAAAATTTTACTGCCTTAGTTATAGGGAAATTAAAAAAAGGGTTTTTTTTTTTTTTTTACATTTTTTTCTCTGACCTAGGAGAAAAAGGTAAATTTTAGAGTTTTAAATTAAAAGGTAAAATATTAAATTAAATAAAATTAAAAGGTAAAATATAAATTAAAAGGTTAAAAAAGGGTAAAATATTAGAGTTATAAATTTAAAAAAATGTAAATTGCCCCTTACTAATGGGGCAAAGATGCTCAGACAATAAAAACTTTAAAATAATCAAGTTAAAGTACCTAGCTAAAGGAAAAAGTGGCTGCAGGAAACATTTAAGGCAGGACCAAATTGAAACCTTACCAGTAAGAGTCAAGGCCTCTCAATTAAACACAAACAATTTAAAATTTAAAATAACCATTCCTGTTAAATTTCATAGATGAAGAAAAAGTAGCTGCAAGGAACCTTTAAGACATAATTTTGTCAAGCCTACTTGTGGCTGAAACAGTTAAATCACACAAACTCTCATACTCCATTTCGTCATCTGTAAAATGGGGACAATAACATTATCTATCACACATCATTGTACATGGAGTAAATGAGGTAATGCACTAAAGCACATGTAGCTGCTCAGAAAAATGTTACCTACAATAAAACTGACTATTATAGCATGACTCTCATATTATTCTAAACTTTCAGTAAACAGGACTCCAAAAGTATATAATTCAGGAAAACCTAAGACTCCAATCTAATGATAAATCAAAGTAAGCTTACAAAATAATGTTTATTTAAATAGGCACTGAAATTAAACATCAGTCTACTTAATAATACCTGTGTAGTTTTTGACTTAAAGCTTCTGGCCCATTTTAAAATCTTCTCTATTTGTATAATTATTTTAGTAAAAGTAGAATTTTTTTTTTTTTTTGGTAGAAACTCCTCAATCAAACAATTAAATTATGGGCATTTATCTGTGTAGTGGCTGACAGTTCTTGAGGAACCAGTCATCAGTGGGCCTTCCCTTTCACAGAGATGGACTGTATCAAGTGTCGGCCAGCAGGGCTGTAGACGTAACACACAAGGACAAAGCCTCAGAGGCAGGCCACGCTTGCAACCCAGCCTAGGACCAGAATGCTAAATGACTCCAATGGCAGTCTGTTTTATAATTACATAACAGCATACCTCAGATGTTTATTAGAACAATGTCTAATTAAAAATTAGTGTAGGCTAATAGTAGAACAAATCAACTAAACTAAGAGCTTGTTCTTTGAAAGAATTAATAAGATTGATAAACTCCTGGCCAGACTTATCAAAAAGAAAAGAGAAAGGACCCAAATAAATAAAATCATGAATGAAAAAGGAGAGATCACAACCAACACCAAAGAAATATAATTATGAGAACATATTATGAGCAACTATACACCAGCAAATTTGAAAATCTGGAAGAAATGGATGCATTCCTAGAGACAGATAAACTACCAAAACTGAACCAGGAAGAAATAGAAAACCTGAACAGACCCATAACCAGTAAGGTGATTGAAGCAGTCATCAAAAATCTCCCAACAAACAAGAGCCCAGGGCCAGATGGTTTCCCAGGGGAATTCTACCAAGCATTTAAAGAATTAATTCCTATTCTCCTGAAACTGTTCCAAAAAATAGAAATGGAAGGAAAACTTCCAAACTCATTTTATGAGGACAGCATCACCTTGATCCCAAAACAAGACAAAGACCCCATCAAAAAGGAGAATTACAGACCAATATCCTTGATGAACACAGATGCAAAAATTCTCACCAAAATACTAGCCAGTAGGATCCAACAGTACATAAAAAGGATTATTCACCACAACCAAGTGGGATTTATTCCAGGGCTGCAAGGTTGGTTCAACATCCACAAATCAATCAATGTGATACAACACATTAATAAAAGAAAGAACAAGAACCATATGATACTCTCAATAGATGCTGAAAAAACATTTGACAAAGTACAGCATCCTTTCCTGATCAAAACTCTTCAAAGTGTAGGAATAGAGGGTACATACCTCAATGCCATCAAAGCCATCCATGAAAAACCCACCGCAAATATCATTCTCAATGGAGAAAAACTGAGAGCTTTTCTGCTAAGGTCAGGAACATGGCTGGGATGTCCATTATCACTACTGCTATTCAACATAGTACTAGAAGGCCTAGCCTCAGCAATCAGACAACAAAAAGAAATTAAAGGCATCCAAATCAGCAAAGAAGAAGTCAAAACTATCACTCTTTGCAGATGATATGATACTTTATTTGGAAAAGCCAAAAGACTCCACTCCAAAACTGCTAGAACTTGTACAGGAATTCATTAAACTGTCAGGATATAAAATCAATGCACAGAAATCAGTTAAATTTCTATACACCAACAACAAGACAGAAGAAAGAGAAATTAAGGAGTCAGTCCCATTTACAATTGCACCCAAAACCATAAGACACCAAGGAATAAACCTAACCAAAGAGGCAAAGAATCTGAACTCAGAAAACTATAAAGTACTCATGAAAGAAATTGAGGAAGACACAAAGAAATGGAAAAATGTTCCATGCTCATGGATTGGAAGAACAAATAATTGTGAAAATGTCTATGCTACCGAAAGCAATCTACATGTTTAATGCAATCCCTATCAAAATTTTTTTTCAAAGAAATGGAACAAATAATCCTAAAATTTATATGGAACCAGAAAAGACCTCGAATAGCCAGCGGAATGTTGAAAAGGAAAGCCAAAGTTGGTAGCGTCAGAATTCCATACTTCAAGCTCTATTACAAAGCTGTCATCATCAAGACAGTATGGTACTGGCACAAAAACAGACACAAAGATCGATGGAACAGAATAGAGAGCCCAGTAATAGACCCTCAACTCTATGGTCAACTAATCTTTGACAAAGCAGGAAAGAATGTCCAATGGAAAAAAGACAGCTTCTTCAACAAATGGTATTGGGAAAACTGGACAGCCACATGTAGAAAAATGAAACTGGACCGTTTCCTTACACCACACACAAAAATAGACTCAAAAATGGATGAAGGAACTCAATGTGAAAAAGGAATGCATCAAAATCCTTGAGGAGAACACAGGTAGCAACCTCTTCTACCTTAGCTGCAGCAACTTCTTCCTAGACACCTCACCAAAGGCAAGGGAAGCAAGGGCAAAAATGAACTATTGGGACTTCATCAAGATCAAAAGCTTTTGCATAGCCAAGGAAACAGTCAACAAAACCAAAAGACAACTGACAGAATGGGAGAAGATATTTGCAAACAACATACCAGATAAAGGGCTAATATCCAACATCTATAAAGAACTTATCAAACTCAACACCCAGAGAACAAATAACCCAATCAAGAAATGGGCAGAGGACATGAACAGACATTTCTGCAGAGAAGATATCCAGATGGCCAGCAGACACATATAAAAGTGCTCCATGTCACTTGGCATCAGGGAAATACAAATCAAAACCACAATGAGATATCACTTCACACCAGTCAGAATGGCTAAAATTAACAAGTCAGGAAATGACAGATGCTGGTGAGGTTGCAGAGAAAGGGGACCCCTCCAGCACTGTTGGTGGAAATGCAAGCTGGTGCAACCGCTCTGGAAAACAGCATGGAGGTTCCTCAAAAAGTTGAAAATAGAGCTACCCTACGATCCATCAATTGCACTACTGGGTATTTACCCTATAGATACAAATGTAGTGATCCAAAGGAGCACATGCACCTGAATGTTCATAGCAGCAATGTCCACAGTAGTCAAACTATGGAAAGAACCTAGATGTCCATCAACAGAAGAATGGATAAAGAAGATGTGGTATATATATATACAATGGAATACTATGCAGCCATCAAAACAAATGAATACTGGCCATTTGCCACGACATGGATGGAACTGGAGGGTATTATGCTGAGCAAAATAAGTCAATCAGAGAAAGACAATTCTCATATGACCTCCCCGATTGAGGAATTTGAGAGGCAAAGTGGGGAGTTTGGGGGGGTAGGGAAGGAAAAAATGAAACAAGATGGGATCGGGAGGGAGACAAACCATAAGAGACTCTTAATCTCACAAAACAAACTGAGGGTTGCCAGGGGGAGGGGGGGTAGGAGGAGGGTGGTTGTTGGATTATGGACACTGGGGAGGGTATATGCTGTGGTGAGTGCTGTGAAATGTGTAAGCCTGGCAATTCACAGGCCTGTACCACTGGGGCTAATAATACATTTTATGTTAATAAAAAAGATTAATGTAGGCTATTCCCATTACAAAGCTAATTTTCTTCTTTACCCCCCTAAACCATAGCTGAGGGATAAAACTACTTAGGTATAGCCTTTCTTCTACCTGTGTTCTAGGACCACAAACACAGATACTCATCATCATCCTTATCATTAGATGCATCTGTTACATCTGATAGTAAAAATAATATAAAAATAAATTTCAATTAATGTACACTAAGTTTATAATGTGGTGAAATATAGAAAAAATATTTTTTATGTTGTGAAGATGAGGTAGCAATATATTGAAATTTTTTTTCATGGTCTTTTTTCCTTTTTAATTCCACTATAAAATACTTTTCAGTTTTGATTTTAAAGCTTTGTAAGTTTTTTATTCAAGAATGTTTAAATATATTGTTACTTAAATTGTTCTACTCTGGTTGTGATTCACACAAATTTAAGAATCTGCTTTGAAATGGAACTTCCTGAAACAGGCTGTCATAGTCTAGGGTGATTAAACCACCTTTTAAAAGCCATTTTAGCTGCCATACTGTCTACGATATAAAGATGTCAAGTCTGATGGACAAGAGTACGGCTAGAGCTCCCTAATAAAGAAAAGCTAAAGAAATCCAAGAGATCGAGACTGGTTTAAAAAAAGGAATCTTGGGCCATGCCAGGCAAAGTTTTACCTGTCTTACCCATCTGTCCTTTGTTTCCATGGTTTAAGGGAAACAGCAAAACAAACAAAGCAGTAGAGGTCAGAGTAGTGGCGGAAACTAAAGACCTCATGCAGGCCAATAAACTTTTCAAAAGTAGAAGGGGATTGGTTCAAGATGGCAAGGTTAGAAGATCCCAAATTCACCTCCCCCCATGGATATCCTGACTCTGCAGCTTCATATGGAAAAATTTCCTCTTTAATAACAACAACAACAACAACTAAAAGCTGGCTGAGTACATTGGGCAAAAGAAAACCACACTGAAGTGCATAGGAGAGGCTGGGACACAATCTCACGATAAACCCTGCCCATGGTTCCATGACCAACAATGAGGAATAAACTCAAAACCCAGGCCTTCTCCTTGAGGAGTAGAGGGTTCATACCCCACAGCCAGCACTTCAACTTTTAGGATGTGCACCTGAGACATGAGCACCAAAAACATCTAATTTTGAAAACCAATAAGACTCATGTCCCAGATGCACAAGGGTATCATGATCTGAAAGACAGCTCTTAGTGGGCCTGGATGCTTGGACATATCTGCCCTAGGGCCCAGCTCAGAGGCAGCCTGATTGCATCCAGACATAAAGTAAAGGAGGTTGACCTGCTTATGTTACAGTATCAGCCTGTGGGCAGGCATCTAACTTAACACACATATCTGGGAACCTAGGAATATTCTCTGGCAAGTGCTGTGTCCGTGCTCTCCCTTTGCTGTGCTCCAGAGCACCAGGAAAGAAGATTTTACATGTTTCTGGTGCCCTGATCTTTGTGGCTGCTGCCCAGGGGATGCCTCCTGACTGGCTGGCTCTGGAGGCCAAGGAGTTTTGTATTCTTCATCTCATAAGACTGTAATTATCATCATCACCCAGAGGAGCTTATATCCATGTCTGGCACCTGCTGCCAGGCGACACCTCCACATTACCAGCTCTGTTGGTCAGTGGGGCTTCCGCTTGTGGGTCCCATAGGACAGTAATTGATGGAGAGAGAGTTCTTAAATAGCTACCACCCCCACTGCACAACAAGAGGCAACAGGCCTAGGGGCTTGGTCTTTCTGTGAAGGGGGCCTATTAACTAAAAACCATTGTGCAGCCTGAGCAGCAGATTTCAAGTTAAACACACATCTAAGGAATGACTGTAATCCTTTCCAGAGATGTTAGAGAGCACCACTATCTTCATGCTGTCCTTCTGCCACACTCCAGAGCGCCAGTGTCTCCTGGAGGGAAGCTTTGCATGCAGCTGGTGTCCTGGTTTTTACATCTGCCCTGTTTTTGCATCTGCCCCCTAGGGTATGCCCCTTGATTGCCTGGCTAGTCAGGAAGACTTGCATGCCTGGGACCCACAGGACTGGCAGTTGGAGACAGAATTCTTGGCTGGCTGCCACCCCAGGATACTGCACAGACAGCAAATTGAGGCATACCTCCTTCCAGTCTTTCTGTGAAGGGGGCCTCTTGGCTTGTCTTAGAACTTTGGCCCGAGGAGCAGGCTTCAGGGTTGGTACACATCTAGTAGATTAAGAGCTACTCTCTAGGAATGTAGGTTGTAGACACCATCTTGGCCCTCTCCTTCTGCCTTGTTCCAGCTTGCCAGTATCTCTCAGAAAAGAGATGATACAGTCATCTGGAGCCTCAATTTTTGTGACTGTCACCCAGGTGACCGCCAAATTGCTTGGTCAGTGGGGCTTACGCTTGTTCCACAGGACTGACATATTTGCATAATTTTTAAAGCTGGTACCTGAGGGTCTGGCTTCCATACAGCCTGAATCTAGGTAATGAACTCCTTCTCTTTCAGTCACTGACAGGTCTTGGGACATCCTCACCTACTGAGGGCTCATAAAAATATAGTAGGCTTTTTTAATATTAATAAAGGTTTGAGAGATAGCAGAGTTGAAAGACAAGGTTCATCTTCTACACAAGGAGAGGCTGTTGTTTTATCTACGCTAGGGATCAACACTTTTCATTTGAAGTAAAATGAAAAGAAAAAAAAAGAGGCATATATTCCAAATGGAAATATAAAATAAAACCTCACCAAAAAAACCTTAATAAAATGCCGATAAGTAATTTAACTAATAAAGAGCTCGAAGTAATGCTAATAAAGATGTTCATCCAATGTGGGAAAATAATGGATGAACACAGTGAGAACTTCAGCAAGGAAATGGAAAATAAAAGAAAGTACCAAATAGAAATCACAGAGCCAAAGAATACAGTAACTGAAAAACATACTAGTGAGGCTTAACAACACATTGCATGAAGTAGAAGGATCAGTTAACATGAATCCAAGCTGCTGGTGGAACTCAGCCAATCACAGCAGCAAAAAAAAAAAAAAAAAAAAAAAGGAAAGAAAAGAAAAAAAATGAAAATAACTTAAAGGGCTTATGAGACAACATCAAGCAGACCAACATTTACATTATGGGGTCCCACAAGGAGGAGAGAAAGAGGCAAAAAACATGTTTGAAGAAATAATGGCTAGAAACTTCCTTAAGGAAGATAAGGAAGGAAGTGGGGAAGGAAACAGACATTCATATCCACAAAGCCCAAAGGTTTCCAAATAAGATGAAATCAAAGAGACCCACATCAAGACACATTATAATTAAAATGTCAGAAGTTAAAGATAAGAAAATAGTAAAAGCAATAAGACAAAACAAATAGTTGTGTACCACAGAACCCCCAAAATAAGTGTTTCAGCAGAAACTTTGCAGGCCAGAGTGAGTGGCATGATACATTCAAGGTGCTGACAGGGGAAAAAAACTTCCAACTAAGAATATTCTACCCAGCAAAGTCATTCAAAATTGGAGAGATCATGAGTTTTTCCATACAACAAAAACTAAAGGAGTTCATCAAACTAAACCAGCCTTACAAGAAACGTTAAAGGGATTTCTTTAAGCTGAAAAGAGAGGTTACTAATTGGTGACAAGAAAACATATGGAAGAATAAATCTCACTGGAAAGGTAAATACATGGTAGAGGTAGTGGATTAATCAATTATAAAGTATATGGGTTAAAAGACAAAATTAGTAAAAATTCTATGATTGTGATAACTAGCTAAAGGATGTAGAAGTAAAATGTGACATCAAAAACAAAGTGTGGGGGGGCACCTGGGTGGCTCAGTGGGTTAAGGCCTCTGCCTTCAGCTCAGGTCATGATCCCAGGGTCCTGGGATTGAGCCCCGCATCTGGCTCTCTGCTCAGTGGGGAGCCTGTTTCCTCTCTCTCTCTCTGCCTGCCTCTCTGCCTACTTGTGACCTCTGTGTCAAATAAATAAATAAAATTTAAAAAAAAAGTGTGGGACAGGGAAGAGTAAAAATGTAAGCTTTAGAATAAGACCAAACTTAAGTTATCAACTTAAAAGTAGACTGTTATAATTAGAACTTGTTATATGTTAAGCCTCCTGATAACCACAAGGTGAAAACCTATAATATATACAGAAGAGAGAAAGAGAAAGGAATATAAGTATACCACAAAGAAAAGTCATCAAACCACAAAAGAAGAGAGCAAGAGAAGAAAGGAACAGAGAGAACTACAAAAACAATTAACAAAATGACAAAAATACATACCTATCAATAATTACTTTAAATGCACATGGATTAAATTCTCTAATCAAAAGACATAGAGTGGTTGTTTGGATTGGGAAAAAAATAAATAAATAAATAAATTTACACTGCCTATAGGAGACTCGCTTCAGATCTAAGGACACATAGACTTAAAGTGAAGGGATGGGAAAAACTATTTCAGCAAATGGAAACCTAAAGAAAGCTGGAGTAACTATACTTGTATCAGACAAAACAGGCTTTAAAATGAAGGCTGTAATAAGAGACAAAAATAAGCATTACATAATGATAAAGAGGTCAATCCAATAAGAGGATATAACATTTGTATATATTTATATACCCAATATAGGAGCATCTAAATAAATAAATTTTAACAGACCTTAAAGGGAGAAATAGATAGCATTACAGTAGCAGTAGGGGTTTTTAATACCCCATTTACATCAATGGATAGATCATCCAGACTGAAAATCAGTAAGGAAATATTCACCTTAAACACGTTAGACTGGATGAACTTAACAGATAATTACAGAATATTCTATCCAAAAGCAATAGAATACACATTCTTCTTGAATGCACAAGTAACCTTTTTCAGGAAAGATCATATATTAGGCCACAAAACAAGTCTTGTTCAGGGACACAAAGAATATGTCATCCCGATGACAGGTGAGTTTCATCTTTAGGTATTGACCTGCTATGCCTCTTCAGGATTCTTTGGTCCTTAAATTAATAAGGAAATTAGATAGTATGACCCATTAGGCCAGATGCACATAACAGAAATATATGTAATTTCCATCCAAAAGCAACTGAAGAGCACATTCTTTTCAAGTGTACATAGAATTCTTTGGTTTATGTTTTAAACTGCCACATATTATCAGAGTTCTTGAGCATAAGAACAGGAGTATTCACCCTCCAACGAATGCTTCAGATTAGATCAGAGAATGTCTTTGGAAAGTTTTCCAAATACCGTGTTTCCTCTCTTTGGATGGGTGTGGCTTAGAGTCATTGTGAATCTGCAACATTTAACTTATCGTTGCCTGAATGATTAAACATTATGTTAATATGCTCATTCTGTCCAGGTGTCATTCTCTATATCCTCCTGGTGGGATATCCACCCTTCTGGGATGAAGATCAACACAGACTGTATCAGCAGATTAAGGCTGGAGCTTATGATGTATGTAATAAATGTTCATATGGCTGTAGATGAGTGTTTGTGTTTTGTCTTTTGACCAAGAACCAGATTTTTTCATTACAGGTTTAACTATAATTTTCAACTGTTTCTCTTACTTTTTTTTCTCTCTCCTAGGGAAAGGGAGATAAAGAGTAAGGAATGTAGCATATGTATTCAGTTTATATTTCCTTTTAGTTCACTATCTCCTAGGATGGAAAGAAATACAGTTGGAAGTCTCTAAGGAAGAGGACCTTGCTTGTAAAAATTTTGGGATCTGAGTGCATTTTAAAACATAGAAAAATTTAAAGATTTTTGCTTTAGAAATGATTACTGCTTGTTAAGTTGAATTATATTCCCAAATGTTTATCACATAATTTTAAATAGTATATCAGTAGTACTTTGCAGTGATCCATGTATCAAATAGAACATTGTTCCATTGCGTTAGCTTGACTTTTTTTGTCCTGTTTCTATAATGGGCATCTGTGCAAGTTTTCATTTGAAAAATGGGTTTCATAATTTTAAAATGTTTGAAAATCACCGTTCTAATACATTTAATTTGCAGTTAAGAATATATGAAAGTATGAATATGAATTAAGTCCTAAATCTAAAAAGTAAGGCCTTATAAATTTTCTCTTTAGGGCTTAACTTTGTGTTCATTGATATAATTTTCTCTCCTTTGACAAATATATCTGTAAATATAATTTACCACTACCTCTGGGTATACCTCACTTAGTCAGCCCTCTGAAAATTAGAGTTCAAAGTCTGGAGATGCTTTCCATTTATTATTAAATGGGGTTACTAAAAGAAGTAGGCATTATTGGTCTGTCCTGCTGTGCCCAAGTTAAAAGCTCAATGTGGAAGTGAAAGGAGTTTTTAAAAAGTCTGTATTATATTGTATCAGGCCACATGAACTCAGCATGTCATTTCTTTATTGCATGGAGCACTGGGTGTTATATGTAAACAATGAATCTTGGAACACTACATCAAAAACTAATGACATGTACTGTATGGTGACTAACATAACACAATAAAAAAATAAATGTTCTACATATGGATGTGTGTAATGTAAGAATTTAAAATGTATATTCTTTTAATTTTGAAGTATTCCATTCTAGTCAGACTAATAATTGGACCAAATTATGATTTATGTGGCCATAGCTAGCACATTCATCATTTTTACAGACTACAACTAGGCACCCCCTGGGAAGATACAGCTATGCAGGTGCACTGTTTGATCAATGTGAAGGAGGGACTTTGTTAAAATTTTAAAAATGAGAAAAAGGTGCACCTTTATTCAGGCTGAACCAGCTCCCAATTTGCTGTCGGAAGATCTGTACACCATGAAGGAGTGGCCTTGAATATTTCTTCAGTAGCTCCTAATCATTAACAAGTTTTTACAGCTTCCCATAATAACATTTGGAATTAAAATGACAGTTGTTAAACTGGTAAAATTTGAAGTATTAAAGAGTCACTATCATTTCTTATTTCATTTTGCCAATGGGTCACAAAGTACCCATTTTATAACTACTAAAAGTGAACTAAAGTCCATGATACAGTGACAGTGGCATTTGTTCCAAGATTATCTATAGCAATTCATGAACTGAGAAAAGGACCGGATATTCTGTCTGTTGCTTAGAAACTAATGTGATGTAAATTTTTCTGAACCTAACAAGAGTAGTATTTCTACTAATAAATTATGTGAAAACAAGGTTGCATTTTTATCTACACAAATTTTAAATGAAGAAACTTAGAGTAAATAGTTTATTGTATAGTTATTCGTGCACAGATGGATTACTAAGAGAAGTTATGAATACTGGTTCCTTTTAAGAACTTTGTTTTTTGATGAAATTTGTAATCAGGCAGATTAACCTTTCTGAGATGTTAAAATGGAGTCCTGCTAAGGTTCTTATAGGCTGAGATTTCTTCCAGTACTATATTACAAATAGCCACAAATAGTAGGTCAGTTTGGGCACAGGTAATGGAAGCTGTGTTATTATCTCTACTATTCCTGCTCATGAGTTATGAAAGTATGTAATACCGCTTTTTTTTTTTTTTTGGTGATACCTCCTTTTGAATCTTGGTGTAATAGCATGATGACATCAATACATGTGACAGCCTGTCAGCTTTATTGATGTTTGCAAATAATTATAAGATTGCATAAAATTTTATTTTCAAACCAAATAAGGATGCCTTGAGAGGACTAGAAGATTCTTAAGTTTATTTTTCTAAATTTTAAAGTGTATTACTAGGTATAATATGCAATTTAGAATAGATATTTAGCCCTTATTGGTTATTTTTCTTTATGTAAATAGAGACAGAGGGGATATATACTGCTATATATCAGTTTATCTATCTGTAGATCTAACTTAACTTCTACAAAAAGTAAATGTATGAAGAAATTCACTACTTAAGGAAATGATTAGTTTGCTTGGTTCTTCCCTCTTTGACTGAGTGTATCTATTTTTTAAACTCTTTATAAATTTGTATATTTTAAGTTTCCATCACCAGAGTGGGACACAGTGACTCCTGAAGCCAAAGACCTAATCAATAAAATGCTTACTATCAACCCTGCCAAGCGTATCACAGCCTCCGAGGCACTGAAACATCCATGGATCTGTGTAAGTGACAATTCTGTAAAGACCTTAGGAGAAAAATTAAAAATAAATTCCTCTTAAAATTGTTTTCATGGATTTAAGATAATTTTTGCAGAACAAGATGAAACTAAAAATGAATGACTATGTCACTCAAGGTGTTTAAGAAAATAAATTTGTAATGATGGTTGCTCTTTGGGATAACAAAATCTAATTTACATAGATTGATGAATATTGCCTACAATAATACAAGGAATGAGTATTTCCCCTACCAGTTATTGATAATACTCATGAACAAAGGTCAAGGAAATGACACCAAGATTAACTATATCCTAGTAGAGAATATTGGACAAAGTTCAATTATTTATCATTAAACAGTTTTAGTGGGGAAAAAATAAGGTTTAGAAGCGTGTAGTAAAGTTATACTAGCAAGAAAGAATGGCCATAGTAGCCTGAATATACTTTAGATGTGCCAAGGAAAACTGAAATTTGGAAGAAATGTAGAGATTTCAGTACATTTCTAGGGTTAAGTGTCAAATGTTAGGGCAGTAAATATGGTCCTAAGTAAATGAAAGACAATACAATAGAAATATAATTAAAGACATTGAAATAAAGGTGATTTGGGGAACTATTGATACTCATTTCTATACTTTCTATAGATAAATGTTGCAAAAATAGTCTTGGCAAAACTAGTCATCCATTATTAGGGAACTTTTTTTGCAAGTAAATAATTACAAGTTCATCATATAGGTTCAGGCACCCTTAATGCAGATTTGATGAAGTTGAGATAATGTAATACTTAGTATGTTTTAAATATCCTAAGTTTCCTTTCTTCCTCTTCCAGCAACGTTCTACTGTTGCTTCCATGATGCACAGACAGGAGACTGTAGACTGCTTGAAGAAATTTAATGCTAGAAGAAAGCTAAAGGTAAGTAATTTTACATTTTTGTGGGGAGGTAGACGTGGCAGAGTGAGAAATGAGATTCTCTATGAAAAAATAACTTTTCAGCAAGACTTTTAAATGTGCAGACTTCAGTAGTCCCTCTTCTTCTGGCTCTTCAGAAAATGGAATAGCACACTGAAAGTAAGTCTACAGTGAAGAGTTAGGATCTCTGTGTAGTGTGTGCTGTGGTTCCTCCCTTTGGAGGAAAACAACTGTACAACTTGGTAATTGGAATCTGGCCACACATATGAGGGCAGCCCCAGCATTATGTAAGATATAAACCTGCTGCTCTCAGGAAACAAAAACCAAAAACAGACAAATAAAAATCTCCCAGCTGAAAGTAAGGCTAGGAGAAGATATGTTATCAAAGACTGTTTATTTATCAGGACAAAGATTGGCTTAAGTAACATTAATTTCATATTCTTTATTTTTCTGACAGGGTGCCATCTTGACAACTATGCTGGCTACAAGGAATTTTTCAGGTACATGTATTAAGAATTCTCCTTATTCACTGCTCTCTTTTTTAGTAGTCATCTTAGAATTAAAGAAAAACCTAGTAATAGAAAAACACTGTTGTTTAGGGATAGCAAATATATGGCATGGATTCTTTCCACACAGTGCCTGTCATTAGGAATCCGCCTGGGTACAATCTCCACAGAGACATTAGGCATGTGACTACACTCTTCACGAGAGCTCTCAAGCAGTCCCTCCCCTGGTCAGTGCCATGCAGCCTGTGAAACTCACCTGTCTCCTAGCTGGGGTACACATAAGTTGAAATATGTACTTCCTCCTTTTAAAGCTCAACATTTCAAACCTAGAATTAGTTCATTGATATTACATCAACTAATAGCTATAAATAAAATTTTTTTGTTTGTCTCATTCTCATAGGGAATCCCAATAAGCAAGATTTTTAAAAGAAGACCATTATTGAGGAACCCAGTTCTCTTAGGCCCGAGTTCTTTCAAAAGTACAGTTGTATCTTGGCACACTATAAGAATGGTTGCATATTTCAAAGGTATCTAAATTCAAGAATTGACAGAGGACCCTACCTCACAGTAGTATCACAGGATAATAAATGTTCCTCAAAATGATTCCATGGTAGAGAAGTGAGTTGGGGGAAATTGGAGGGGGAGACAAACCGTGAGAGACTGTGGACTCTGAGAAACAAACTGAGGGTTTTGGAGGAGAAGGGGTGGGGGGTTGGGTGAGCCTGGTGGTGGGTACTATGGAGGGTATGTATTGCATGGAGCACGGGGTGTGGTGCATAAACAATAAATTCTGGAACACTGAAAAGAAATAAAATTTAAATAAATAAGTAAATGGTTCCATGCTAAAAATAATTTTTTAAATAAAAGAACTAATCCATTTCTTTATTATAGGAGTGACTTTCTAAAATGGACATAAATATGTCCAGAAATTACTTGAATTTTGGAACCCCTTTCTTTAATAAATTATCACAAAGGACCATGTTTCCAAAAATCATATTTTGGTAAATGCTAATTAGTCTTATGTTTGGGGAGGAACTGAAACAGCAAGAAAGCTGCATTTGGTAAAGTGCCTGTTGAGACATGGAAGGATTATCAAAAAATTTGCCAAAAATACTACCACTTTACTTTGCTTACTATTTATATAAGAGAGATCTGAGACATCAAATTATCCAGCTATTCTTCAGTGATTTCTCCCTGTACATATTTAACTCCTGGGTATTATAGTGCTATCAGGTGATAATCCATAACCTTATCAGGTGTTCTTTAACCTTCTCAACCTATTTTTCATTACTGTTCCTGACTATATTAAATGGTCAGCTTTTGTCCCCCATTATATTTAGTTATACATAATGTGAAACTATAGGAGGCTTTCCAAAGGCTTCCAGTGACCTGTTAAACAGCAACAAAGATGAGAATACAATGAGTAATGCTACAAATTGAGGAACTGTGTTAGTCAGATATATGTATTTTGTCCAGTTTGTTTGGTGTAATAAAACGTTGTTACTGCCTTTGTCAAGTTACCTGTTTTATGAACAGTTGATTAATATAGTTGACATTTATATGGGTGAGTTCAATATCATCTCATTGAATATTAACTAATATATACTATATTCAAATAAATATTTCATTGTGGCCCAAAAATTAGTGAATTAATAAAAGATAGGATGATTAACATATTTTGTTAAAGATAAACTAACTTGAAAAAATCTCTAATATTATGTATTTTGTTAAAGTCTTAAATACACTTTTAGGCATAAACTGGGCCTTCTTAAATATATAAAACACTCATGTATAGAAGCTTTTTGTGTACATCACATTTTCCTTTTCATCATTGTGTAAACTAAAAACTCATGACTAATGTGTGAATTTTATATTGTTTCTGATGTCTTAACATGAAAGGCAAACTTTTTTTTTTAATCCATCACTTTAAAACCAACTGAATAACTTGTAACAAGAGTTACAACATCTTGTACTTGATACTGCATTTTAGTTTTGAGTATTTTATTCATTCTGTTTCATTAGGAAACATGCTCTTTATAGTAATTTGTCCATAAGTATATGGTTATAAAGTTGTTTTTATTTTTTTTTTCTTTTCTCCCTTTATGTGGAATGTATTTCTTGTGAGGTAAGGTGAATAGTAACCAAAAGGGACATTTCTGCATCTCCCAGGCCAAATCCCTGCTTACCCTGAATCATTGTCTTCTCTTTGCTTGCTATTGCAATTTCAACTATTCTGAGTTTGCTTTCTAACCTATTAACTGCCACAGGATTTACTTAGTAATTGCTTTTTAACTCTAGGCAAAGGGTATTATAGCTAAGGCAACTATTCTTACAATGTCAATTAATAATAAATTAATAGCTTTGTTGCTAAAGACTAAATATAATTAACATTTTGTATTTTAAATAAATTTAAAATTATACCAAAATGATATCAAAATAATATCCCAAATCAAATGGATGTCAGGAAATTACATGTTCATGCAGTTCTATTATAGCTAGGTATTTCCATTTCAGATGCCAAAGTCTATACGGATACACTAAGTAATTATAAACATACATATATATAATTTATATATTTTATATATACACACGCACACACACACACATATATATATAAAACATTAAATGGAAACAGGTGTATACTTTGTCCTGCATATTCGTAAGTGTTCTACACTTGTACTAATTGTCATTAGCAGTTACATAATCTGTTCACTGTGTATGAATGTACCCATTCATTAAGTATATTTTTATTTATATTCACCTTCTGATATACTCAAGAAGCTCAGTAACAGAAAGAATGCTAAAAGCTGTGCTTGGAGAAATTGAAGTTTCATATGAGACCATATACTTCAGCGGTTCTTTAATTTAGTTGAAGATTGTGTTTTGTTTTATATCTTACCTCAAATTTTATGATTTTTAATTTTTGATGTAAAAGGCTTTTGCTTATGAAAGCCTTATATTCTGATTTTGAGGTATAAAGGAAGACATCATGCCTTTTTTTTTTAAAGGCCCTATGCTGTTTAAAAATTTGCTCTTGACCAATAATATCCCTTTTATTTTAAATACAATTAATATCAATTTTTGTAAAAATGAAAGCTCTGATTTCAAATACATATATTTTAAAAGGGTGTTATTTAGTCAGAGCAAATTTTCACAAATAAATTTCAAACCTTTAGAAAGAGGGACTTAAGTGGCAGGACTGACATGGTCACCATACTTGTGGTATGAATGAACATGTAATACAATCTGTCAGCTAATGTCTGAAGACTGAAAGCAACTTTCTGGATTACAAAAGCATAGTCCAGTTAAAGTTCCAGTATCCTTTTCGCAACCAACAGTGAAATAAAGTCCAGTAACATAACTGGCAAAGTGTTCAATTATATGCAGTGAACTAAATAAGAATTTAGTGCTAAATTTGCGATGGCAAAACCAAGAAAAGTGATACTGTATTTCAATGTCCTGTAAACTCGTGCTCATCAGTGTGACTTTGATAATTTGGCATATGTTGGCCATAACTCAGTAAAGGTGGTAGAAGGAAACAATAATCTGGCTTGTTGCCTGGCATGGATTTCTGTGGGTAACTCACTGAAATGATTTTACTCTCTCATTTTGCAGCAGCCAAGAGTTTGTTGAAGAAACCAGATGGAGTAAAGGTAAGTTAAACTTAAACAGGTGCTCCTAAAATCATTAATGACTTTCAGATGCTGGATCATTTTTAAATGTTAAATATAATTTGTGAGTTTTCACAGGTTGTATTTTTTATAGTTCCTATAAAGGATACAGGTTGAAGTATAAAATAATATGTAAAGGTGACTAATATGTATGGCAAGAAAAAGTATATTTTTCTATTTTATTATAATTAAATAATCTGACAAAATAATACTTTTATATGGAGTTGTAGAAATTGAATATCTAAATCCTCTCTGCTTTACTACCTCCTGAACTATCATAGTGACCTGAAAAATCAATGAAAACCAAATGCTTTGCAACTAGTTACGCTATGCTCTTGAAGTCTGCTGAAATGTATAACCTGAAAAAAAAATCAAATCATAGGGTCTGGGAAATTAATGTCAAATGATTAAATTTCTCTGCTTGGGCAGTTTTTATAATGGTCTTAATTGTTCTTGCTCTTCTATCATAAGGTATTGAGACATACTCAAGGTGAATATTCTGAAAAATTATAGAAAAATTTTCCAGAAAAGATAACAGGATCTTTTGGCTTTCCAGGATTTCTAAAGAAAGTAATACAACTTATTTTCTATTGGTTCTATTTTGTTTCATGGGAATTTATCTTTGATTGAATGTAACCTTGTATTTGTATTATGTTTGTTATCTTTCCGGAGTATTACCTAAGTATTTTGTTTCTTTAATCCTTTTCTTTCTCTTCCAATGACAGATGTGTACTTTCCTCATGAACACTTAAACATTCTTGGGTATTAGTTAATATTCTAACATTTGAGCTTGACCTAAAGTTAGTTGGTCAGTTTATTTTGAAAATATAACATAGAAGATCATTTATCACATCTTATGTTCATGCCCAATCATTTCTTCACCTCCTGTTTATGTGTGATTTGGGAATTTCCAGAGCTGTGGTTACCATGCACTTGTGATTCCCATTAAGATGGCATTTGCCTTTTACCAATTGCTTTCCTCAACCTGTAATGTTCTCTTCCTTCTGCTTAGTTTATTCAGTTTCAGTTTCATTAATGATGGTTGATGGTGCCTTTTTCCCAATGTTACACTGGTGAAAATGTGATATTTTAAATTTTCAAAATGTTTCATTGTGTGTTTTTCTGTACCTTTCAGTGATGCAGAGGCCACAATCCCTATCAAGATATTTATTTTTACTACTATCCTTATATAGAAAGAAACATTTCCAGAGCTTTTTTTTCTTCTAGACAACTTATAGCTCCTCTTTAAAGAGAAATTTATTCTGTGCTCCTTGCTTTGATACTTTAAAAATTCAACCGGTCATTTTTTTCTTTTCCTTTCTCTTTGACTGGTCAATTCAGAAAAGGAAGTCCAGTTCGAGTGTTCAGATGATGGTGAGGATCTCTATCTGCCAGATTTCTCCTCCTGTGAAAATTCACACTTAGGAATAAAAACAATCTTATTTACCTAAGTTAGTTTAAGTGGAGAAAGTGTAGGACCATTACACATCAGTGTCACTTAACTATCAAAACACAGTACCCACATTCATATAATACTGTTTATCTTTGAAATTGAATTTCTAAAATATGTAAAAAGTTCATACTTTTATCCATGTGCTATTAAAGGATCTTTTATAAGACCAGGGTCCAGTTTTCTCTTGACACTGAAGAGATCCTGACGTAGTTAATGCCTGTTTAATGATAAGTGAAGGAATACTCTAGGATTATTTTTAAGTGATGATCATGATTACTAAAACAGGAGTTATTTTTAGGTCAGGTACATTATAATGCATCTACCATGAAGTTTATAAATAGTGTGAAAGTAAGCTTACAATGGACCCATCCTAGTTAAGCATCTTATAGAGGAAACATTTATTAACCTCAAAACTGAATAACCTTAACACCTGCGAAATAAAAATATCTTACCCATGCCTCATAACAGTAATTCAGTGAATTACTGAAATATCTGGTTTGATTTAGTTTTGTTAAAGGAAAATAGCTTCCATAATATGAAATAACTATATTTCATAAACAGAAGTTTTTATATGTTTAAAAGACAGCTTATAGTTTAACTCCTACTTAGTATTTGACTCTTTAATAAAAAAGAAGTCCTCCTAGTCTTTTACTTAGAAATTCTTTTACTTAGAAAACTTTTACTTCTACTTTTACTTAGAAATTCTCCTATTATTTTTCAACTAATTAATTAAAATTACAAGTACCTTCAAAAGACTTCCCATAGTAATAAAAGATCATTAAGTTTATCTTTACATTAACTTAAAAAGTTTGTAACTGTACATTTAAACACAATTAAAAGTGGTGGTTGAGGCTCATATTTAACTCCTATTTGCCATGCCTGACAATAAAGCATAGCTCATCCAGGAAGAATGGCCCTCGATTGGAAAGGTTGACTTGGTAGTGTGTATACACTGTGTACCTGTGTGTGAATGTGTCTAGGGGTGTGTGTTCTATATGTGTGCACACATTTGTGCAAAGAAGTATGTGTGCATAGGTGTGCATGTGTGACGTTTTCACTAAAAGAAATCAGTTCTTCACAACCATTCTAGAAAACTATCAAGTCTCTTCTCTCAAAACAGAAATAAAAGTATCACCAAAAAAAGAAGTATAAGTATCTCAATATATTCCTCTCTTACTTTTGTATCCACTGATATAAACTGAATATAACATAATAAATACATGTGGTGCTTTAATTATAAGTACTCTGATCATTTGACAAGACGTCATCTGTGTTTTGCCACACAGTCTTCCTGAAAGGAAATTGTGTGTGCATCCCTCCTTTTTTATCATGTATTTCATACTAACATAAGTACTAAATTTTGATCTCTTCTTAATAGATTCCATTATCTCTTATTTCTTTCTGGCTGTTGCACAAATTTGATACTAAATTCTGTACACTTTTACGTAAAGAAAAATTTTAGACCATCTGCAAAATAGAGATTGATGGTTTAACATTTAAAGAGTTTTTCAGTAAAGGGCACCAGAAGTTTTCTCTTTTCTTGCATGTCACAGAGCATAATGTTATAGCTTATTTAAATAATACTGATACCAAACAATCACACAAATGTGAAAAAATAGAAAAGCAAAATATTATATACCTAAATTAATTTCTTTAACCTTCTATGTTCTTCCCAGTAGTGGTTTCAGTATGATCTTCAGGTATAAAATACAAAAGAAAAAAACTCCCAGAAAGTCCAATTAAATTGGTGTAATTGCTTATAAACTCATTTGGTGTTCATCTGTTTTATACAGTACGTTTTTCTCTTTGAGACCCTTAAGAACATTTATACTGAAATTATGGGATGTGTTCCTTTAGATAATAATATGTAAAGAAAATAGTAGTAGATAATGCAGTATAAGAGAATTAATGTTAATTTATACTTCTGTTTGGTAACCATAATGTAAGTTATCACACATGAGTTTAAAAGAATGTTGACTATTACTGTTTAGTTTTTGATCCTTTAGTGCCCAAACTCAGTTGTGATTTCAAGTTGTCGCTTGTCTACCTTGATTTTTCTCTGTGCACCCATTATAATACTTATCGACGCCTGAGCTGCTTTCACAATGTGGCTTCCGTTGTGAGATGATCTTTCTTTAAGGTCAACCCCAATATGTTAAAGCAAAGGAGTGATATTACCAAACACAATCTTCAATAGTAGCACTTTGAAAGAAAAGCAAAGGAGTAACACTTTGTCAAGAAACACAGTGTTTTCCTCTCAAACAATTGTGAAAAAGGTCTTCTAACATTCAGAATATAGTAAAGAATTCAGTTTGCCCATTTATAATTGGAGATGTGTTTTTTTAAAGAGGCCCAGACGTACCATTTAAAAAATATAAAGCCTGCATCTCATCAGAAGATAGAGGTTTTGAATTGGATGCCTACTAAGCAAAGTGATGATGGCTTCTCAGAGAAAGACGGTCTATGTGTGACTTCAGGATCAAGAATAAAATGAAAAAAAAAAGTGTTCATAACAGAGAACAATTGGAAGCTGGGAACAGAATCCACCTTGAAGAGTATGAAAATGTTTATATTTATTTCATACTCTAAAGTTGATTCGAGCTCCACTGAAGCAGTTCTTCGGTGGCTAATGTGCCACAGCCAAAGCACCCAAGTCTGTTTTATCATTCCACTGTCAGAGACACGGTCCTAGCCTGTATGACTATAGAATTGATTATTATTCTTGTCAGACATCACAGTGTCTTTCACGTTCATCCTCAGTGGCTCTTTATTTTCAAGTCTATATCTCCACATAGACGTGCTGCAATATAGAGACATTAGCTACGAAGGGGTTTAAGGCATCTCTGTTTCTATTTTCTGCATACCTACAGATAAACAACAAAGCCAACGTGGTAACCAGCCCCAAAGAAAATATTCCTACCCCGGCGCTGGTATACCTGGACTCTTTGTAACCCTTCTTAAGTTCTTTATTGTTTTTGTTGTTTCTCTCATTTGCTTTCACTCTATAGATACATATATTATATAAGTACTTTATTTTGTTGGGTTTTGTTTTGCTTACACAGATAATGAGAAAAGTTCATTTCGTTTCTTTTTTGTTGTTGTTGTTAAGGTAGTTGCCAAGCAGTGTGTTTCTAACATGAGATGATCTCATTTCATTGTCGAACATTATTCTGATAGCTGTGGTCTCTGTAGTTGAAACTGTTGCATGCTGCTTTAGAATACAGTAGAATGCGCTTTGGTTGCTCTTAGCTCTTCTTCTGATGGTAGCTCTAGATGATGCAAAAAACGGTTTCCTCCTTTCATGATAGAAATATTGACATCAAGGAGAGCTAAGGGGATTATTGCTAGACAACAGTAATGTAGACCTTATTCAGAGTTCCCGTTCCCTCTTACTAAAAGACAGCAGGGCTTTGTAAGACCTCACTTTTTGAGATAAAGAGGCATTGGGTAATTCTGAGCTTCTTGTTTGCTGTGTTTTAAATGATCACTGTTTCACTTTAATCCAAAGAATGAAGTGTATAGCAGAGAGCTTTGAATGATCAGTGGAAATGAGTTTTGCCCCTTTTAATCAATTCACACTATTTACAACTAAATCATTTTAATACTTTGAGATAGTGTTATGTTAAAAGTCAAGATTTGAATACTGGCATTCAGTACTCTGAGTTCCATAATGGTTTGTTCAAACTATTACATATTTTGATAAGGGTTTTCTGAAATAGTTCTGATTTTTTACTATCCTCTGTACTGTTATTTTTAATGAATAAAAAATAGTAAGATTATTTCACTTGGGTTAACCAGAAGGTTCAGTTTAAAAACACTTAAAGGAAAAAGGACATATCAAGACAGTGTTATCTATGAGTAAAAGACAATGTCAATCACACCTCTCACAAGGGAAAGGAA
Source organism: Enhydra lutris kenyoni (assembly GCF_002288905.1). Classification (NCBI taxonomy): domain Eukaryota; kingdom Metazoa; phylum Chordata; class Mammalia; order Carnivora; family Mustelidae; genus Enhydra; species Enhydra lutris. The sequence goes on from NW_019154087.1 coordinate 17,689,188, forward strand.
GAAAAGAAGCAGTAAATGTGTTCTTTGTTATGGCATAAACCGTGGTGAAGAGGAGATCCTAGAGGACAGAAGAGTGCTTATAGTGGGAAAAAATTTTCAGTGGGCTGCAGTAACTCTCAGTTACCAAGACATCATGCAATGAAAGTGCCAAGCATGCCAATAATATATGGACACTGAATCTTTTTTAACATCAGTCATTTGAGTGTTATTTTCCACTTGGGAATGTTTCTTCAATTCTCTGATAGAAAGCAGAAAGGAATAATATTTTCTTCTTAGTAAAGCATGACTTTACAAGCAAATCTGTATATGTAGTCCATAAAGCTGAAATTTATTTTTTAGGTATAAATTAGCATGGCATTTAATAGCAGTATGTCTCAGATTATAGTGATTATATGATTACTCCTAGAATCCTTTAAATGAACCTTTTCAATATTCCATAGAATTGCTAATGGACTTTGGAAATACATTCTTTAGGATAGCCTTTTTTTTTTAAGCAAGGCACAATGTTCTAGATTTTCAGAGTATTTATCTGTGTGTTAACTATACATTACTAACTCTAGTGATGACATCATAATCCATTCTCACAGATGCACCTGAAAAAAAGTCCTCAGAAAGGATTCAAGATCATTTTAAAGAGTTCTAATCTCCAATGTTCTTGGTCCGTTTTCTATTAGGACACACATTAACAGCCTACTCACTAAAGAAAAAAGGAAAGTTCTGTTTCAGAACTTTGTGAAACAGTGAGTGCCTCTTTAGGTCTCCAAACTTCAAAGCCTTGTCTGTGTACTGATCACGAATAAGGTCTTTTGCATGCTGCTGCTGTGTACTGAGGTATCCTATCTCATGGGCTCATCAGGGAGATCTTTCATCAGTGATCTTGTCAGCTGCTACCTCTGACAATAGTTAACATCGCTTAAGCTCTTGTCACTATTTAGTTTTGTCAGCTGGCTCACTCTGCTCTGTCCCTCACACTAGTAAGAATGTACTTACCAATGCGAACTGTTTCTTTCTCTATTTTGTTCTCACTCAGGAGCCCCAAACTACTGTAATCCACAACCCTGATGGAAACAAGGTATTCAGAAAGAATCAACATCATCTTGCTTTAACAAGATGACACATTTCATCAAATATCCAAAGCAAAATTCATTATCTAAATACGGGAAAGAAAATTCTTACCCTTTTTCTACCACACTTTTTTGGGGGGGGACCTCATTTATCTAGAATTTTACACATATTTCTTTCAAAACAAAAATGAATGACATCTTGAAAAAGAAATGAATGGAACCATTAGCCAATAAAAGTCGGGTTAAGCAAAGTCTTTATGTCAAGATGACTGTGTATCTTAAGCAATTCCATCTGGTCTTTTTTTTTTTTTTTCCCTTCTCCATGCCTGTTTGTGCATTGTACTTTAATTATATTCTGCATGAAATTTTAGCATTTCTTGCTATCTCATTTCAGTGTCTTCAAAAAAATCAACTTGAGTTCATAAGTGTTTGTTTAAATTTAATGTTGCTTTTGAGTTTTATTTATTCTGTTGTCATAGTGCTTTTTCTGTTAATTCCCTGTTGGTGTTGTTTTTGTTGTTTGGCATGAAATTGAGGATAATCAGGGAGTTTCAATTCTTATGAAATGTTTGTTTTTGTTGAGTTATATGCATTTCAGTAACAGATATTTAACCACTTAGGCTGAAAGAAGACTGTAATGTTTTCTGTCTGTTGTAGATTGTGTAGCATGTTAACTAAATAATAGTACTTGTGTACATGTCTATAGGACGAAAGGAGACATTTTCTGAACATATTCCATGTTTCCAGTTTACTAACTCTCATATATTATTGTATCTCTAAGGGAAGGAAAAAATATTTCATCGATTTTTCTCAAATACTAAATATAGTCACAGGTCTAATTTCTCCTTACTCTTATCAACAATATTTAAGTCTTAGAGAACACATTTCCTCTGGTTTAACATTTAGTTGATCAATATTAAAATCATTAAAGTAAAAAAAAATCAAGTATTCTTTAATATGAGATGTATTTTATGGTCATAATACAAAATATTTTAAGTCCCTGAAAGACTTATAGGACTCACGAGCATCATATAGGAGAAAAATTTTTTTTAAATATCATTAGCAAATGAAAGACCAAGCATAACAGCTGGAGTGGATACTTCAATAGTTCTAGCTATATCATTTGTAAGAGTTGCTGCATGATATTTCTTGCTTACATGAATTCGTTTACTTTTACAGTGCATGGGTTTACCTTCATCTTGAGTTTAAATTTGAACACTAGGTCACATTAAGAAATGCATGAAGACTATTTGCTTTTGTTTTGTGTATATGGAGAGCTTCTGGATACACATTTAATTAGTCTGTCCCTTTGGCTTAAATATTATATATAATATTTATATAAATTGATTGCTTTTTTGATTATTGAATCTCTACAAGGACACTGATTGGTATCTGCATCATTTTCCAAAATCTGTTTTTCATCACTGAGCACATAGCTCTGGATTGGAAGTTTGTTTCCAACTTCTTTCAGCTCTAGCCTTTAATCATTTCAAGTAGATAATTGTGTTTTTCTTATGAATACTACTAAATTTCTTTGCTAGAAAAAATTTTGTTAGCACATTATTAGTGGAAAAAATTTATCAAACCATTTTAAGAAACTGTATCTTAATACTGGCAGTTACAGTATCCTTTTAAGTGTGCTTATTAATCTTCAACTTCATTTTAGCTTTACAAAGAAATGGCTTTGTCTTTCCATTATGGGAGCAGGTTTCTTATTGATAACAGCTTCTAATTGATAACAGTTTCTAATTAAGAAATGGATGAAAAAATCTAATTGTTCTTGAAAGTAAATTATTCATATAATTCCATTGCGCTGATCACAAACATGGAAATTCTTGTTAAAAGCAGTTTCAGGGCGCCTGGGTGGCTCAGTTGGTTGAGCAACTGCCTTTGGCTCAGGTCATGAACCCAGAGTCCCGGGATCCAGTCCTGTATGAGGCTCCCAGCTCCATGGCGAGTCTGCTTCTGTCTCTGACTTTCTCCCCTCTCATGCACTCTCTCACTCTCTCTCTCAAATAAATAAATAAAATCTAAAAAAAAAAAAAAAATGAAATTTCAGCATAATTCAGCTTAGTACCCCTAGCTTCCTGATCGTATTGATACAATGAAATGCTTTCTGTCTCTACACAAGAATAAGACAAATAGGCTGTGAATTCAGTGCTTGATCTAGTTCCTTATACAAAGATGGGGTTATTTACTCATTAATTAATTGGTAAGAGAAATTGTTCTATTTTAGGGTCAAATTCATTAGGCTAATATATTCAATTCTGATAAATATATAGAAAAAGCACACCCTATGGGGCACTGTAACCAAATATGGCCTTACACAGCTCTTAAAATAAGTTGCATACTTGGGCTGCTTCTACAAATAACCTACATTTATCATACTTCAGAGTAGGCCACCAGAGCACTCCCTTTTTGAAGTGTTTGCAGCATTTGGCATTTTATTTCTGTTAAAACCACATAATGTACTTGTCCATCTGCATGTCAATATATGTACACAGCTTGCTGATGAATTTTGCATGATATGTATATCACTTGCCAATTTTAAGAAGAAAAAAAGTGAAGTTTTCCATTGTTTGCAACTTAACACATGTTTTCTTCTCGACAGGAGTCAACTGAGAGTTCAAATACAACAATTGAGGATGAAGATGTGAAAGGTATGATTAAATCAGAAGTGGAAAATCCTAATTAGAGTTCCATATAAATCAGAAAAATAGTTGTTTCAAATAACAAGTTTGGGAACTAGGCCTCTTCTAAAAAACAAAAGTACTTTTCTTTTCATACGTACACATTATTTTGATTATATATAGAGATTTTGTCAATTTTTTCACATTATATTTTTTCTCTGTCTTGAAATATACACAAACATAGGACATTTGGGTACATTGTAATTTTAAACTAGTAATGACAGTCTGGGGACATAATATCAAATTGTAAATGTATCAGAAGGTAATATAAAATGTTTATTTATGTCTAGAAAACAGATTGTGTTCAAGAACAGAGTATGGAAAGGACCATTGTTTAAAACCTTTAATGGTCTCAGTGAGTTTGAACATTTGGCATTCTTTTTATCCTAGGTTTTTGTGCACTTTCCTAATATATTCTTGACCTCCATTCACTTGAGTTGCCCAGGTTTTTTTAGAAATATAAATGAGTCATTGCCAGCATTTCTATGGACATCTCACTGCCTCTGCACGTACCTCTAAACATACTTTGACTTCTTTTTGGTCTCCTGGCTATTTTAGAAGGGTTAATTTTGCTTCAGTTGCTTTCACAGTTTCGTGTTCTTATTTTCGTAATTCTGTGTATGTAACTACAATTTCTACTGGACATTTGTCGAGAAGCCATTCCAAAAAAAAATGGTAAGAATAGGATCTTTAAAAAGTATTAAAGATGGGGGCGCCTGGGTGGCTCAGTCATTAAACGTCTGCATTCAGCTCAGGTCATGATCCCAGGGTCCGGGGATAGAGCCCCGCATCCTGCTCTGTGCTCAGCGGGAAGCCTGCTTCTCCCTCTCCCACTCCCCTTGCTTGTGTCTCTCTCTTTCTCTGTGTTAAATAAATAAATAAAATCTTTTTAAAAAGTATTAAAGATGTATTAAAGGAAAATAAGCATAAAACAAATTCAGAGAAATGATTCATCAATAAACATTATTTGGAAAGATTATTTACTTAATAGTGTCAACATCGGCTTTCATTTTGTAGTGACATTAGTAAGACACAGTTTTGGAAAACTATATTCATGTTATAGAATAAAGAACCTGGAAACTCTCAGGTCAAGGAGACAGATAAGAAATTTAGGAAATAAAAATGCATATAGACTGCAAGTTACCAGTCACCTATGCTGACTTTTTCCTCCTTGGTTGAATAGAAGAGCTGACTCTATTATATTAAAGTGTGTTCTCTATTTATAATTTAGTGCACTGACCTAATTCTGCTAGAGATAGTCATTTTTTTTTCTCTTACAGTGGAAAGGTGGATAGCTGTGTCAAGGATTTTATTTAGTAGGTCTATTCATCTCGCTCTTGCCCCAGAGCTAAAATTTGAACAGAAGTAATTTTATGAATCATTGATGCCAGTCACATTAGATAAAGAGATTTTTTAACCAAATAAGCAGATATGCCATTTAGCTTTCTCAGTGATTCAGAAAGCATCATCTTTGTAAGTATTTTGGATTCATTAGCTCTTTCAGCCAAGCAAAATGTTTATATGACTTTATACATTCTTCTCTTGAGCAAGAATCAGGGGAAATAAACCTGTATATTATCCACTAGAAAGACTAAATCTTTAAACAGCTGAATAGTATTAGAATAGCAAGACCTCACGATGTGTAATTAGTCCTAATAAACATATTCCTTGGTGATCACAAGCAGCATTTTAATAAGTGGTCTTTCTCACCTGAATTTGACTCTTTACTAAGTTTTGGTTTAGGATGATCACTATTAATACATGTAAATATCAACATATAAACAATCCCTGTCAGCCCTACCTTATAGTTTATAATCTTTTTTGATGAAATAAAATTGTATCAGCATCTCTCAGAAAACAGTTCTCTCCATATCGCAACAATGATACTGGTTTCCTTTGCCTCTGGGGTTCCACAAATTGAGATAGTATTTGTCTTTATGATTATAGGCTACACACACCAAATATTAGCAAAATTAAAGCATAATATTGAGATGGAAAGAAATGTCCAGTTGATTACTGACCCCAAAGTGTTTTTATTTATTTCTTTGAACTCAGTGAATAAGGTATTGAAGTTTTTGCTTAATTTTCTTTGCGTGAATGTGGCCACAGAATCACAGATATAACACATTAGGCATCATTTGTGTTCTCTAAGACCCACACAGCTCTTTGGTGGCTGACCTTTTTTAATATTGAATGATGTCAGAAACCTGTCAGACTAGAAGACACTTTAAAAAATCACTCAGGCCATTGTTCTGACTCCAAGACAAGCATTAAATAAAACTGTCATTTAAAAAAAAAAAACTGTCATAAATATTTTTAATGTATTGTGCTGGTGATGTGCTTATATGGGAATCTCTTCATTAACCAGGACACAGTCCATCAGAAAGACCCTAATTGATTTCTGCATTTGTATGACTGTGCTCTTTTCTCTTTACCTCAGAGTTTGCTATATATAGCTCTGGGTAGCTTGGTAGAGAGTGTTTTTTGACTAGCTCTGTTAGAAGCCAAATTACCTGTTATCTGAGCTCTAGGAACTCAAAAAGACATCAGTTATATAACCTGACCAAAGCCACAGCATCTCTACAAAGCCATATCCTACGTACAAAATTTCCTGTCTTTCTTCCACATATACTTTCCAATCCTTTCCCTTCTGTATACTACTTTGTTATCAGGGTGAAACACCAGACTTCGGGATATATTCTTAAATGCGTATTCCCCTAGCATGTTCCTGCATTCAGTCACCTGCTCCATCCATTCCTGCTGGCTGTCCCACATAACACCTACACCTAGACTTCTGTTGTTTCATGGTAGCGTATGATCCCTGGAATACCGTAGTACATGCTCCCATAGTACATGCTTCCATGCCAATGTAGTACACATTCTGTCTGATCCCCAAGGACCAACCTGGCAGTGACAGTTCTACACACTCTCTACTGTAAAGAAACACAGCAGGGGAGATATTAACACATCAGGGTGATCTAGACAAGGGAAGAAATGAAAATCAACAGAATACCTTGTGTTGGCCTTTTCAGGGGCAAAAAAGGTAGGCCAACCACTCTTAAGGAGGAAGAAAGTATTAGTCATAGTAGATGAGTAATCCTTCACATTCAGGGAACCTGGAGCACCTAGAGAGCCAGAATTTGTAGAAGACTCATTTTCTTTGAGCTCTCCCTGTTAGTTTCCATTCAGAAAGGCCTTTAGTTTTCATAAGGCCCCAATCTATGTGTTATTCTTCAACTGTATGTAGGCTACCTCAGTTTTTTCATTCAGCAGATATTTATTGAATGGCTAACTGTTTGAGCTCCACATCTTTTCTTGGTGACTAGTCTTATTCAAGAGTTTTCATCAACTCAAGAGTCAAGATGTTCTTCTGTACACTTTACATGAAGCTTTTATGCTATTATTTATTTTGTTTCTCTCAGCTAATTCAATAAATATCAACAAAATTGACTTTAAAAACTGAGACCCAAGATAAATGTGTTTTATTTTTAAAAGTCCTTTTTCATTTTAAAAAAAAACTTTAGCATTTAGTTATAACCACATTTCCCTTCCTAAGCTCACAGTCATCCTAAGGGATTGTTTTACAATTTTTCTTTTTAAAAAGCTTCTTAAGTTCACTGTTTTCTCTTTGCAAGCCAACGTGGACTTCCTAGTGTGGACCTCTTGAGCCATTTCTTAATTTTGTCCTATATTCAAAAACCAAATATTATCTCTAACTCTATGTCTGTAACTCAGCAGGAAACTCCGTGTAATGGAAAGACCGTAATGGCTTAAAAATAAATGGGAGTCGTAATGAGGCATAGCTATGACCATAGAAGCACTGTGCAGTAAAAACAGCTTTATGCACCCAAAAACAAACAAAAGTTTTCCTATTAGAATTCACTGGTGTTTCCAAAATACAGATTTTTAGGTCTAAAATTGTTGAAATAGTCATTCCATTTTGAGTACATTTCTAGTAAAACAGTTACTTTTAGATGGCAACACTTAACAGTGCGGCTCTCTATGAGTACGGGTGTCCTTAAAGCTAATGATACATAGCAATGGTCCTCTCAGCGCTGTATACATTTGAAGACTGTCCTTTGGTTTGTGGCTGTAGCCACAGTTTGCAGGGCCTGTCGCTGTATGCCACAATGTCTGTCCACCTCATAACCTGCCAGCGCCATTGCCCAGAGTCAGCTACTTCTTCCTGATGGGTACGCATCAGTTTGGTCCTTCTGCTGCTCTTCCCTAGACTTCCAGAGTTGTGCAACACCTATTGAAGTTGGGCTCCTCTGTGCCCTTATGTCATCTCTGTTACACATCCTGCTTCCAGCGTCTCATTGCATACAGCTCACCATTGAGTAGCTGCTTGGATCTCTTGCTGCATTTCATTTTTCCTTACAGTGGAGCTCTGTGCAACAAGCAGAAATGTGTTGCTTTGAGCAGGACTGTGTGTATGGGGACTTCATTCTGGTTTATCCTCTTTTCCTTTTGCTGACAAATAAATGATGATAATGAGGTTGCATTGTTTGCAAAAGACCCAATTAAGGGCAAGGGTTGACACCCTTAGCATTTCAATGGGGCCATTTTGATGACATCTGGATATAAAGGCCTTGGCTCATCTGCAGAATCATGTGGTTAATGAGCTTTTTGTGTATATCTTTGTGAATCTATACATTAGTGGACAGTGTGATGACTAAATACTCAGATTCAACTATTCTTACGTTCTATGTTCAATGAAAACCTTCACTGCTGGGTAGAATTCCCTAAGGCAGATGATCACATATTACCAGTCTTATTCAGATCCCTTTGTGGTTTGTAACTCAGCATTTGTCCTGCATGCCTTTCTCTCTTCAAGAGAATCTGCATATCAAGAAACTTCTGGTTATTTTATTTAAGAACCTTTGATAATTATGTCATTCCATTAGATTAAAACTGTCTTAGAAGACCTGTAGTGCAGTGCATAATAACTTCTTTCAGATTTCTAATCAAATTTTGATTTTTAAAAAGGTTTATTTAGAAAAATTCATGTCTGCATGTATGTATCTGCCTGTTAATCTTTTAACTTTTAAATCAGGATCCATAACTTATAGAACTGAGGCAGAATTTATTCTGCTCTACCACCAATATCAAATAACTTCATTTCTCTTTATTTTTCTTTTTTAGATTCCTTTATTTTACCTCCATACTCAGGTTTTTCCATTTATTCTTTGCCTCCTACTAGGTTTGACAAATCTTAAATTTGTCAGTGATAGCCTCTGGCTTCTTTGGCCAGGCTGACAAAATACAGGGTCAAAACAGCTGCCACTCTCACTTAAAACAAAGTCCTAAATCAAAATGAACAAAACCAACTAACAGAAACATGTAGCTACTCATTTTATCATTAAGAAGACGTGGGTTCATCCTATATTAATAAATTTTCTCAGTTCAAAGTTTCTTTTTTAGCAAGTCTGCAAAATTCTATATACTTTTGGAGAATAATGGAGCATTATTTTATTAAATACTTCATAAATTCTAAATCACGTATACTCTAAAACTCCTCCCATCAGTTTCCCAATCTTTTTTATTATTAGGTAAAAATCTTGGTATTTACAAAACATGCTTTTCATAATGTTTATATTGAGACTAGGCTACAGGTTTAGTATATTTACTGACAAAGACTTGTGACATAGAAAACCTATTAATGTATTGTATTTTGGTCAGGTTTGGTTCTCTCATAAGAAAAAAATGTAATTTGTTCTAACATACTTTACCAATACTTATATTTAAAATGACCAAGATCAAGGACCTAGATCAAGGCAGAACTTGTTAATTGAATTAGCAGTTGGCTTTCAAAACTGAAGCATAAAAATATTTGCTAATTGCTTTATTTTTTTATATTATTTTTTGAAAACAGATGAACTCCTATTTAAATTTTATTTTTATTTTCTCCTTATTTGGGATTTTTTTTTTTGGTATTTTTAAAAATTTTATTTTATTTTTATTCCAGTATAGTTAACATATAGTGTTTTGTTAGTTTCAGGTGTACACTACAGTGATTTAACAATTCCATACATCACCCGGTGCTCAACACAAATGCCCTCCTTACTCCCCATCACCTATGTCACCTCTCCCCCACCCACCTCCTCTTTGGTAACCATCAGTTTGTTCTCTATAGTTAAGACTCTGTTTCTTCATTTCTTTCCCCCCACCCCTATTTGTTCCTTTGCTCATTTGTTTTGTTTCTTAAATCACACATATGAGTGAAATCATGTGGTATTTGTCTTTCTCTGACTTACTTCGCTTAGCATTATATTCTCCAGCTCCATACATGTCATTGCAAATGGCAAATTTCATTCTTTTTTATAGCTGAATAATATTCCTTTGTTTGTCTGTGTTTGTATGTATATATACATTCACCACATCTTCTCTATCTATTCATCTATTGATGAACACTTAGACCACTTCCATTATTTGGCTCTTCTGAATAATGCTGCAGTAAACATAGGGGTGCATGCATCCCTTTGAATTAGTGTTTTTGTATTCTTAATAAATACCCAGTAGTGTGATTACTGGATCTTGAGGTAGTTCTATTTTTAACTTTTTGAGGAACCTCCATACTGTTTTCTATGGTGTCTGCACCAGTTTACATTCCCACCAACAGTGCATGAGGTTTCCTTTCTCTCCACATCCTTGTCAATACTTGTTCCTTGTGCCTTTTTTTTTTTTTTTAATTTTAGCCATTCTGATAGGTACGAGATGATATCTCATTGCAGTTTTGATTTCCATTTCCCTGGTGATAAGTGATGTTGAGCATCTTCTCAGGTGTCTGTTGGCCTTCTGTCTTCTCCAGAGGAATGTCTGTTCATGTATTCTGCCCATTTTTATTTGGATTATTTGCTTTTGGGGTATTGAGTTGTATAAGTTCTTTATATATTTTGGATACTAATCCTTTACCAGATATGTCATTTGCAAATATCTTCTCCCGTTCTGTAGGTTGTTGCTTAGTTTTTTTTATTGTTTCCTTCACTGTGTAGAAGTGTTTATTTTGATATAGTACTAATAGTTTTTGTTTTGTTTTGTTTTGTTTTGTGTTTGCTTTTATTTCCCTTGCCTCAGGAGACATATCTAGAAAATTGTTGCTATAACTGATGTCAGAAAATTGCTACCTGTGCTCTCAACTCGGAATTTAGGTCTTTAATACATTTTGAGTTTATTTTTGTGTTTGGTATAAGAAAATGATCCAGTTTCATTCTTTTGCATGTTGCTGCCCAGTTTTCCCAACACTGTTTATTGAAAAGACTATATTTTTCTCAGTGGATATTCTTTCCTGCTTTGTAAAAGATTAATTAACCAAGTAATTATAGGGTTCATTTCCAGGTTTTCTATTCTGTTCCATTGACCTATGTGTCTATTTTTGTGCTAGTACCAAACTGTTTTGATTACTACAGCTTTATAATATAACTTGAAGTCTGTATTTGGGATGCCTCTAGCTTTGTTTTTCTTTTTCAAAATTGCTTGGGCTACTTGGGGTCTTTTGTAGTTCAATATAAATTTGGGGGGTTTTTGTTACAGTTTTGTGGAAAATGCTGTTGGTATTTTGATAGGCACTGCATTAAATCTGTAGATTGCTTTGGGCAGTATAGACATTTCAACAATACTTGTTCTTCCAATCCCTGAGCATGGAATATCTTTCTATTTCTTTGTGTTACCTTCAGTTTCTTTCATCAGTGTTTTATAATTTTCAAAACATAGGTTTTTCACCTCTCTGGTTAGGTTTATTCATTGGTATCTTATTTTTGGTGCAATTGTAAATGGGATTGTTTTATTAATTTTTCTTTCTGCTGCTTCATTGTTAATGTATAGAAATGCAACAGATTTTTGTAGGTTGAATTTGTATCCTGCAACTTTACTGAATTCGTTGATCGGTTCTGTTAGTTTTTTGGTGGAGTCTTTAAGGTTTTCTGTGTGTAATATCATGTCATCTACAGATAGTGAAAGTTTTACTTCTTTCTTACCAATGTGCATGCCTTTTCTTTCTTTTTGTTGTCTAATCACTGTGGCTAGGACTTCCAGCACAATGTTGAATAAAAGTATTGAGTGGTCATCCTTGTCTTGTTCCTGACCTTAAGGGAGAAGCTCTGTTTTTCCCCATTAAGTATGATGTTCAGTGTGGGTTTTCCATATATGGTCTTTCTTATGTTGAGGTGTGTTCTCTCTAAACCTATTTGTTGAGGGTTTTATCATGAATGGATGTTGTACTTTGTAAAATGCTTTATCTGCATTTATTGAAATTATTGTTTTAATCCTGAAATATGCTTTTAATCCTTTTTCTTATCGATGTGGCATATCACATTGATTGATTTGCAAGTGTTGAACCACCACCCTTGCATCCCAGGAATATATCTCATTTGATTGTGGTTAATGATTATTTTAATGTATTGTTGGACTCAGTTTGCTAGTATTTTGTTGAGGATTTTTGCACCTATGTTCATCACACACATTGGCTTGTACTTCCTCTCTTTCTTTCTCTTTCTTTTTTTTTTAAAGATTTTATTTATTTATTTGACAGACAGAGATCACAAGTAGGCAGAGAGGCAGGCAGAGAGAGAGGAAGGGAAGCAGGCTCCCTGCTAAGCAGAGAGCCCGATGCGGGACTCGATCCCAAGACCCTGAGATCATGACCTGAGCCGAAGGCAGCGGCTTAACCCACTGAGCCACCCAGGTGCCCCTTTCTTTCTCTTTCTTTTCTTTTTTTTTTTTTTTTCCCAAAGATTTTATTTATTTGTCAGAGAGAGAGATATATATAGAGAGAGCACAAGCTGGGGAAGCGGGAGGGGGAAAAAGGCTCCTCCTCCTCAGCAGGGAGCCTGATGTGGGACTCGATCCCAGGACCCGGAGATCATGACCTGAGCCAAAGGCAGACGCTTAACCAACTGAGCCACCCAGATGCCCTTCCTTTTTTTTTTTTTCCTTTTCTTTTCTTTTCTCCCTTTTTTTTTTTCCTTTTCTTTCTTATATCTTTTCTTTTCTTTTCTTCTTTCTTTTGTGGTGTCTTTTTCTTTTGTGGTGTCTTTATCTAATTTTGATCTCAGGGTGATACAGGCTACATAGAATGAATTTGGGAATTTTCCTTTTCTATTTTTGGAATAGTTTGAGTATAATAGGTGTTAACTCCTCTTTAAATGTTTAGTAGAATTCACCTATGAAGCCATCTGGTCCTGGATTTTTGTTCGTTGGGAGTTCTTTGATTGCTGATTGAATTTCCTTGCTGATAATTGGTCTTTTCAGATTTTCTGTTTCTTCCTGCTTTAGCTTTGGGAGGTCAAATGTTTCTAGGCATGTATCCATTTCTTCTTGGTTGTCTAATTTGTTGGCATGTAGTTTTTCATAATATTCTCTTATAGTTGTTTGTATTGCATTGGTGTTGGTGGTTATCTCTTCTTTCATTGGTGATTTTGCTTACTTTGAGTCCTCTCTCTCTTTCTTTTTTTTTTAAAGATTTTTATTTATCTATTTGACAGAGATCACAAGTAGGCAGAGAGAGAGAGGAGGAAGCAGGCTCCCTGCTGAGCAGAGAGCCCAATGCGGGGCTTGATCCCAGGACACTGGGATCATGACCTGAGCTGAAGGCAGAGGCTTCAACCACTGAGCCACCCAGCCACCCTCTCTCTCTCTTTTTGATGAGTCTGGCTTTTGTTCATCTTCTCAAAGAACCAGGTCTTGCTTTCATTGATCTGTTTCTCTGTTTTTTTAGTTTCTATATCTTTTATTTCTGCTGTAATCTTTATTATTTCCTTTATTTTGCTGGTTTCAGGTTTTAGTTGTTCTTTTTCTAGCTTCTTTAGGTGTAATATTAGGTTGTTTATTTGAGATTTTTCTTGCTTCTTGAGGTTGTCCTGTATTGCTATAAACTTCCCTCTTAGAACCACTTTTTCTGCATCCCAAAGGTTTTGGACCATTTTGCTTTCATTTTCATTTCTTAATATGATTTCTTCTTTGATCAATTTCCAAATCATGATTAAACTACCATTTTTATAACTTTGAATTCATTTTATTAATTCAGAGTTTAAAAATCTAACAGATACTATTCTTAGATATTTATGTGGAAGTTAAAAGAGGTAATGAGACTTACAATTTATATAATCAAAAATTTTGTAGTCAACAAGATTTAATTTACATTATACTATAGTTGCATATATATTGAGTGTAAAACTTTGTTTTCTCCATGTATCTCTAGTTCCTGTTACCTAATAAAAACGGTCCAATTGAATAAGCAACTAAATTTAAAGTTATGTGCAAGTTTTAACGTATTTTATTACTTTCTCTGTCTCCTTTACCTTTTTAACCTACTGAGCCACCCAGGCACCCCACCTTTACCTTTTTAGATTGTAATTTCATTACTTTTTTTAATGACATAAAAAATATTAGCAAGGATGTAATTGGAATCCAGAGTTTACACTCTTGTTTATAGTTCTTTTATCTAACTTACTTAGAGCAAGTTGTATAACTTTGTGCCTCAGCCTTCCTGGTTACAGAATTTAGATACTAAAATCAGTAATACAGAGTTGTAAGGCTTTTATCTACCCTACTTTAATGCAGTACTACTAAGATTGTTATGAAGTCTTATATTTTTTAATGTGTGAACAATTATACATTATAAAGTAATATATAATAAATATAGATAGTTATAATATAAATTATCCAAAGCAATTATAAAAAGACATTTAATTCAAAGTTGAATACAGGAATAAATTGCTGCAGTTTTGTGGAATATTATTACAATGGAAAAAAATTGTGTCTACCAAACTGTATATTCAAAATGTTATCATGGCACTAATGGACTGTAAAATTAGTACTTTAAATACATCCCAGTAAGAATTATTATGAGACTATATTTCATGTTTTTAAAATATCTACAAAAATATATATATATATAAAATATAAAATATCTACTATATAAAATTATTTTACTTCATATATTTCCATGCAGAAGTTAAATTACAACTATGTTTTTATTAGCTATGAATTATATAATTCTGAAATTTATTAGATTAAAATGCTTTAATAAAATACTATCTCCTTTGCTGAGTTTGTATTATTTTTATCAATAACTATATCTAGAAATTATGTGAAATTATGTCTGTAATATTTAGTGATTCTTCTTATACATTAGTGAATCAGTAAAATGGCCTTTGTTGTTGGTGGTGATGGTGGTATGTACTTCTGCTCAGACCCCTTTGATTTGCGCAGGAGGCATTAGGTGTAAAGTAGTCAAATAAATCTGACTCCTGGGCATTTTTACTATTTTACCTGATTACAGATCATTCAATTTCAGACCATGTTAGGTGGAGAACTAAGATATTACAAGAAGAAACAGAGAAGGCATTACTGAATGAAGGATCTTGATGGAAGAGATTATGTAGAAGTAAAGGTTGTTTTTGGTTTTTTTTTTTTGCATTTGGAATAGTGGTATTTTTATTATTCAATTCAAATAGTCAATGAATATTCTGTGGGCACCTCTAATGTAAGTTTACTAAGTAGGCACTAGCCACATTTCTGGCCCTCATGAATAAGGCTAGAAAAGACAGAGATGATTCTGCATGATAATATGCCTTCTTTGTTTCTGGCTGGTATTCAGATAATTCTAAAACAAGGAATAATGTTAATTATATAAGGGCACAGAGTTATGTGTGAGCATCACAGAAAATTTCAGATGCATGTAATACATGTAATTCCTTTTTTATTTTAAAGATTTATTTGAGAGAGTGTGTGCATGTATGTGCAGGTGCCCATCGGCACCTGTGAGTTGAGGGAGGCTCGGAGGGAGAGAATCTTCAAGCCCACTCCCAGCTGAGTACCTAGCCCAAGACAGGGCTGGATCATATGTAACATATGTATACATATGTAACATATGTAATTTCTAACAAAGAGACCTCTACTTGAAATGTTTGATCCAATTTTGATTTTTAGAAAGAGTTATTGAACACTCATTGTGTGCTGGATATGGTAGACTAGGCTGAGGCTAATAAGGCTTACCTTTTTCCTCAAGAAGTTATCAGTCTTAAAGTACCCTCTTTAATGAAATTATACCTGCTGGTACATTTCCCCAGTAAATGGCTATTTTTGCATTACAATTTTGTTCTTTGTTAAAGAAAATTTCTTCCAGGATACATGAATAAATGTTTGTACTTAAAACTTAGTGAATTAGTCTATTTCCTTTTTCCTTCCTTCCTGCCCCTTTCTTTCTTTCTTTCTTTCTTTCTCTTTCTTTCTTCCTTTCCTTTCCTTTCCTTTCCTTTCCTTTCCTTTTTTTGATATGTAATGTAACATTGTTCTCTTGGCCAGTGTTGTTTAGCAGAATTTGCCAATCCATTATATGAAAATAAGCATCATGGTTGGTACAAAAGGACTGATTTAGTTATTGGGATTGCTATGATTTGTTTAACTGTGGTAAAATAAGTGTCCCTGCTAAAGCCATATTATACTACTAATTATATGTAAAGTGTATACTTCATTTTATGTATATTTCAGTACCCAAAGGAAACAGTTTGCACTATGCAAATATCTTTGGTTGGTTCATTTGATCTCTTTAGATTAGAACAGAAAATTAAAAACCTATACTTAGGTTTGAATATTCCCAAATTATTCAGTTGTGTGTTCTTTAAAAAGAAACATAAAAATTCTTTGTAAGACTGTTTCATGTTATAGATTAAGTCATGCTTTTAAAATGTCAGTGCTTACTGACACCTCCAGAAAACATTCCTCTTTATTTCTCCTCACCTACGTCATACTATCCGTGCAAGTCTGCAATGTTTTGATCTAATTGCATTATTCCAGTATTTCATATCTCCAACTTTTTTCGTGTATCCGTGTTCAAATGCATCTATGAAAACTGAACTTGATATACCTATGGTATATTCTATATCCTTTAATACTCCTGGGTCATCATCTTAGAGCTTTGTCTCCTCAGTTTTGCTTACACCCTACATCCAGTCTATCAATCAGTCAATCAGCAAATCCTAATGTTTCTCCTTTTAAAATACGCACATTTTCCCCCCATTTGACAACTACTCACCAACCTCCACTTCTACCACCCTGGTCCAAGATACTATCATTTTTGTTGCCCATATCATTGACATGACTTCCTTAGCAACTCTCTGTGCTTTAGCGTTACCTGATTATAGTGGATTCATAACGCTGTAGTCAGAGTAACACTTTTAAAATAGATTGCATAATGTTTCCACTCTGTATTCTCCAGTGACTGCCAAAGCCATTTTGTTATTTTTTATTTTTTACATTTATTCCAATATAGTTAACATACAGTGTTACATTAGTTTTGGGTGTACAATATAGTGTACCAAAGCCATTTCAGAATTAAAAGTCCCTCTATGACAAGAACTTCCACCAGCCATGCCACCCATTACCATCTGGCCTCATCTTGTGTTATATACCTCAAGAACACAGTTCCTGAAACCGTATCAAGCAGGTTCCTGCCTTAGGGCCTTTGCACTTTCTGTTCCCTGCCTGATACACATTCCATGTTGCTTACTGCTTCTTATCTTTTTATGTCTCTGATTAAATGTTACCATCTTAAACATTGATGACCCTACTTTAAATTGTCCCTTCAAATCCAGCAATTCCATTCTCCTTCTCTGCTTTGCTTTTTACCTAGTGCTTTACACTATGTGAAATATTTATTTACTTGTTTGATGTCTCTCTGTTCCTCTACTAGAATGTAGATTTCTTCAGAGCAGAGATTTTTATTTTGTCCACTGCTGTATCTGCCATATCTAGACCAGTGTTTGGTAATAATAGGAATAACAAATACTTAATTGATGGAGGAAGGAAATATGGTAGATATCAACCATGCCATTTCCTACCAGCCAGTAAAATGATAAAAATTCTCTAAAATTATGATCTCATCACAACTTTTTACCTTTATAGGTTTTTATGCACATGTCCTCTCCCCCTCCCCTCCATACTTAGGAGCTAAAAATATAAAATTGCAAATTTAAAAAGTAACCCACATAGAATCCTCTTCCCTGTTTGGGTGGAGCATGTGCTTTGATGTTAAAAATACTAGGTTTGAATCCCAGCCTGTCCCTGATGGGCTATGTAATCCAATTGCTCATGTAAACCTCTCTGAGGTTAATAGTATCTCCCTTCTTAACCATTTTTTTACCTTCAAAAGTGACAGTGTCATATGCAATAATAATAATAATAAAGCGTGGTCATGTTGATAATGTTCATTAAATGCCTGGCCCATGATAGTTGCTTAGTCAAATTATATTATTTCTGGCCATTCTTTCCTAATATTAGATGATATAAGCACAAAGGTTCAATTAAAAGAAACTATAAATTTAAAGGGACCTGTTTTTTTTTTATTTTAGCATCAGTGTTTCTACTTTCTAAGCCATTTATTTCAGATAAGTGGCTAAATATCTCTAAGTGTTAAGATCCATATATATAATCCAGCCAACTTACATACATAAACATAAGAGCTGCCCAAGTACAGAAAATTTCATTTTTTTGCCTTAAAATAGAAGTTCATATTTTTTAGAGCTTTTATTAAAGTAACAGTATTCTTTTAACTGATGAATTTAAAGTTAGATTATTTTAATTCACTGCTTTTTTCCTTCTCTGGTACCATATGGTAGACATTCAATAAATTAATAAATTATTTATGAGGTTTTTACATTAAAATTTTGAGTTCAGAGACATACTTTGTTTCTAATTAAACATAAATACTTTAAGTAATGATTCAGTCTTCCCTCATCTAAACTTATCTTTTGTCCTTGAATGTTTATAAGTGTTTTGAAAAATTAGCTCACTTTTGGCTATTTTGATTATTCTTGTTGAGGGTTAAAAATATGTAGACTGACTGTTTTCCACAAAAGTAAAACACTTAATTAAAAAGAAGCATATATATGCAAAATTATTTACACACTTCTCAAGCAAAATGTCTTAAGAACCATAACATAAAATATCCCTCTTGGAGATTGTAATTTTCTAGTTCAGTGTTTCCACAAACGGCCACTAACCATCTTCATAGAAGTTAGCAAATCAAGTGTGAAAGACCTATTTGTTTGTTAAATAATTTATTACACAGGATTACCGATTTCTTTAACATCACTACATGTGGTTATTTAGTATATGTCCATATAGCAAAACACAGATGACAAATGTTAGGGAGAGAATTTTGGATACTATTACTCAAACTTTTAGGAATTTTGAATAATAGAAAACCCATTGCTATTATATGTTTTCAAATTTAAAATGTGAGAAAAGAAGAAAAAATGCTGCTCCAAATTCTCATTCGTTTATAATTTGAACTAGGGCATATTTTCAGTTGGGGAAAGTAATTTGTGGTGGTGGTATCTGTTTTGAGTAGAGAATATTTTTATTTCATACCTAGCCTACTTTACTCAGACTTCTAGTATTCTAGTGAAGTATTGTATCACATTATACAAAATTAAGGTGAACAAAAATGTAAAGATATTCCTGAACGGTAGAGATGTACCTCTGAAAAGGTTAATGGTCTTTAATGACAGAAAAGGTAGCCTATTTAAAAGAGACTGCCATAATTTTTTAGAGGTATTTTACCAGTTCAGAAAAAGTGTGAGTATATGGGATTGTGTATTTTTAAATCTTTATTCAAGAAATAGAAGCTCTTCATTCATAACCTATACAAGTAGAAAGAAGGGTAGTGTAAGATGGGATTTTATAATAGTATCATTTAACTAAAGAGCTAATAAAAATGAAATGTGGTGTTTACTTGTTATGGAAGATAAAACATCAGAAAACTATTTGAGATAAATGTCTGAGGATCTTTACCAGAGTTGGTATCCTTAGAGTCTATAGTAGAATTTTCTAACATGAGCAGTGTTGTGAGTTATTGAAGAATTTCCTTATTAGTGCTATTTAAGTTATACCTCACTTCTCACCCTTTTGTTTTGTGTACTCTGCCCATAGAAGTGCAAGAGATAATTTTTAAAGATGTTTCCTGTGGTCTGCCCTGCTGAACTCCCAAGTCAGTATCTCCTTTTTAGCTCAAAATTATTCTCTATGGAAGGTTCTTATTATTGTCTTAATCTCAGTTAACATAATATAGACTTGTATTTTGTAAGTGTGGACTGTTAATTACTCATCAGATAACCTGAATGGTGTCTTTGATGAATGTTCATCATTTGAATTCAATGGAAAAAAGCAAAGCAATATTATTCCCTACTCAAAAATACTGTATGCACTCTGAGTTACATTTTGTAATAATTTGTTAATTGTAATAATTTGTTAATTTATTATAATTTACATTTATAATACTTCCTAGAATAAATGGGGATGACAGTAATATGTTCTGAAATGTATGGTTCATAAATTTAATTATTACTGTGGTCACATTGGTTAAACCAAGAATAACTTTACTGGGTTTATAAAATTTGGCCAAGATAGTCCAACAAGTACTTTTACATTAATTTCCTAAGCTGAATTTAGCATAGGATATCCTAGAGCTGAACTTTTAATATAGTGCCAATGTGAGGTATCACTTGAATAAAAAGCATTTGCTCTGAGAACTCACTTAAAAACTTCTGGTCTGATAGGATATTTTCACCTTTCCAAATTAAGCTTTGAAAAATGTAGTAACTAGTCACAGAAATGACTCTTGGTCCTACGAGTCTTACCAGTGTGATCTGTCAGATGCATGGGGACAACAGAAGAGTTATAGGAATTTACATCATTTTGTGAGAGGAAGTGTGTGTGTGTGTGTGTGTGTGTGTGTGTGTGTGTGAAAAGTGGGAGGTATGTGTAAACAATTTTCCTCTAAATCTAAGTAAGTTTTCCAAGTTGTGACAAACCATTGTAAATTTATATCCAGACTGACTGCAACAATGCCTTTTCAATCCAGTGGTCTGGCATCTCAAAAGGCAACAATGGTCATCAAAGTTAAGCATATAGGTACATAAATATTACATTGAACTTTGGTCTTTGTACCTACAATGTCATAAACAACTGTATTATATAACTGACTTACCAAGAGAATTTATCATTATTCCATAATTTCCCAACTTAAAAAAAAGCTTCTTATTTATGTTATTTGTCTTATAAGATTGTTCCACTAGTTCCCTAATTTACTATTGATTATACATGCTCTAGTACTCTTGAATAATGTATGAGTGCAACTGGATTCTATGATATGTTTTGTGAATTGGCCTCTCTTCCCACTTCATTGGACCTCATCTGCCCTTTCAGTTCTCATTTATTGATTCTGGAAGCTATGGATTGGATAATGATAGACTTTGTAATGAAAGCACAAGCTACTATTTTTGCAGCTGTTGAAAATGAGAATTAGCTAGAAAGTGTAGAATTACAATTACAGGAGATGGTGCTGCATATTTTTGGGTGGTAGTAAGATCTGTTGTGTTATCTTAGCAGTTTCATCAAAGGGAATGGTTCAAAATGGGACAAGCAGAAGTACTTAACACAAAAATGTGAAATGACATTCTTAGAGTTAAAATATCCATATAGTGGTAGGTGAGAAAAAAAACTGCTTTAACTTCAGTCTTACTGAGATAACACTGCTGTGAGAAGTATTGAAATATGACTAAGCTTGTGTGAACCTGGAGAAAAGACTTTAGGTCAGCTGGGGCTCAATAAATGTGGAGGTAGAATAATATTGTATACTCTTACTATACTCTATTACTATAGTTAGCCTAATTCTTTCTCTAAAAGCAAATCCAAAGATATCACACTTCAGTTAATTATGGTAGGGTTTTGTTTGTTTGCTTGCTTGCTTTTTATTTTTGGTTTTTGCAAAACAAAGATTTAAAATGGTTTTGTAGTATAGAGGACATGCTCTTAAGCTTTTCTTGCATTCTTGATCCAAGGGAGCACTCACAAATCTACCAGTTGAATTATTCAGGAAAGTGTAGTTATCAATAAACTTACCCAAGAATATATTGAATTCTATTTCTTTGCTAAATACAAATTATATACTTTTTATATAGTAACGGAATAAGTTATTAAAAATAAAATATCAAGCTAAACAGCAACAATAGAAACGGGGGGGAGCCTATTCTCATCACTGCACAGTCTTTTAACCCTTTGCAGTATTTTTTTTTTCCTGTTTTTTTACTTCTGGCTATTCATACTGAAGGACAAAGCATTAATACTTTGACAATTACCTTGACCTGAAAGACACATGCTTTTTTTTTGGCTGATACTATGTAAAATTGATTGAAGTGGTTAATTGGACTCATTATAATTTTGGGGTTTAGGCAAAATTGAATTTCCTTCATATCAAAAAAACAAAGACAACTTTCCAAGTACTTAAAAATTCTAAGTCTCATTGTCTCTTTTCCAAGTCTTACTATTTGCTTTTGAGAAAATAACTTTGTCACCTTAGTTCTGCAATGAAAGAGATACTCCTTGAGAAAGCTTAGTATTTCTTTTATCATTCAGTATAAACTTGAATGCCAGGAAACTACAAGTTTTTTTAAAGATATAATTGATACATAGCACTATATAAGTTTAAGGTATACAGTGTAATGATTTGACTTACACATATTGTGAAATGATTACCCTAATAAGTTTAGTTCAACATCTAAAATAGATAGCAAAAAAAAAAAAAAAGGGTAAAGAAATGTTAAAAATTTTTTTCTTCTAATGAGAACACTTGGGATCAACTTCCTTAACAACTTTCACATATACCATCCAACAGTGTTAACTGTAGTCATCATGTTGTTCATTACATCCCTAGGACTTATTTACCTTATAAGTGGAAGTTTGTACCTTTTGACCACTTTCCTTCAATTCCTCCTTTCCCTATCCTGGTATTGCCTCTGGTAACCAGAAATCTGATTTCTTTTTCTATGAGTTTGTTGTTTGTCTGATTGGTAGATCCCATATATAAGTGAAAGCATACTGTATTTATCATTCTCTGTATGACTTATTTCACTTAACATAATGCCCACAAGGTGAATGTACATTATTGAGGAGACTACAGTTTTAATCCTCAAGCAGCTGATGTGAATCTTTGAACTGGTTTCTTAAAATCTTTTTCTTCCATGTCATCATCTCTTAACTGTAAGTACTATCACACCTATCTGAATCATACACATCTTAATACTAAAATACTCAGGGTGCCTGGGTGGCTCAGTCCATTAAGCATCTGCCTTCGGCTTTGGTTATGATCTTAGGGTCCTAGGATGAGTCCCACATCCATCCGGCTCCTTGCTTAGCAGGGAGTCTGCTTCTCCCTCTCACTCTGTGCTCTCCCTCCCTCTCACTCCCTCTCTCAAATAAACAAATAAAACCTTTAAAAAAAATACTAAAATACTCAATGGTCTTCACAATGTTGTGCTATTTCTAGCTTAAGTTAGCTGAGGATTGAACAGTTATTCAGTTGCTTTTAATGTGGCTAGACTGAATTCTTTCATATAAGCAAATATTCTATATAACCATGTATAGTTTTTTAAACTCTGAAACTTTTACTTAAGCCATTTTTATTGAAAAACTAAATACACATCCCTTAACTTTTTAAAAAATAGTAAATATGTTATTTCTTTTTTAGATCTAGATCATTTTAGGAATGACCTCACCATACTTTAACCCAATGATATCCTCACAAACTTTTTTAAAAATGTAATCCTATTTTCACTTATACTAAATGACCCCAATGCTAGAGTTTTCTGTTTTTAAATATTTGCTAATCATTTATTGTCAGGTAATAACAACTTAACAGGACTAAGACTAATAGTATTTATTCCCCCAATTAACATTTTATGCTTTGAAACTTTGAAACTTTGTTCTGTTTTTATAGAACGAAGTACAAAGATGATGTGAATAATTTTTTTTTTTTTTTTAATTTTGAGGGCCTCTAGTGATTAAAGAGGTGAGTTGTTGACTTACTGAATAGGTGGCTTCTGGATAAGTGAGCTTTACAACAATTCTTGAATAGAAATTTGGTAATGTCCAGGTTTTAATTTGAATAAAATATTATAGATTAAACCAGTCAACTCTAAAATTTTCTATGGGCTTGATTTTAAAAGCCAAAATAATGGAAATTACTCTCCTAAATGTTAATACATCAAACTAATGAAATAAAAATGAAATCACTAAGAAACAAGCTGTTAATTGCATAGGAAATGCCAGACAGCAGAGTTGATGGGCACCTTTTTCTACAAAACTATCAAGAGCATGAAAATAATCCTAATTTGTAGATTTGCCTAAGATAATAACTATTCCTAAGAGTTATTTTTGCTAATGGCAGCATGGAAAAAGACAGTAAAAACATGGGGCAATTTGTTTTGTGAAACTGGTATAATAATTAATTACAACCTTGGCCCAGTAATTCAGTAGTCACCTTGCCAGAGTAAGTTCAAAGTCACTTAGGTGGTTCGTTTAAGTTTATGATTTCAAAATATTGAATTAGGCACTGTGGGCTGGAAAGGAACATAGATTAGTGAGTTAAACAGATATCTCAGCCAAATAAAGCTCCAGCCCTGGCACAGTTTCTGACTTCGCTGGATGACTTGAGCAAGTCACTTAACCTCCCTGTCCTTTAAGTCTCTGCCCAATACCTCTGAGAAATGTAGAAAGAAGTTAAATTAAATAGAACTGTACCTGTTGGCAAAAAGTAGATGAGCGGAGCACCTGGGTGGCTCAGTCAGTTTAAGCATCTAACTCCTGGTTTCAGTTCAGGACATGATCTCAGGGTCAGGAGATGGAGCCCTATGCAGGGCTCCATGCCCAGCAGAATCTGCTTGAGATTCTCTCTCTGCCTGCCCCCACCCTTGATCTCTCTCTCTCTCAAATAATGAAATAAATCTTTTTTTTTTTTAAGTGAGAATTGCTAGTAAGCTAATATACCTCAAAAGGCTATAATTTTAATTGTGCAACTTTTGATCATTGAATAAGTTATTAACCTTTAGGCACAGTTCTCTAAAAGATTTCAGTGTGTGATACTCTGCTAACATTTTAGTAGAGATCAATTTGCATCAATAAATTCAGTTCATTTCCTAGTCTAAGTCCATAGTAGGCCAGATAGCCTTCTGAATAAGGTTTATTATCAAGTACTTTAATTTCAGCAAATTGGTTAATCCAAAATCCATAACTACTGAAAAGCTCAAGCTTGAATAACTAGAACCTTTCTCTGTACTCAATTCCCTTGAAAAGAAATTACAAGTTTAAACATTGACTAGACATGCCTAGTTTCTCTTACTGGGCCTATACAGATTACTCTGGCATCTAAAATACCATGGCCTCTGCTGATTCTGAGATATGCAAGATGCATGAGCGCCTTTTCATTTAGCACCCTCACATTCAGACTGCTATCAGACACCATCATCATCACCTATAACTTGGCACTTATCTAATGTTTCAAAATGTACATAATATTTTATAGGCCTTATCTGTGCATTTATTCATATGTGCATGCATTTATAGACATTTACTCAGTGCTAGGCACTGAAGCTAGAAAACGGTCAAGTCCTGGGCAGAAATATGAACATCCTGTGGTGATGCTTTAGGAGGACCACAATACAACCAAAAAGCTGCAAATGGAGCCTAAGGAAAGGCTATAAGGAAGAGATAATTTTGGAGCAGAATATTGAAGATTTTCAGACAGAAGAGGGAGGGTTTCTGGAGAGGAAAGGCACAGCATTATCAAGAGCCAGGACCAGCTGAGGAAGAGTGAAGCCTTTGGTGAAGTTGTAGAATAGGTTCTGTGGGACTCCTGGGGGAAAAGAAGTGTCAAGAATCAAAGCTAGAAAAATAAAGTAGGGAGACCTTTCAAGAACAAAGAAGCTTGGGCTTGGCCTCTAGACGGTGGAGGAGAGGTATGGTTAGCTCTATTCTGTAGAGATGATTTTGCAACAGTGAGGGGTGGATGGTGGGAGGGTGTGGGATGTGACCTTGGAGCAGGAGGGGTTAGGAACAACTAAAAGCCTGAATCTGAATAGTGGCCATTAGCCTAAAGAGGAAGAAATGGATCTGAGAAAGATTTGGATGAGTGAAGAGGACTGGTGATCAGCTATATGAAGAATTGAAAGAAAAGTAAGTGTCAAGGCTTTTGGTTTGGGCAACTGAGTAGATAATGTCCTCATTATCCAAGATGAATGATACAAGAGAAGCAGTGGATTATGCAAGGGAGATACTTGAGGTCCATCTTGGGCACCCCTACTAGGTCTGAAATGCCAGGATAACCGGAGATGTTACAGTGCAGTTAGAAATACGAACTTGGAGCCTAGAAAGGTTTAAGGTTAGTGATAGAGATTTGGCAGTCTTCATTATGTGGTCAAAGGCAGAGAATAAGTAAGATTGCCAAGGACAAGCAAAAAGATGAACAGGCTGAGGATATATGTTGGAAAACATCATCATAGCTGATAATGAAAAATTATGACTTGTGGAGGACAGAATATGAGGACAAGACTGGTAAAATTGTGATCTCATTAGCAAAAGTGAGGAAATCAGAGAAGGAAATTTGATGTTTAGTTTTAGACAAGTTGAAGACTTTTCTTTCATCATCAGTAGGCAACAAGACATGCTTCTTTATATCTGAATTGTTTCCATTTATCAATTATATATTTTTTAAAGGCTATCTGACCCTCACTAAAAAATGTATATGTTGGAAAGGCCACTGGATTGGGAGTCAGAAAGTGCTTGAGTTTGTTCTGGACCACTATTCATTCAAATATTTATTAAACATGTACTATGCTAGATATTGGGTTGCAGTGGTAAGGTATCTGTCCCCATGGAGCTTACAAATAGAGAAAATGTAATCAAATATGCACAAATAAATATGTAAATACATGTGTACTAAATGATTTTAAACAGCAGTTGTAGGATATGTGTGAATTTAAAACATAGAGATCAAGACCTCTCCTAAAATGAGGGTTAGGAAAGGCTTTTTTTGAAGAAATAATAGTTGAGATTTGATTAAAGTGGAAGCAGAAATAGGGGACAGTTTTCCAAGAAGAGAGGATAACATATACGAAGAGCTGACAAAAGAAGGAAGCATGGCCATTTTGAATTTCTGAGAGTAGGCTATATGGATAGATTGGAGAGGATAAAGTAAAAGAGCCTTTGAATGGGTCTGGTGAGATGGGAAGAGTCTAGATTATTGAAGATTTCATAAGTCTCCAGATATTTATTCTGGACAAGAAGTGGTGGGTGCTTCTACCAGAGTGGTAGTGAAGAAGGAACGAAGTAAACTAATATGTAAGACATTTTAAAAAGTAAAATCAGCAGAACTTGAAAAATTAGTGTGGGTGGGGTGTGGGAGTCAAAGATGAATCTCAGGGTTTTTTCTGGTTTGCACAACTGGATGATGATGTTGCCATTTTACCAAGAGGGAGATCCCTGGAAAAGCAACTAGATTTGTGGGGGAGTGGGAGTTCATAAGCTCAGTTTAGGGTATGCTGAGTTAAAGAAGCATTTGAAATATCCAGGTGAAGATTCCAAAATAGGCATTGACACACAGATCTGAAGGAAAGGACTAGAAAAAAGGAAGCAACAAGGCAGGAGTCATTGGACCATAAATGGAAATATAAAACACTGGTGTGGACAGGATCATAGGGATAACAGTGTCTGTGGAGAGGAGGGCCTCAAATCAAACCTTTAAAAGGAATTAAAACATATAAAGTCCAGGTAAAGAAAGATAACATAGCAGATGAGAGTGAGATCATGTGACCACATAATTAGTAAGAAAAGCAGGAAGAAAGTGAGTATTTTAGGAAGGAGGGAAGGAGTAATCAGCAAACACTGTGCCTTTGGGCAGTGCCTATAATCTGCTTGTTTACCCGTTAAACAGGTAATGTTTGTCTGCATATCTCAGATCATTGTTGATCAGATCTGATACTGTTGATCTGATCAGATAAGATCTGCTAATGTTTGAGAAATGTTGAAATCTGTCATTTTTATTATGTAATCATTCTCAGTTCCCAGGGCTTCTTGTTTGGTTGGTTGGTTTTTAACACTGGGACCATTCAAACTCTTATCTTACTCTTCCAGGCCTCTTTAGAACAATGAAAGAGCCAAAAAGATAGGAATTTGAACATGAAAATATTCCTAGTTCTTTTGCGTAGTTGCATGGGAGCAATTATATTCAGGATCTGGAGCGTCTCTCCCACTTACTTTTCTCTCCTGCGGTTCCCCTAGACACCTGGAAGTCCCCAGAAACTATTTTGGGACTTGTGGGTCAAGGCTTGAGTGCCTCCATTCTGTAAATAAAACCACTGGGTAATCAGTTCTCTGTGATTAAAGTGCTGGCTAAGGATGGAAAAACTTTTGGTATTCAGAGGATGCTGTATTGGTACACTCTTCCTTCATCTTAAGGGTTAATTAGTGACACATCACAAGCTGTCCCCACTTTGACTTCTGGAGTGGTCATTACTTAATCTTTTCAAAGACGGAAGGCCAGATGATAGGGGCCTCTTCCTGCAGATCTCAGACATCCAGTCACCTAGGACAGTGATTGTCCTTTACCCTCACTGCTGAAAAGTAGAGCTAACTAGCACCAAAACCTCACTCTTCCTGTAGGTCACTGTGGCAATAGTCTCAACCACAATAGACTACTGTGTACAAATGATTCATTTCCAGACTTCTGCTTTCCTTTAAAGAGTCAGCTGTCATGTGCTGCCTGTGACTCATTCAAGCTCCTTTGCCCCAGGGAAATAAGCACTCTCAAGATTCCTGAGTTCCAGGCTCCTCTGGGAAGCCAAGATAGTCATGTTGTTTTTATGATGGTGCAGCACAGAAGCATTCTCACTAATTCCCACATGCTCTACTGCCAGTTAAAGGACCATTGTTTCTGAGCCTAAGAACTAAGAGAGAAGGGAATTTGTGTTGCTTTGATTATGCAGGCCAAAATTAAGCCAGTTGTAGCATGTAAACTATTAAAGAGCTAGTAAGTATTTCCACAGTGATTCAGAGGGTGAGAGATGGCCATACATATACTTGATATTTTAATTCCATATTTTGCTTATCAGGGAATGCAGAGACTTTTGGAAATTTCAGAAAGTGACCTTGAACTTTTCAAACTCAATAAACTATGTTTGCCTAATGAAGCTCTACAAAGAGCACTGATCTTATGTTTGTTTTCCCCCTTCTTGTTTTTAAAAATTGACATGGTTTTCTAACCTGTGGTTTTTTACTTAGCAAACTGAGAAATTTAGTAGTTTTAAATAAGGATTTAATATTGAGGAGGAAGTTTTGGTAGTCACACTTTCTTAATCTCATTTCCTGAGCACCATCTCACCAACATCCTTTATATTCCAGAATCGGGTCAGCTGTCATGCATTTTTGCCAAATGTTCATACTGTTGAGGCCAGAGACAGATGAATCACTTATTGCCGAACTAAATTAAGCTAAAATGTGCCATTTGCAGCATCTCTCTTACAGAATTATTCCCTGCTACTACTTGTGTCAGTATATTTTGGATGCTTGGATATATTATATTCATAAATCAAATGAACAAAGGCAAAAAATGTTTTAAATGTGTGTAGGAGCTAAAAAACCTTATGTTCTTTTTCCCCCCTAATATAAATGAAAGCTAATTATGTAACTAAATGTCAAATCTAGTCTATATAGTGATTTTTAGATACTATCAACCTTGACATTATTGGCAACCATTTTATGGACAAACCATATTTTATAGTTTAGTCTCATATAGTATAAATGAAGTCAAGTTCGGTTTACTGGATATTTATTTTAAATAAGGAATATCATAACCTGGATAATGTGAACATTTAATTTTATGGTTAAAACCTGTTTAATGAAGATCTGTTTCATTGAAAATACATACTGGTTGCCTTTAATCAATAACAAACTAAAACCAAGCTTTTTCTATGATGAATAGCAACTTCACTAAGATAGAATGGATATAACTTTTTGTGACTCTCCCAGTTTATTTCCAGTGATTTAAGGAAATTTCACATTGTTCTTAAAGCAAAACTCAGGGAAATTTAATTTTTAAAAATTTCATGAATTTCATTAGTAACAGAATAGTATTCTGAGGTCAAAAGATTATCATTAATGGCAGTTGATCAAATTCACAAACTTATTGAGCATCTCTTTTATTAAAGACATTGGAATAGGGGCACCTGGGTGGCTCAGTGGGTTAAAGCCTCTGCCTTCAGCTCAGGTCATGATCCCAGGGTCCTGGGATCGAGCCCCACATCCCTGCTCAGCAGGGAGCCTGCTTCCTCCCCCACCCCCCGCCTGCCTCTCTGCCTACTTGTGATCTCTGTCTGTCAAATAAATAAAATCTTAAAAAAAAAAAAAAAAAAGACATTGGAATAAAACTTAAAGGATACCAAAAAATAATAATAATAATAATAACATCCCCACCACCACCTCCCCACACGGGGAGCTTTTAATTTAACAGAAAGGTAGTTACACAGTGAACAAAGTTTAATAAGAATTTAAAACCAGTAATTTAACTAAAGTTGTCATGGTATATAGCATATGCTTAATTACCAAATGAGTGATACACTATAGGCATTCAAAAAAGGCAAAGAACACTTGCAGATGTAATCAGAGAGGAAGTTACAGGAATAGGTGGGATTTGAGCCAAGCCAACTATTAATAATTTTACCAATTGTGGGCTAGAAATAGAAACAAAGCATGTTTGGTGTTGGAGTGACAGCTCTGTGGGGCAGCTTCTATCTAATTATCTGCCTACATCCACATAGTGATTCATATGTTTGTTTTCTAGTTCACAATTTACTGAAGGCCATTTGTCTAAATATGATGGCAGTTACAGTGTTGGCACCCCCTTTTGTAGAGTTGATTGGGCTGAAGTGTAAAAAATATACAAAGTGTCTCATTGTAAAAGATCATCTATGCTCTGAAGATAGACATTTGTTAATACTCAAGAGAAAAAACATTTACAAACTCAAGTTGATAAAGGTAACGAGAACTTATTAAAAAAAAATAGTCTTGAACTTCAGGTGCCTGAGGGTCCTGTTAAAAATACAGATTCTGAATCTGTAGGTCTGGAGTAGAACCTGAGAATCTGTGTCCATCAGTTTCTCTGAAGAAGTAGATGATATGGTCTCTGCACTGTGAGCAGCAAGATCACAGAGAGAATGACACCACGGTTCAGGGAGGGCTATGTCTTCAACAGTAAAACCCCATTGAAGGAAAATAGCAATATTGTTAGAGTTTTGTGAGAATAAAGGACAAAAGCCACATAAAATGCTCTATCTTTGCCTTTAGCACGAAAGCAAGAAATTATCAAAGTCACTGAACAACTGATTGAAGCCATCAACAATGGAGACTTTGAAGCTTACACGTGAGTAGAGGCACACTTACTTTGCTTTCGTGCATATGACAAAATATTTTCTATGTGAATGCATTCTTCAGTGTACCAGAATTCATGTATATTTAACCCCAGGTTGATGTTAGCAGTAGTTTTATTTCAAGGTATAAATTAAGTGTCCCCAGAGGAGAAATAAATGTAGGATCGAGAGAGGAAAGACAAGAACTTCTCATAGCAGGACTGGGGCTTTCTCTGGCAATTTACAGACTTGTAATCACCAGCACCTCTGTGTGGGGAAGGCATTCCAGGCAGAGCATCCATGAGAGCAAAACTATGAGAGAGAAAAGCACAAAAAAAGGCATTTTGTTTTAAGAAATGTTTTGCCTCACACTCTTGAGGTTCTGGGACAGCGAGAGAGAGAGATCAGGAGGCAACGTAAGGCAGCCTTCTTCCTCTTCTACCTCAACTCTATCTCCATCTCTTTTATGAGTTTGTTTCTTAGGTAACAATTTATTTGAAGGAAGGTCCAAATGCTTAGTTTATGAACTACTGGATCATAGAGTGTGTAAAGGAAATTACTCCAATCAAATAAAAATAAAGCATTCAAATAAATAGGGCATGAAGGCTTATTTCACAAAGTATGTGGGTCAATAAGCTAGCTATTTGGGTGAAGATTAAAAAATCAGTCTAAGCCTTCCCCTTACTCCATACAAGTGAGCTCCTCTTGAATGAAAGAGTTAAATGCAAAAAAGAGATTGAATTTGATCTCTGATTGGAATAATTTTTCTAAGTTTAAAAGCAAAGGAAATAATCACAAATGAGAAGATAAAATGATTAGGCAACCCAAATAGATAAAACTTGTATACTTAAAAAAAAAAGCCAAAATAATAATTTTAAAAAGCCAAAATTTGCAAATTTCAAGGCAAGAGCATTTTCTGCCCATGAGTTCAGCAGGGATAAGAACTGCTGACAACCAACGGGGTGCAGATCCTGCAGGACTATGGTGACTTTCCTGGATGGGGTATAAAGAGAAACAAACCTTTAGGTTAGTTGTGGTAGCAGGAGTTGGGGGGACATGTAGCTCATATATACCAGAAAGCATTTATGAAGTTTCAAATTGTTTTAGCCCTCTAATTTTACTTATAACAAAAATGTAACATGGTGTGGATTTTTAATGTAAAGCATGGATAAAAATTATAAACATTTTTTGAAGCAGCATTCATAATAGTGAAAAATTGGAAGCATCTGTCCAACATTAAGGTAACCAGTAAGTAATATGTGGTGCATTTGGTACAGTAGATGTTTTTGCAGTTTCTGGCACTCTGGCAAAATGCTTATGATATAGTCATGATGTCCATTAATTATTCCAGCTACAATTTTAAAAAAGCATTAAAAATGGAATGAGATATGCCCAATTGGTTTTAAAAAGGATAAAAGAACATTGCCTTGGGAAATGCAATTATGTGTGAAGTTTTTTTTTTCTTTTTTTCCCCAATTTTATGTAAGGTATTTCTTTTTTCATCAGTTACAAAGAGTCAAATATAAAATAATGGAAAAGAGTAATTGAGGGTAAGAATTAAATCCAAGATTGCTACTTATAAATTGTATATGTGCATATAGATGCAAACACATGCATATACATATGTATTTGTATCAACTATTTAGCATGATTTAAAATAAATACCTGAAATGAAATAGTACAATATGAAGTTTGAAAGAAAACTATGTCAGAGACCAGAATTCCCTTTTAAACAGTTGAGAAGTCCGTGCCATAGAACCTGCTCTTTTATCCTTTTTGCTGATAACTTTGTTAGACCAATAGGATTCTCTAAACATGAAAATACTCTTTAAAAATATATATATTTTTTTGGTACTAGCATTCTCCTGTGGAATAGTAAAAAGTGTGTTTTGGTGGGGGTGGTAGCCAGGCAAAACTGGGATATTTCCTATCTTCTCCAGTAGTTCAATGTAAGGTGTTTTAAATAATGCAATCCCTTGGAATTGCATCAGTTTGCCTATGGAGGCCTGTAATCTGGCCTGATGTTGCTGATAATCCAACAGGACCTTCCACTTGGGAGCTTTCTGGATGATAGAATACATTGGTGAAGTCCTTAGAATACCTGTTCAGAGCATGTGTGCCACACACATACATCAAGGGGCAGCTTTGTGAATCCTTTATTAATCCAAAGCCTATGACAGGCAATAAATGCATACATACATAGGAGAGAGAAAGAACAGATTAACAGGTTTTCAGATCTGTTGACTCTTTTGATGGTTAGGTAAAGAGATCAATCATGGCACAGTGATTCTCAGATGATTTTAGTGCCAATATATGGTAGTAAAAAATTTTGATTCACCGATGTTGACAACCAAA
The DNA here is from genome assembly GCF_002288905.1 of Enhydra lutris kenyoni. NCBI lineage: Eukaryota > Metazoa > Chordata > Mammalia > Carnivora > Mustelidae > Enhydra > Enhydra lutris. The sequence continues at coordinate 17,722,533 of NW_019154087.1, forward strand.
AATCATATTTATAGAGGAAGTAGTAGACCCTGGCAGAATAAATTCCATTACCGTAGAAACAGTGCTCTTCCCATTTGCTTCTTAGGGATTATATATATTTGACTTTGAGCTTGGTAATACCTGCCCACCAGTAAGTCTAAGGCAAAATGTAAAATGCCTCCCCGCTACACCTGCTACCCCTGCCTTTACGGCTTTTTTTTTTTTTAACACAAAGGATAATCACTGGTTTGTTGTTTGATTTTTAAAGTATTTTCTACTTTTAAAGTTTTCCTTAATATCAGTTCCACATTCTATGAACAATATTGCAAAGAACCATAGTGAGCTGGCCTTTTGAAACTTGTATTTCTGTTGAACAGTTAAAATGTTTTACCTCCCCAAAGGGGAATGTTTTAGATGTAGCCCCAAAATAGTCCCAAATCCTCTTATCTACTTTGTAAACTTCCACTAATTTGTCAAATCCAGATCTTCTGTCACTTCCTCTGAGAAGCCTACCTTGATCACCACAAGCCCAAGGAACTGTTTCCCCCTTTGTTTCCATGGACTTACATGCATACCCAGTGCTCACCAGATCAAACGACTAACCATTATTCCCCAAACATACTCACACTACTATGCTATTGTCATTGCTACCCTCCTTCTTCCTACCACCTACCACACACTCGGACAATTCCTACATATTCCTGAAAGCCCAGCTCACATTTTTTTTCTCTTAAATCTTCTCTGTCCCATATGTAAGTAATCTGGTTTTTAAGCACTTTGTATTTATTTCTATTTCAATCTTAATTGTTGCATTGTAATTGTTTCAAAAAATATCTGCTACTTAGTAGGTGTTTAACAATTCTTTGTTGAATGAATTTCTCCAAAGAAAGTTTAAAAATGTTGCATCTCTTTATTGAATTACATTTCTAGGATTAAAAAGAAAACTAATTTGTACATTTTATTAATTTTATTTTAAAAGTTCAATAAACTTTGAATACAGCTTTTCCAGGAAGTAAAGGATGTGACACATGCCTTCAAATCAATAATATGGATACTTGACAGGAATGTAGAAGGTTAATTTGTTCCAAATTATTTAATGTCAGAGACAAAGTTGGTTTTGTATGACTTGAAGAGTGTATTGGACTTAGTATTTAAAAACTAAGAGAAAAACTGGAGAAAGACTAGAAAATTCACCTTGGAAATATGAGAAAGCAGAAATTTTTAAAAAAGAGAGATTCCTAAAGTAGTATAGATTATCATCTCCTGTAACATGCTATATTATCTTTCCCCATCAGAGTTCTCTGCAAAATGCTTTTTTAGCATTTGTTCCTCAATGCACCTTACCAGGCCTGTGAAAGAAATTTTATATTGTTAGTGTTTTTTTAAAGAGACTCCTTCACAGTTTGATAAATAAGAGTGGATATGTGGGAAACAAAAGGTATTAACTCATGTATTGGTTATTTTAATTATATTTTTGGTTTTTGTTGTTGTTGTTTATTTGTCCCTACAGGAAAATCTGTGACCCCGGCCTTACTGCTTTTGAACCTGAAGCTTTGGGTAATTTAGTGGAAGGGATGGACTTCCACCGATTCTACTTTGAAAATGGTACATTTATTCTAAATTTAATAACATGCCTTTTCCAACTTCTCTTTGAATTTCTCCCAGATTTGCAGTTTTCTTTGCTGTATTCTACAGGGAGAATTTTCACCTTAGTCCAGCATTTTATATCATAAAATTTTCTGTATTTGAAATTTCTAAAAAATGACAAGCTTAAAAGCTTTGGTGTTTTGAAAACTATCTGATTTATAAAAGGTAATGTTGATTGAATATACCCCATATAGTCCCAGTAAATGTATAAGCTGTAAAATGAATCACCAAAAAAGTAAGTTTTCATAGAACATTGTGTATATATGAAAAAATAAAAGACACCACAGCATGTCAGAATATTTGACATAAAGGAATACTTTCAAGTATACTTAGTGCTCATTTTCAAAGTAAAATATACCTGAAAATGAGGGGTCAGGTAAATATTTCAGTTGCCATTAAAAGAATTTTAGTGGTCTCAGAGCAAAGAGCCACACAAAAGAAACTCCTGCAGAAATCCTTGAGGTCATCAAAAAAGAAGTAACCTAGAAATTCCTTTTATCCTCTTTTCCTTATGCCTAAAGACTAGGTATTGTGTTTCGTTTGCATGATGGAAAGAATGAATTCACCTCTTTTCAGTGATATCTTGGTAAATTAAGTGTATTAATGATTAGGATAATCAAGCTCAGTTCTAGTAATTATAAGCATTAGCACGAATGTCTGCCTTGGCATGGTTTTTTTTTTTTATATCACTGGACATTTGTGAGACAAAGAATTACATGGTAAATTGGCCTTACAAAGCTTCAGTAAATTTTCTCATCCTCATAATGTTTCTTTCAGTTGGTTCTCCATTGACACCATCTCATCTCTAGTAAAAGAATAATTAACCCATTAAATATTTAACTTACTTCCACACAAACTATGTATCATTACTTACCATAAATACATATTCTTCGTAGTGAGGTATTCTTCTGTATATGATTGTGGCACTGAGTAGTTTACTCAGATCTCTTCTGAGAATAGGAAGCTGGTTTGGACAGCAGGTAACAACAGTTCAGGCTGTGGTAGTGATCTAAAAGAATGACATCAATCATCATTTGCACTAAATCTTCACATCTCTTGATCACTGAATAATTGGAATGTGTAGCTATTGTCAAAACACCTAAGGCTGGAACCTGCAGAGGGCTGCCTAATCAAAGATTGAACTAAAGAATCAGAACCAGGCTAGATGACCAATAACCAAATTTTGGATTTTCAGTGGATGACCACCACTGGACTATTATGGAATGGACTTTATGAAGTAAAGGAGTCACAGGATGAAATAGGAAAACAAATTCATCCTATGGCCAGTTTTTTCTTGTTTTGTTTGGGAAATCGTTATCTGCATATTTTATACTTGTTATAACATTTCCCTTGTTCCATGTACTTCACCAACTAACAAAAACGAACAAGACCATAGGATATCCTGTCACCTGCTCCCTGCATCGGGGCCAGGCCTTCTCCGTTTTTGTATCATGGCTTCTGTTTCTAACCACTTCCCATTGTAAATAAATACATCTCCCACCAAAGTTTCCAAAGTGACATTTAAATTCGCTGTAAAGGGAAACACAGAAAATAATGACTATCTACTTTTGCTTTTTCTCTTTTCCTTTATACTTTGCCAGGGACTCAATTAGTGCAAACAATTCACAGTTGAATGAATGAATGAATGAATGAATGAATGAATAGCGTTGTGTACATTAGCCCCAGGTGAAGTTACTGGTTTTGATTTACTTTATGCAGAAACTATTTTTCATGTTACTCTCTTTCAGCTTTGTCCAAAAGCAATAAACCAATCCACACAATTATCCTGAACCCCCATGTACACCTGGTAGGTGATGATGCTGCCTGCATAGCATACATTAGGCTCACACAGTACATGGATGGCAGCGGAATGCCAAAGACAATGCAGTCAGAAGAGACTCGTGTGTGGCATCGCCGGGATGGAAAGTGGCAGAATGTTCATTTTCATCGCTCTGGGTCGCCAACAGTACCCATCAAGTAAATATTTCCAGGCTGTCAGCTTCTTTGTTAATATACCCATGGTCAGCGTTTTTTTACTTATTCCATTGTTAATAACATGATATATGTTATTTAATGCTAGCAGTCAGTTACATAAGTGGGAATGCTCAAGGAAAAACAGATTGTAACTGTAGATAGATCAGACCAGCTGTTTTTGTGTTGAAACACACACAGTAGAAACTGGAGGATACCCTAGCAAGCAGGTTTCTTTTTGTTAAATCATGTAATGAGGCAAACCGACTTCATCATCACAATTGGCAGAGGAAGGTGAAGAGTTTCTAAAGTGGCCAATATAGTGTCAGGAACCTTATAGATTATCTACTGGGCTCAGTTACGGATATGAGAAGAAATTTATAAACATAACATTTAAAATACAAGTAGCAGGTACCTCAGGGTCTTCCTCCCTATGCCGCTTTACCTCAGACATTATGTCTGCTCTTTCAGTCAGTAATTGGATGAATACTTATTGTACATCTCCTAGGTGCTTAACTTGTACCAGATAAAACACAAGGTAAAAGTTATATTCTAGTTTAGAAAAAGACTTAAATTCTACTTTAGAAAGCAAGTTATCACTGATACCACAGAAAATTTATGAGGTTCATAATTTCAGAGGAGAATGGAATGAATGACCAATGTAGCAAATTGTTAATAAGTTTGGAAGTATACCTTGTGTAGAAGATATCACTTAAAACCTTGTCCAGCATTCCGAGTGGCATTTGGAGACCTGGAACAAATAAATGGTAGAGAATCAAGGAATATCAGAAAGATATGACAATGTCAGGATGTTAGTTTCATATGGTAGAGGAGTATAGGTAAGGAAGACTGGCTCCAACTGGAGTAAAGGGGAATATTAAAGGGAAATAAAGTTGCATAAGTGAAGGGATGAGATGAAAACAAGAAGGGGAATTTAGACTCAGGTTCAGCACACTGCTGATCTCATTCCAAATTCTCTCACCAGAATCACCTGTAATATTTGGGGGGTTGGCGGGGAGTGGGATGGGAGAGTCAAATTTATACAAACAGCCATTCAACTCCAAAGAATCTATCAAAATTTCTTAGTTTAATAACATACCACAGTGGTTTTCAAAGGCCTTCTCTATAGCCTTAATAATTAGATATCACTGTTGGATTTGTAAAAAGTAGATGAAGGGAAAAAAGATAGCTATTATTTTTAGAATGAATTCCAGCATATTAAGAGAATGACAAAAGGAATATAATAATGAAGACACCCATGTTTGTGTGTTTTTTACCCCAAAGAGGTACAGCACTAACTGCCAGTTAATATGGAAGGGATTACATTCATACAGTACTATAGGATTAGGTTTTTCTGCAATTCCCTGAAGTGTTTATGGGATAGAGCCTATTTAAGAAAACTTCATTTTATGCCAGGTGGCTTAAATGGGGCTTCTCTTAATAGGCCATCCTGTATTCCAAATGGGAAAGAAAACTTCTCAGGAAGCACCTCTTTGTGGCCAAACATCTAAGGCCTGAAAACCATTCACATATGGGTCTTGTAAGTAACATCCTGCTCCATGATACGTTGTGAATGGAGCTAATGACTAAAAAGCTGCATGGCTGTTTTTTCTTGCCTTTACGGATATTTTCTTTTGCATTATATTTGATGGAAAATATAAAAGGTCTTTGAAAACTTAAAGGATTTTTGCATGAGCTCTTGAGTCTAATGTTCAGCCTCGTTTTAGAGCATAACCCTTGTTTTAAAGGTATTAAGTGCTGAGAAGAGCCTCCCTTCAGCATATGGATCTTGGCATTTTCGGATATCCTGGAGTTCCTCATCGGAAGTCCAGTCTGGGTCAATTCAGACAACTCTCAATTATCCAGACCTAATATAAGTCAAGCTCTAGGATTTTTTTGCTCTCTGTTTTTCTAGAGGTAGTCATTTGTGTTACACACTGGGCTAAGGTTAATATATAAATTAATTTGCTATGCCTGACTAACTATAATGGGATTTGACTATGAAGACAGGCCACAAGAGGAAGTCAAGCCGAAATTTAAAACTTACATAGTGGGTAATTCCAGAGGATAATTGAAAGTTGACTGTAAATTCATGCCTGTGTTGTTTTTTAAGATTTGTTTCTTAACTTGGATTAAGATTCAGATATGTGTGCTAATATTGTGAATATCTCCTCCACTCAAAGCACTGAACCTTGTCAGAGCTTTTAAGAAATAGTGCTCCCTGCTGTTGGATTAAAAAACAGAAAGAGACCTCCAATTAAATAATAATATGTTTTCCCTACTTTTGAGACTGTATTCCTCATTAAATGGACTTCCAGGTTTAACTTCCCAAGGAGTCTAAGAAAAATGACAAAAGCTAAGAATGCACTTAAACTTCTCACTCTTTCAACAAAATGATATGTTTAGTAAACATGAATGCTTACAATGCATATTTAAGTTCAATAATGTGATTGAAGCCTGGGTTCCTGTTTCTATTTTCAGCTTAGCTCTGTGTGGACAAGTTGATAGATAACTAATATTGTTTCCTATTTTAATATTGTCTCTGTTTAAGATTGTGTATTTCATCTTTTAATGATCACAAGCAAAGATCTTTTATACAGTTGTATTTTTGATCTATTTAGCTGAGTTACAAAACTATAGCCTGGTCACATCTTTGGCAAAACAATTTGACAATATTTTGTAAAACAATATAACTTATTTCTCGCTCCCCCCCCCTTTCTTTCAGCTAAATATCAACAGTGCCACTTCTGCATTCTCTGTTCTCAAGGCACCTGGATGGTAACCCTGGGCCGTCCTTTCCTCCTCTTCATGCATGTTTCTGAGTGCATGAAGTTGTGAAGGTCCTACGTGTAATGCATATGTGATGCACCATCTTGTCATATATTCCTTCCTATACATTGTTTACACTTGCACTATGGGGATGTTCCATGCAAACTTCAATTACTGTTGGCAAACAATAGGGGGAGGTCAGACAAAAAAAAAAAATTCCACAATATTCCAAGTACAACCTACTCATCAAGTTTCTGTTTATGCCAAGATACAACAGACTTCAAAATTATTCTCTGAATGACAATTTGTAAGAGAAATGTAAATTTTTAAAACTCTTTGCTGTTAATCAGTTTTGGGCTTATTTAACAAAAAGCAAAAAAAAAAAAAAAATATATATATATATACCTTCGGTTTTGTGGTGTGATCCTGGTTGAAATTGCTGTCTAACAAAGTAGGTTAATATGTGGGTAAAATCACTCATGAATGTGGAAATGAGAATCAGTTGGTTTGCTACCATCTAAAGTCATGTTGTTTTTGGTCAAACTGTAAACTGGAAAAATTCACATAATTTATGAGTGATCACTTTAAGATATATTTACACTTTTGGTGAATTCCTTTCTCAAATATGTGCTCTCTTTTCTCCATTTGCTCTTACTCATTGCTGTTTGCTTTTTCTCCATCCTCTTCTGTCTTTTCTCACACACTACAGACAGAAAGGAAAGTGAAATTTGCATCATGGAGGTAACTAAACTAGCACTTTTGATCATCTTCCAGACCCACAAAAATGTCAAGATTTTAAAGGCTTCTTATTCTACTTCGGCTCTAGTTTGGACATAGGGATCCTAGGTCAGCGGTATTAGAATTGCTTAAATTTCAGGTAAAAACAGTGAGGTTCCTAGTGTCCCACCATCTGGGGGGACTGGCAAGAATACCAGGTTGTAGTGCATCAGGGTTTCCTGTACACACACTTAGTTCTGCCTGGTGGGGAGGGGCCCCTCCTGCTCCACCAGCAGGGCTAGTTTTCTAAAGTCAGAGAGGCCGGCGAGTGATTTCCATTCTCATAAGTGTTTAGAACTTGATCTCTGTGGCTTGTGCTTTCTTAGCTTCTCTCTTGTGTCAGTAACATTATCTCCCTCTGAGGAGTTCAGATTTTCCAGTTTAAAAAAAAAAGGGAAATGCCCAGATTTTCTTTGTGCTTCTCATTTCTCCTTTGTTTATTCAACTCCTAGAAGGCTGTTTTTCTTCCCTGAAATGCTTTATAGTGCATGGTATCTTCATCAGCGTTATTTTAATAATAGTAATTCACAGTCTTCAGAATCCTATTTTTAAAGCAGAAGCAAAAAACTAAACTCTCCTCTCATTTCACCTTTCTGTGTTAACTAATCACCTTAGATATTGTTGCTAGTGGATGTATGGTAGATGGATTGAAGCTTTTCTGATAATTACACGATTTAAAAATATATATTTAAAATAAATATATACAGTAAATGTATTGAGCCATGTTAACCTGCCAATGAGATCTGTGAAAAGTAATGGCCTCGTTTTTCCCTTTTTGATTTCTTTTACCTTTTTGTGAACCAGCTATACGTGGCATACATGTATTTTAAAAATAATAGGTATAGAGTGGTTTTTTTTTTTTTACACTTTTAACTTAGCATGTGGTGTTGAAGTATTACCGTAGATCAAGTTTGTCTTCCGCACTAAGATGTGAGGAAATTGTGATTTGTTCTCTCCACCACAACTGAATTACACATTTATTATCTTCTATCATTTTGAAACACTGCAGTTTACCATGGGACACTGTATATATTTCTTGCCATAATGGTAAATGACTGATTGATATATTTAAGAGTTAATAAATTTGTGATTTCTGCTGACACTGTGTCCATCTTTTTTTCTTGAGAATAGGTACTATATGCATGCATGATGCTGGCTAGAGCCAACAGCAACGTGTCCTGCTATGGTCTCATTAGTTCATAACAGTTTACCTTTGATATAAAGATAAAGGCAGTTTACTATATGCACAAAATAACAAACTCTGCTGGGAAAATTTTTCTGAGAACAAAATAGTTAAAAACAAGAGTCCTAAAATTTCTAAATATGTCCTCCAATCCATCCTTCAGTGGCTGCTAGGGTATAATCTAAATCTGACCGTATAACTCTTCAGTGTTATCTTCAGTATACAGGCAAGCACCTTGTCTCCTGCTACTCCTCAACTTGAACTTGAACGTACAGAAGTACAACATCTTTCAATTTACTGCAAGCATCATGCATCTATTTATGCTTTTATTCTTTCCCTTACTACTTCTTCAACCTAATTCTTACTCATTCCTAAAAATCCAATTTAGAAAATCATCCATTTGATTAAACTTTCCTACACCCTGCTCTAAGCTTGCTCATCCTCTCCATATAGTGTAATTTGGGTCTAATTCTCCTGCCAGCCATTCAGTTTTGAAAATATATCTTTGTGTCTCCTCTACTGGATGGAGTATAATGGCTCTAGAGGTAAGAACTGTGGGTTCATCTTTATATCTCTAAACTCCAAGAGGGCTAGGAAGGGAGAAACCGTTAATAGTTTTGGACTGTTGGCCAAACCGTGAATGGGAATGTCAGGATACAATCGGACACTCCTGGGTTTAATGTTCGGCTCTGTTGCTGTTGTCTTTGACACTCTGAGCATGGTGCCTCTTCTTTCTGAACTTTAGTTTCTGTATTTGTAATATGAGAACAAACATACCAATTTTCTAGGGGCATTGTGAGGAGTAGAGATGATGGGTACAAAGTCCCTAGAGTAATATTTGGTAGATAATATTAAATGGTAGCTACTGTAACTGTCGTAATCACTGATACCAATACTCCCATTGTTCCTTGCTCAGGGGAGTGGAACACTCTTGTTTTATGGGCTGCTTTCTTTATGTAGGTTTATATTGCTGATACTCATTTCAAATATCTCTGCGGGAAGAGGAGAAATACTGAGTAAGGTAGTCATCTAGCCGAAAGCAGAGAAATGGCATGAAATAATATATTCTAGGAAAACTCTCAAGGAATCCTACTCTTAAGTAACTGAAATTCTGAATCCTTGTATAAGTAATCATATATAATGTAAGGGTAAACATAGATGGCCCAACACTTGAGTGATTTCCTTAAATAAAATTCTTGATATCTACAGTTCAACTGTTTTTGTGGTATCTTTTGTCTGGTTTTAAGAAGTGAGAATATATAAAAAGATTATAATGAACATCAGCATATTAGACCGGGTATCCAGATCTGAACAATAAGCCATGATAAGCCACCTTGGCTGAAGCAGCCACAGTATTCCTACCTTGCTGTCTAACAAAACCAATTCTCAAAAAGAGGCTGAAATGTTCTCCACTAGATTCTAGTAGGAAAAATGGATGAAATTAAGTATTAATATTACCCCAAAAGGATTTATATTTTTAAAGGCACTTACTGCTTTACAACACAAGACAAAAATTTTCTGGTTTGCCCATAAAAATGCTTTTTGAAAAAATGTTGCCAACCTTTGAGAATTGGAGATTCCATGCAAAAGTTATGATTTCTGGGTTAATTTGAAAAATTGCAGGATTTTGCCCCACTGGTCCTGTGCTCAGCAGTGGTAACAGAAAAGCCAACGCCCCTTTTTAGAGGCGACTGAGTGCCCTGCCTCTCCCAACCCCCAGATGCTCTGCTCCTCTGAGTTTGCCACCAGCTTCTGCAGGTGCCGAAGGTTAACCCCTTTCTGCACATCACAGAGCACTTCTGTGGGCACCTCGGCTTCAGCAGAGGCACGGGCATTTGGTTTGGGAAGAGTGGTCCCAGTCTTCCTAAACCCTACTACTTAGGCAGCTGTCTTCCTCATAGGTCTCTCCAGCTAAAGTACCCAGAATTACTTTGATTTCATTTTAAACAAGAAAATTGGGATCAAAAATAAACCCAAAGCACACAATTTTTCTGAGTTACTACTTGATGTTTTAAAGGAAGAGCAGCTGCTATTTTCATGTAAAATAATTTATCCCTTTCTCCAAGTCTTGAATGGCCAAGAACCACCAGGAAACTTTTACTGCCAGGTTCACATAGGCAGTGCAGGATAACTGTGAGCTATTTATATAAATCCTAGCAGTGTTCTATCTATAACTAGATGTTTAGAAACTGCTTTGGGGCTCAGGGGTGGCAATTTACCATAAGGCCAAAACCCGGACTCAGATACTAACACATAATGTAGTCTGAACTTAATAACTCTCTTGCTTCTTTCTCACTCCCCTGGAATCCCACAATCATGGTGACACCCACCCATCTGTGTGGGCCATGCTCATATTCCTGCTGCTGAATGTGGCTGAAGCCAAGCCCCAACTCTGCTGACAGGTGTTCTTTACATTCATGGCCGTCCACACCCCTCGCAGATCCTTGTGGCTGCCCAGGATTCCTATATCCCTAGTCCATTTTCTCCCACTCTCCCACCAACTAGCTCAGACTTTCCTTTCTGCTTCCTACCTCCAACCCGTCCTTCCCCATCCTCAGCAAGAGGGCCCTGCTTCCAATTTCACTGCAAGTGATGAAGCAGTCTCAGCATCTTTCTCTCTGCCTTCTCTCCAGTTGCTATGGGTAAATAGCTCACGCGCCTGCCGAAGGCCACACCCATCCCGTAGCACCCACTCATAGGTATCGCTATAGCAACTCTCCCCACTTACTGTCATTATAAATCATTTCCTCCATCCCCACCAATGCCTGCTTCTTCCCTGTGTAGACACACTCCTTAAAAGGGCTGCCTGCACTTGCTGTTGGCAGTTCCTCCCCTCCCAATTCCTCTTAAACCCACTTCAGTTGCCTTTACTGCTTAACCAAACAGTTTTTCTCAGTCTTCAGTGACCACCCTGTTAATTCCAAGGATCAACTTTCAGTCCTCATTTTACTTGATCTCTCAAGCTGTTCACCATCTCAGTCTTGAAACACATTTTTCTCTTGTCTTTCAGACAATACACTTGCCTGATTTTCTTCCTATCATTCTAGATGCCCCTTTCTAATCTCTAACTGCTCTCTTTTCATCAACTTGCCTTTTAATCTTGGAACTTTTTTTTTGGGGGGGGGGTCTTCACTTGCTCCCAGGATAGTTAATCCAACTTCAGTGGCTTTAGATTGTATTAATGATTCTCAAGTACACATGTCCACCCTGAAGGCCCTAAATTCTATACATCGAGATCCAACTGCCTATTTGAAATCTACAGTGTCTATCTAACCAGCGTCTCAAAGTCTACTCCCCAGCCCCCAGAACTGAGCTCTTGAGAGTCTACCAAAACCAGCTCCCCTCTGTCCTTCCCATATCTCAAGTATTTACCAACTAAGTTATTCCTTTGATCAGGTTAGACATCCTAGTTTCTTTTCTAATTCTGCTCTATTTGAAGTCCTGTCACTTTTCCCTCCAAACTGTAACCTGAATATGACTGCTTCTCACAATGCCTTCTGCTGCATCCCTAGGCCAGATCACCATCGTGTCCTCTAAACTACTGGAATATCCCCCTCACTAGTCTCTCAGCTTCTGTTCTTATCTCTCTTTACTCTTAATGCAGCCACTAGAATGAGCTTGTTAAAATACAAGCCAAAACATGTCGCTTCTCTGCACAAAACCATCCGATAATTTCCCTTATCACTCAGAGTAAAAATCAAGGTCCTTTGGGTGACCTCTGAGGTTAAACTGGGTAAGGATTCCCTCTACCCTTCTCACTCACTTTTCTATAAACATGCTAGGAATGCTCCTACCTCAGGGCCTTTACACTTGCTATTTACTGTGCCTGGAATACTCTTTCTCAAGATCTTAGTAGCTATCTCCTTTGCTTTCTTATTTATTCCTTTACTGAATTAAGTGACATTTTCAGTAAAGCTTTCATTGACCACCTCATCCAAGACTTCAAACTTAACTCCCTTACTGGACACTTTGTATTCTCCTTACCGGACTTTTTTTCCTTAGCACTTACTATTTAACATCTTGTTTTCTTCATTTTACTTATCATTCCTCTCCACCAGTAAAAAATATAGTCTGAGTCCAGGGATTTTTGTCTCTTGTTCACTGATACATTACCAGCTCTTAGAACAGTGTCTAGAACATAGCAGCTGCTGAATAAATATTTGTAATTGAACAAATAAATTAATGAATTGCTCTCTTCTCTTACAGTTAGAAAACCTGAGGCTCCCTGCCCATTTAGAAGTTCCCTCAGAGTAATCCCTGGGGTTTTGCATTGCCTACATAATTACTTGGAAAAAAAAAAAAAACTACTATAAAAAACTTTTAGCATTAATGCACAAATTTGGTACTTTTTTAGACTGCAAGGAACAGAAAACTTAATTCCAGACATCTTAAATAATAAGGAAAATACATTTTTTTTTTTTTACAGAACAAGACATAGATGAGTTAGCTCCAGTGTTGTTTATTTCAGTAACTCAACAACATAAAAAAGGAACCAGGTTCTACCCATTTTTTAGCTTGCCCTTTCTAGAGTATAAACTTTATAGTCCAGGTTAAGAGACCTAATAATGGTCCCAAAATACATGACTTGGTTCCTAGTGTTACCACCAGACAGGCCAGCATTCAGTGGAAGGACTCATGCTCTCTCTCCTCTACTCCCCAGCCCCCAGCAAAGAAACACCTCCTGGTAGCCCAGTTGGCCCAGAAGTGGCTCAGCAGCCACATCCTGTTCAGCTCAGCCTGATTTAAGGACCTAGACCAGAGCTATGAGTGGGCCACTCTTCTTTAGATTATGAATGTTCAGCAAAGGATGGATATCTGGACTGAGACTGGATTATACTGCTTTTTTTAAAGAACGGATTTGAGAACCAACATTGTCCAGTATAATAAGTACCTCAAGGAAGTCGGATAAATCTTTGTTTTTACTGTCCTTTTTAAAGCTGCTCTTCAATGCATGTCATGAGAGGAGTTGAAAAATGTGAGGAAATGAACTCTCTTCTCCAAACCCCAAATCTCCACTGATGCATTTTCTCATGTGTGTGTTCCTGATTTGCCCAGTCAGCTCAAAGCACTGGAGAGTGCTTTCAGCACAGAAGTCTTTGGGAGGAGGGAAGTTTAGTCTTTTCACTGGGTTTGGATTTCTTCCTGGAACTCTGGTCCCAAGCAGGACCTGTTAAGCCACAATTACATCCTGCCCCCTCCAGATACCATCTTTGCTCTGCCCTACCTTCAATGAAAAAGTTTTTTAATACAAAGTGAAGACCACTTGGTGCCCAAAACTACATTTAGTGACCAATGTTCTTCAGTTCTGCCTCTCTTTTTTTTGTTACTTTAAATAAAGTAGGAAAATGGGGGGGGGGAATATTGTAACAACTAAGTAAACATCAGTGATTTTCCTCACCGTCCACCCACTTGATACTGCCTGTTTGCAAAGGGAACAAAAGAACAAGCAGTTCATCTATAGAACCTGTCCCTGCATGGTCTGAAGCAACAGTTTCCTGCTGTGTGGGAAGAAGTGTTTAGCTAACTGATTTGTGATTAAGTGGTGTTATGTGTACAATGCTCCTTTTTGTCAGTACTCTTGTTACAAATATAGGTGACTCAGAGACATCTTCTACTGAAGATGAGGTTGGTTAATTACCAGTCTTTGTTTAAAAAAAAAAAAAAAAAGTCTTAATTCTCAGAATTAACCTTCCTCTCATATTTGCTTTTAAAATATTTTCATGATCGCCCTTTCACCCCAAACAAAATAACTAGATTCTCTATTATTCAAACTATAAGGAAGGGACTTCCTCGAGGTCATGGGACTAAGAGAATGACTTGAAAGAGAGGGGATAGGTATGTGAAGAGGGTGGATAGAAGGAGAGAGAAATTCTTAAGCAGGCTCTGTACCCAGTGCAGAGCCTGAGACAGGGCTGGATCTCAGGACCCTGAGATCATGACCTGAACAAAAATCAAGAGTTGGACACTCAACTGACTGAAGTCACCCAGCTTCCCCCAAGAGGATGACTTTAAAGTGACAACTGAGTTCATACACATGCATTCCCCTCTTTCTGTTCATAAAAAAAAAAAGAGCAAGTTCATCTTGAGACTCCGTCTGCAAAAAGATGAAAGATTAATATACACACACGTCAACATATGAAGAGATGTAGAAAATGAAGCACTTTAGGATGACAAACACGGATATAAGCTGGCAATTAGAAATGGTGAGTAGGGAAGAAAAGAAAACAAAATTTCCTTATATGCAGGAAACAAGAACAGAAGCATCCACTAAGTGTCTACTAGGTTAGAGCCATGGTGATAAAAATCTTCCCAAAAGGAGAGAGCCCCTTGCCAGATGGCAGCTGTGGGTTTCTATCTCATTCTTAACCTGGTGCCACTGCCCTCTGATTCATGCTGAAGACACGAAACTCCTTCTTTAACTTACCCAAGTAAACATACCCTACTTTTGGGAGAAATTACAGTCATTATTCATCCCCTAGTAGCCATTAGAGGTTCTGAGACATTGAGGCTAGAGAAGCATCTGGGCCTTGTATTGTATTGTGTGATTTCTATTCTGATGGTATGATGCCACCAGACAGGAAGGAAAGAATGCAAGAAAGGGAATTTTGAAGTTCCAGAATCCCAGCAGCACAAAACCTCAAGTTTCTCTTTTGAGTTAATCTCATCTCTGTGCTCCACATTCACTCATTAAAAAAAAAAAAAAAATCTGTTAAAGGCAGGAATACACTCACCCTCCCAAAAACAAATATTAATTCTTCCAGGACACAGAAACAAAATACTTCACCAGCTACCTCATGATTAATGTACTTTCTCATTCCTCACATGTTTGATTTCTTTCCTACTTCCTCTTCAAGCTAACTAGAAAAATTAAAGAACCTTATTGCTTTTATTATTTCAAGAGGGAGTCTTTGAAATGCTAAGGATCTTTTTTCCTTATCATTCTTCATCTGCAGAAAAGAAATAGGGATGCTTGGTGCTCTAATTACATACATATAACAAAAAGATCATGCTATATATTCTTATATAACTTGCTTTTCTCATTTACTACAATATAATAACAGATTTTATTTCAAAACTATGCCCTATAGCATTACTTTTAGTGGCCTCATACTAATCTATTTAACTGACATGCCATTTATTTAATCAATTACCTACCATTGAACACATATGTTCTTATTTTTATGGTATTAACAATAAGCAATGAGCATCTATATACCTAATTTTTGCTATTTGATTATTTCCTTGGGGAAACTATCAGAGAAGAATATATTGAGTCATGCATTCAACCTCAGCCTCACAAAAACAATGATAAAGCAGATGTATATGGCAGAAATTATCACAGAGATTAAATTAAATATCCAAACTCATTCACTGGCAAATTTTACCAGGTTTCCTCATTGCATGTCCACTATATTCTCCACTGTCCAAACAACCACAGCTCCTTCAAGCTACCATGCTAGACTCTGGTCACCACATTAGAAGGACAAGATACCACATAGGAGGGAAATTTCAGAACACTGTTGCTATTCATTGTTTTAGTTTTGAAATACTGTTCTCAACTTGTTCTTTCCACTTGATTACATTCTCCTCTAGATGTTTGGTACATGGACCTTGCTGTTTAGTGTCCTATTTTTGTTTCTCATTTTTTTTTTTTTCACCTCATCTTGGGCTTCAAAATTGACATTTTCCTAGATATCATTTAGGTTGCTCTTAATTATTTTTTGGGCTGGCAAGTTCCCTAAACAAGCTTAGGAAGTTCTGATGGAATTTGTCTGGATTATCAGTTTGGGAACTATAGACTGGGGGAAGTGACTATGAGAACTCAAAAGGATCCAAGATCTACTGTAACTTTCTCTTACTATTTTTGTTCTATTGGATATATTAGTCAGGGTTTTCTATTCTGCTAGAATGGCTATCGTCAAAAAATAAAAAATGGAACCACTACATGATCTACTAATTCCACTTTTGGGTAGTTAACCAAAGGAAATGAAAGCACTAGATATATGTACTGAGAAGATATATGTACTGCTATATTCATTGCAGCATTATTAACAATGGCCAATATATGGGAGGAATGTAAGTATTCATCAATGGATGCATGGCTAAAGAAGATGTGGCAATACACACACACACACACACAAATATTATTTAGCCATAATAAAAGAAGGAAATCTTGCTATTTGTAACCACATGGATGGACCTTGACAGCATTATGCTTAGTGAAATAAATCAGAGAAATACAAATAACATATGATCTCACTTATATGTGAAATCTATAATAAAAACAAACAAACAAAAAAACAAACAAGTTCATAGATATAGAGAACAGATTAGTAGTTGACAGGTGGGAGGGTGGAGTTGACAAATTGGGTAAAATGGGTCAAAAGGTACAAACTTGTAGTTATAAAATAAATAATTATGAAGATGTAGTATAGAGCAAGGTACCTATAGTTAAAACTATATTAATACTGCATTGAATATTTAAAAGTTGCTAAGCAAATAAATCTTAGAAGTTCTTGTAACAGGAAAAAAATTATAACTATGGGACCAGATATTAACTATACCTATGCTGATCATTTCTAAATTATAGACAAGTATTAATTCATTATGTTGTATACCTGGAACAAATATATGCTATATGTCAATTATACCTCAATTTAAAAAATCACATGGGGCATCTGGGTGGCTTAGTCAGTTAAGCCTCTGCCTCCACATCTCAGCTTAGGTCCTGATCTCAGGGTCATGGGTTTAAGCTCCACATTGGGTTCCATGCTGGGCATGGAGCCTACTTAAAAAAAAAAATTATATCATGTATGTTATAGAACACAACAAAGTTGACTGGGAAATTACAAGTGCTCACGCTTCTAAATCCTATATACCTATTCTTTAATTGTGTGATCTCATTTGATTCTTCATGCATTAGGTTGTTTTGAGAAATGATTTTTTAAGTTTACCAGATTAGTAATGAAATATACTATTGTTTGGAGGGGAGAAGAGTTACATAATAATGATTTGGTTAGTTCTGTATTTAAGGAGATTATTGTGGCAGCAGTGTGGAGCGTATACTGAAGTGTGTCAGATTAGAGATGTGGATTCTGTGGTAGGAAAAATAACCTGTAAAGATGTCCATAGACTAACCCAGGGAATCTGGAAATAGGTCGATTTACATGGCAAAAGGGATTGTGCAGATGTGAATAAGTTAAGGATCTTGAGATGGGAAGCTTATCCTGGATTATCTAGACTGGCCTAGCATAATCACAAGAGTCCTTATAAGGGGAAAAAAAGAAAGGAAGGTTAGAGAAGATTACAGAAGAAAACATAAGAGACAGAGAAAGGAGAGATCTGAAGATGCTATACTACACTACTGACCTTGAAAATGGAAGGAGGGGTTACATGCCAAGGAATGCAAGTGGCCTCTAGGAGCTAGGAAAGGCAAGGAAGCAGAACCTTTCAGACAGTATTCAGAAGGTATACACTGATTTTAGCCCAGGGAGGGTTCCAAGTCTCAGAATTGTAAGATAGTAAATATGAGTTGTGTTAAGCCACTGAATTTGTGGTAATTTGTTCCAGCTGTAACAGGACACGAATACAGTGTTCAACGAGGCATTTAATGCAGTAATCCAGGTGAATGATGGAGACTCCTGAGCATGTCACAGTGCATGTGAAGAAGAGGGGATGAGTTACTGGATGAATTAAAAACCAGGCATTTAGTAGAGTTATGAACATAGAAACTTAATATTCTGGTCTCCAAATCAAAAGAAAATTTTCTCTAAAAAAAGTATGGAAGTTGACTAATTTGTCACCACAAATCTTTCTTCTTCGTGTACAATAGTGTTACTGGAAACTGCTGCCTAGCGATGGACTACATTTCTCAATCATCTTGCAACCAGCAGCCTTGTGATTACTTCTTATCAATAGAATGGGAACAGAGACATGTGTTGCTTCTAAGGCCAAAGACCTCAAAAACTAGGTATGCATTGTAAACTCTCTCCCTTTTCCCCGTCCTCTGGCTGAATGAGGATTCTGAGTCTCTGGGTGGCAAGGAGAGCAGGAGAGTAGAGAGCCAAAATATGAAAGGCCCCTAAATCTTCACATGGAAGGTATTCTGCTGATCAGAAACACCTAAATGACACACATCTGTGTGATGACCTACCCATACACTTTTTTTTTAAGGAACTGATTTTTTTTTTTTTAAGATTTTATTTATTTGACAGAGAGAGACACAGTGAGAGAGGGAACACTAGCAGGGGGAGTGGAAGAGGGAGAAGCAGGCTTCCTGCTGAGCAGAGAGCCCCATGCGGGGCTCGATCCCAGGACCCTGGGATCATGACCTGAGCCAAAGGCAGACGCTTAACAACTGAGCCACCCAGGCGCCCCTAAGGTACTGATTTTAAGGCCTATTTATTTTGATCTTAAAAATTGGTACAACTAGAATGCTGTCCTAACAGAAACCTAAACCATGTGCCATCATTCAGTGAATGAGACAAATTGATGTAAGACGTAGGAAAGATGGAGTGTCGTGTTATGCAGTGGCAACAGACTTGAAACAATTTCGCTGCCAAGCTGGTAGCTCGAAATTAGAATGTTGCTTATGTCAGCTTGTTACTGACTGTTCTTAGCAGGCTCTCAGAAGAAAAACGAGCTCAGACAAGAATTGACCAGTTTGCAAACAAACATTGAAAGGGAACAGAGAGAATCCAACTCTCTGAGGTTTCTTACAATTAAAAAATCTGCATAATTCTAGAACTTAAACATTAATAGATAATATTTTAAAAGGATTTTAACATCAGAAGCCTTTTATTTTTTCAGTCAAAGAAAATTCAGTCTTAGAACAAAAATCAAAATAAGGATGTTTTTAGCTATTAAATAGGCACTGTTAAGAGAAAGGCATGGGCAAGACAGTCAAGGCATAAAGCAGGCCTAGGAATGAGGACTGGGATAAAACTCTAAGTTCTGGCATGTAGAACTGCCCAGAAACAAATACAACAGAATTCTACTTGAGAGGGAATTGTATTGCTGAAGAATCCTCAATCCTGAACAAAAATGCTGTTGAATATTAAGCATTATCCCAAAGCCACAAAACTTTCACAAACAGAATGCTCAGCAGAACCAAAAGACATTCTTTATTGCCCACTTCAGATGTGGCCTTTCCTACCAACGGAATCCCTACTAGCGAGTTCAGTATCTAATCAAAGACCATCACCAGCCATGCCCTGATTAAGACAGGGAAAATTCACAATGTTAAAAATTCACATGATTTCAGTGTTGCCAGGGACCAGTGATTGCTATGTGACTCCCACTTCCTCCCTCAAGTGTTGAATCCCCAATGTCATGAATAGTCTGTTAAAACAAAATTAATTTTTTTTTTGTAACTTACCACAGTGTGAGAGATTACCACATCCATGGAGGTTTAGCAGGGTCTCAACAGGGAGAAGTCAGAAGTAGCATAGTTAATAGGTTTCAGAGTCTGGGATCAAATAATTTAAGGTAAGTCATTCAATGTGAGGAAAAATTTGAGACAAGGAAAAGTATTTGGCATATTATTTTAGGATTTGTAAGTGTAAGTGAAAAGAAGGCTTGAGGCAAAGCTTTGTTAAGTAAGCTATTAGTGATAATAGAGCCCAGATGAATGAACCATTGTATCTGAAGGGGGAAAAAACAGTTAAGTGGGAATTTCCTAAAGCAAACCAGGTAGTTATTTCTTGATTTGCAGCCATGTATTTTCAGGTCTAAGTTTTCCTAGAACAAGCAACATAGTGGTGGTTCACAGTATATATCTAAATCACACTGACATAGTCTCAATTATCCCTATTCTACCTATCCCGTTCCTGCTCTATCACGTATGGGAGCCAATGGATGCATATTAACCCAAATGTTGCCAAACCATGAGAAGTCATACCCAAACCTCATACAGAGGACTGCTCTTTATCTAGAGATCTAAGATTCTGAGATAAAGTGGTTGAGGTAGGAGGTATCTTTTGGGTTCTTTTGGGAGGAGGTAGGTGTATTCTGTGTTTAGAGGCAAGTTGTTATGTGGATATTGGCTGCCCAGAAGAATGCGCCATGTAAGAGATATTTGATCACCAGAATCTTGTGTTTCCCTTCTTTTGTACGTTTGTCACTGGAAAATAGCTACCCAGGTAGAGACCACATTTCCTGGCTTCCTGTATGACTAGGTAAAGCCCTGTGACTAGTTCCCAGAAATGTGAAGATGATGTTAGTGCAAATGATGCAGGTCACTTTCAAACCTAGACTCTGTGAAACAGGTGTGCATTCTCCATTTTTTTCCCCTCCATATGGCACTGAAGGCAAAGCATTTTGGAACTTCAGAAGGCAAAACACAAATGGAAAAAGGCTAGATGCCTAAATACACACACACACACATACACACATACACACACACACACACACACACACAGGCAATGCAAACACAAATGTATGGAATCATGACATTTTTGTGATAACTTCCTATAGAAATAGAAGAATCAAGGAAGAATATTCATGACTTTTTTCCGTTAAATTTTTAGTAAATGTGTCTGAATATTGGTAATACTGATAATTCCTTTTTCTTGATGCTTTCCAAGTTTTCCAAGTACTCTCTATATCTTTTTTGAGAATGTTGAAGATACACTTATTCTTTGTATCTATATTAATTACTAAACATATTGGCTCAATTCTAGATTGAAGGGACTTATAACGAATATTATTTTTAAATACGCTGATTCAATTTTCAATATATAAAAATATGTATTTTTGTGCAGAAACCTACAAATGAGTATTAACTCTGGCTCTGGCCTAAAATTCATTTTTTTTTTTTTAATGTGTGACCTGTTTGCTCATCTAAGAGCCTGTTACTAACTCTGAGTCATTCATTTTTGTCTTCCTTATACTTACAACAACCCCATGAAATAGGCAGAAAAGATACTATCAGTAATTTTTATCCCATTTTATGGTAAAGAATTCATATTCAGAGGATCAATTGAGTTGGTCTACAAGTCAACAACCAAAAGTGGTGGAACGAGGATCCCATTTGTGTGGATCACGGGAAGGTTCTGGATGAGGAAAAATTTTACCAGGGAATTCAGCTGTCAGCTATCAGCACCACCTTAGAATGCCCTCTTATAATTAAAATGAAATCTTTTCAGATAAAGAAAAAGAATTTTTTAATGAAGTGCATCTTGGGGCACCTGGGTGGCTGAGTCAGTTAAGCATCCAAGCAACTCTTGGTTTTGGCTCAGGTCATGATCTCAGGATCCTGGGATTGAGCCTTGCACTCTGCACTCAGCACAGAGTCTGCTTGTCCCTTTCCTTCCTCCTCTGTTCCTCCCTCACCTGCTCATAGTCTCTCTGTCCCTCTCAATCAAAGAAATAAATTTTTTTTTAAAGATTTTATTTATTTATTTGTCAGAGAGAGAGAGGGAGAGAGAGCAAGCACAGGCAGACAGAATGGCAGGCAGAGGCAGAGGGAGAAGCAGGCTCCCCGATGAGCAAGGAGCCCGATGTGGGACTCGATCCCAGGACGCTGGGATCATGACCTGAGCCGAAGGCAGCTGCTTAACCAACTGAGCCACCCAGGCGTCCCATAGCTACTATATTTTTTATAGGCTGTGACCTATTTATTTCTCTAAGGCTCAGGTTCATCACTTATAAAATGACATACTATTTTTTTTTTTAAGATTTTATTTATTTATTTGTCAGAGAGAGAGAAAGAGAGAGAGCAAGCACAGGCAGACAGAATGGCAGGCAGAGGCAGAGGGAGAAGCAGGCTCCCCGATGAGCAAGGAGCCCGATGTGGGACTCGATCCCAGGACGCTGGGATCATGAGCTGAGCCGAAGGCAGCTGCTTAACCAACTGAGCCACCCAGGCGTCCCCAAAGAAATAAATCTTAAAAAAAAAAAAAAATGTACATCTTAATAACCAGATGTGAATGTCTCTAAAACATAAATGATTACTAGTGGTTCTTGGCACATAGGACTCAACTAATATCCACTTAATGGTGATGATGATGATGATGATGATAGTGAAAGCTCTCATATAGCCTTTAGTTTCTCATGGGTTGGTGATACAACAAAGGTGGAGGGTAATGCAGGTGCTTTTCCCGATTTGGGTTTGAAGAGGTTTTCAGTTCAAGACAACAATGTAGAAATAACCTCCTCCATGGACACACGAACACACCAAATCTACACCTATCTACAAACAGTTGCTCCTGAGAAAAAACTGAGGACTGACTGAACAGTTTCTGCACAACAAAAGATGGAGAGATCACATGGAAAAAGGCAAAGTCAAGAGAGATGGAGACATTTGACACAGGAATGGCCACCACTGATGGTGTGAACTATAGTGAGGGTGGATACTACTGAGAGATCATGAGCAAATTCACCTGCCAAGGGGAACAGAAAAAAGAAAAAAAAAAAAAGCTGTGGTTTAAAAGAGCTACCAGAATATAAAAGATTCTGCCCTATAATTCCACCAAACAAAGAGAAAGATACTGGAACTTTCTCCAGGTCAGAGGACCTACTAAGTACAACAGTTTATGTTCCCCCTCCACCTTGCTAAGATGGTCAGGAGCAGTATCTGTGTGCTCTAATTGGCCTATCACCTCAGTGAGCTCTAGGCCTGTAGCCTACACCAGCCCAAGACATCTCACCAAAATGGCCCCAACATGGCACACACCAGGATATCCGTTGTCAGTACTTACTACAGCTCCAGCCACCTTGCCAAAATGACAGAGGAACAAAGCACCTCAAAACGCTCCAGGCCCACACCACTTCAGCTTCAGATGACTTGTGAGGGCAATGTCAGCACAGAGCTTCACATAAATTCTGGCTCATGCCCACCTCAGCTCCAGCTGCCCAATGGGGTGGACTTCAAGCAGAATGAACCTGGTCTTTTCTGCTTACAACCACTTCAACATCAGCTGTCCTACTAAGATATATTCTATACAGAGAGTTTAGCTAGCGTTGATTTCAGCTTCAGCAGTCCTGGCAATGTTGTCTGTGTGTGGAGAACTCCAAGACCTCTCCACCCTATGCCCACTTCAGCTCTGGCCATTCTACCAGCGCAGCATAAACACAGAATACCAAGGATCCATAGCCTATAGCAGTCACATATTCAGCCACAAGCCAAAGTCACCAGGCATACACAGTCTGTGCAGGGAAGGCCCTTACACAAGACCACTTCTTCAAATTCAAGAGAAGTTGTTCCATCTAATTCATAGAAACAAGGGAAGTTAAACAAAATGAGAGAAGAGGAATATGCTCTAAACAAAATAACAGGACAAAATCACAGAATAAGAACTAAATGAAATGAAACAAGCAATATGCATAATAAAGAGCATAAAGTAAATTAATCATAAAGATTCTCACTGGACTGAAGAAAAAGGTGGAAGAATTCAGTGAAAACTTCAACAAAGAGATAGAGAAGATTTTAGGTGGGAGCTTTGAAAGAGGAAGACACTTGATTCCAAGTTTACAACTTAGACATCACTCACATCTGAGTAAATAACCAGAGACCAATCCAAAGACTAGCAGAACAAACTCCACAACTAAATGTACAGAAGAAGCTGCACTGGAGAGTTTAAAAAGGGCAGGAAGGGTGGTGGGAAGCTTTCTCCAAGATAGAGGGAACAGCTGGCACAGAGAGGAAAATAAAATAAGGCCCACATGTGGAAGATAAGTCTCCATAACTTCTGGCCTTTTAAACCAGAGGGCCTGAATGCTGGGAGTTTGTATAACAAGATGGACTTGGAGTCTGGAGCCCTAAAAGTCAGCTGACTCAGAATTGTGTGAGACAGAAAGGCAAGCAATAGTTGGGTCCCTGCCCTTAAAGAGACCATAGCCAGCAGACAATCAACATAGAAGTGACAGTTTGCATGACCGGTGCAAACAAGACAGAGATCTGTTTATATAGACTTCAAGTGTGTTGGGGGACTTCTCTGGGAACAAGGAAGCTGGCAGGCACCATTTGCCTCCCCTGCCTCCAACATAAACACAGAGCCAGCTGCAGGAGGTAGCATTATACAGAGAGTTGTTACCTAACCTGCTGACAGTGCCTCCCACCCAGAAGCTCTCCTGAAGACTCACCTACTCCAAGAATGTTAGCCTCAACTCTGGGCTCAACATAAATTTTCTTAACATCTGCCACACCATGCCCAGCCACCAAGTACCACGTCCCTGGCCACTGCTTCCACAAGCAATGCGCCCAGCACCCACCACACTTTCAGGATCCAGCATAGGACTAGGAGCTTAGTGCAAATTTTGATAACATCACACATGCCCCCACTCAACCACTGCACACCTGGTTACCACCTCCACTGAGTACCACATCCCCATCTGCCTCCACTGTGCACCACACCCCTGGCAGCTACCTTGCTTCAACTAGCCAGGACTGGTGGCTCAGTACAAATTTTGCCAACATTGCCACCCCATCCTCCAGCCCTCCTTTGGTCAAGCATCTTCAGAGCCAGCATGCCTATGTCTCACTAATACCTCAGAGATCAAGCACACACCACCAGAGGTAGAGAGTCGATGCAGATGTTTGGACTGATAGAAAAAGTGACTCAAACACAACAGTAGGACACAGCAACACATACAGGAGACTACCCTGAAGTGTCAGGTTCTGGTGAACAGGGCACTACAGAAGAACTCTTCTTCATAAAGCCACTACTTTCAAGACAGAAGATGTACTAACTTTCCTAACATACAGAAATAGACACATAGAGGTAGACAAAATGAGGAAATAGAGGAATATGTTCCAAATTAAAAAAACAGGACAAAAATCACAGCAGGAGATCTAAGTGAAACAGAAATAAGTAATATGCATAATAGAGAATTTAAAGAAATAATCATAAAGATACTCATGGGACTTCAGCAAAGGCTAGAGGACATCAGTGAGACCCTTGATAAAGAGATAAAAAATAACATATCAGAGTTGAAGAACACAATAAAGAAAGTGAGAAATACAACAGATGGAACAAATAATAGGCTTCAGGAAGCAAGGAACCTCAGTTACCTGGAGGATAGAGTTATGAAAAGAAATCAAGCTGGACATATGAGAGACAAACAAACACTGCATAATGAGAATAGACTTGGAGAACTCAGTGACACCATCAGGCGTAACAATATTCACACCATAAGGATCCCAGAAGGAGAAGAAAAATGGTGGCATAACATGTATTTGAAGAAATAATAGCTGAAAATGTCTCAAATCTGGGGAGAGAAATGGAGAATCAGGGGCACAGAGATCCCCCTATCATATCAACCAAAGGAGGTCCACACTAAAATACATAGTAATGAAAATGGAAAAAAAGAAGAAAAAAGATGGTAAAGAATTTTAAGATTGCAAGAGAAAAAAGACTATTACATACAAAGGAAACCCCATAAGGCTATCAGCTGATTTTTCAGCAGAAACTGCAGGCCAGAAGAAAGTGGTATGATATATTCAAAATGCTGAAAGGGAAATATCTACAACAAAGAATACTCTATCATTCAGAATAGAAGGAGAGGTAAAGAGTTTCCTAGGCAAACAAAAGTTAAAATAATTCATGACCACTAAATCACCCCTAGAAGAAATGTTAAGGAAACTCTGAGTAGGGAAAAACAACAACAAAACATAAGAGTAAGAATGGGAAACCCAAAGCAAAACAAAATTAAGTATATTTGCAAAACTCAGTCAAGAGAAGCACAAAATAAAGGATGTAAAATATGATACCAAATATCTGCTATGAGGTAGAGAAGGAGTAGAGAATGAGCTCAAAATTAAGAAACCATCAGCTTAATATAGAATTGCCATATACAGGGCACCTGGGTGGCTCAGTTGGTTGAGCAACTGCCTTCGGCTCAGGTCATGATCCTGGAGTCCCGGGATCGAGTCCCGCATCAGGCTCCCAGCTCCACGGGGAGTCTGCTTCTCCCTCTGACCTTCTCCTCGCTCATGCTCTCTCTCACTGTCTCTCTCTTCTCTCAAATAAATAAATAAAATGTTTAAAAAAAAAAAAGAATTGCCATATACAGAAAAATGATATATATAAACCAAATGGTTACCAAAATTTAAAAAAGCAATAGATATGCAAAAAATAAAGAGTAAGGAGTCCAAGTACATCACACTAAAGAAAATCAAAAAAATATAAAAGAGAGAAAGTGAAGAAAGGACCAGAGAAAACATACAAAAACAATAGCAAAACAAGTCACAAAATGGCAATAAATAGATACCTATCAATAACTATTTTAAATGTAAATGTGCTAAATGCTCCAATCAAAAGACAGGGTGACAGAGTGGACAGAAAACAAGACCCATTTGTATTCTGCCTACAAGAGACTCATTTCCAGACCTAGAGATGCCTGCAGAATGAAAGTGAAATGATGGAGAAACATTTATCATGCAAAAGAGTGTCAACAAAAAGCCAGGGTAGCAATACTTCTATCAGACGAAATAGACTTTAAAATAAAGACTGTTTAGGGAAAAAAAAGGAGAACACTATGTAATAAAGAGGACAATCCAACTAGAAAATATGACAATTATAAATCTTTACACACCCAACATGGGACAACCCAATACATAAAATAGTGACTAACAAACACAAAGGAACTAATCTATAGTAATACAATAATAGTAGGGGACTTTAACATCCCACTTACATCAACAGTCAAATCATTCAAACAGAAAATCAATGACAACAGCAACAAGAAAAAACCCAGTGGCTTTGAATAGCACATTGGACCAAATGGTTTTGACAGATAGGTTCAGAACTTTCCATCCTAAAACAGAATACACATTCTTTTCAAATGCACACAAAACATTCTCCAGAAAAGGTCATATATTAGGCTACAAAACAAGTCTCAGCAAATTAAAAAAGATTGAAATCATACCATGCATCTTTTCTAACCACATCATTATGAAACTAGAAAACAATCACAATAAAAAGACTTGGAAAGACCAAAAATGCATGAAGGTTATATAACACGTCACCAAAAAATGAATGGGCCAACTAAGAAATCAATGAAGAAATCAAAAAGTACATGGAAACAAATGAAAATGAAAACAAAACATTTTAAAAACTTTAGGATGCAGCAAAAATGGTTCTAAGTTTATAGCAAAACAGGCCTACCTCAAGAAAAAAAAATTTTCAAATAAACACCCTACATTTATACCTAAAAGAGCTAGAAAAAGAACAGCAAAGAAGCCTAAAGCAGAAGGAAGGAAACAATAAATATTAAATAAGAAATAAATATTATAGAAACTAAACAAACAAACAAACAAACAGTAGAATGGATCATTGAAACCAGGAGCTGGTTCTTTGAAAAAAGTAATGAAATTGATACTTTCCTGTCAAACTTGTTAAAAAGAAAAGACAAAGAACTCAAATAAATAAAACCACAAATGGGAAAGGAGAAATAATAACCAACACCACAGAAATACAAACAATTGCAAGAGAATTTTATTAAAAACTATATGCCAACAAGTTGGACAACCTACAAGAAACTGGTAAATTCCTAGAAACATATAAATTACCAAAACTAAACAGGAAGAAATAGAAAGTTTGTTTTAAGACAAATAAACAGCAAAGGAATTGACTCAGTAAGCAAAAACTTCCTAACAAACAAAGTCCAGGACCAGATGGTTTCACAGGTGAATTCTACCAAACAGTTAAGAAGAGTTAATACCTAGTCTCCTCAAACTACTTGAAAAAATAAAAGGAAAACTTCCAAATTCATTCTATGAGTCCAGTATCACTCTGATTCCAAAACCAGATAAAGCCACCACACACAAAAAAGAGCTACATGCCAATGTCTCTGATGAACATAGATGCAAAAATCCTCAAGAAAATACTAGCAAACCAAATCCAACAATATATTAAAAAAATCATTCCCCACGATCAAATGGAATTTAATGCTAGGCTATAAGGGTGGTTCAATATTTGCAAATCAGTCAACAAAATGCACCCTTTATAAAAGAAAGGATAAGAACCATATGATCATTTCAAGCAAAAACACTTGACAAAGTACAACATCTATTCATGATTAAAAAAAACAAAAACCTCAACAACGTAGGTTTAGAGGGAACATACTTCTACATAAGAAAGACCATATATGAAAAACCTGCAACTAATATCATCCTAACAGGGGGGGTAGAGAGTACTGAGAGCTTTTCCTCTATGATCAGAAACAAGGCAGGAATATCCATTCTCACCCCTTTTATTCAACATAGTCTCAGAAGTCTGAGTCACAGAAATCAGAAGCAAAAAGAAATACAAGGTATGCACATCAGCAAGGAAGAAGTAAAACTTTTACTATTTGCAGATGACATGATACTCTATATAGACTCCACCAAAAAACTGCCAGAACTGATAAATGAGTTCAGTAAAGTTTCAGGATACAAAATCAACACACAGAAATCTGCTACATTTCTATACGCCAATAATGAAGAAGTAGAAAGAGGAATTAAGGAATCATTCCCATTCACAATTGCAACATTAAAAATAAGATAGTTGGAAATAAACCTAACCAAAGAGGTGAAAGACCTGCACTCTGAAAACTATAAGACAGTAATGAAAGAAATTGAAAATGACATAAAGAAATAGAAAAACTTTCCATGTTCATGGATTGTAAGAACAAATATTATTAAAATGTCTATGCTACCCAAAGCAATCTATACATTTAATGCAATTCCTATCAAAACACTAACAGCATTTTTCACAGAGCTAGAACAAAAAAAATCTTAAAATTTTCATGGAACCACAAAAGACCCCAATTAGCCAAACAACACTGGGAAAAAAAAAAGAAAAAAAAAAAAAAAAGGATGTCAGAGGTATCACATTTCCAGACTTGAAGTAATATTACAGAGCTGTACTAATCAAAAGAGTATTGTACCTGCACAAAAATAGACACACAGATCAACAGAACAGAATAGAAAGAAAACACAGAAATGGACCTATAATCACACAGTTAACCTTCAAAAAGCAGGAAAAAAGATCCAATGGGAAAAAGACTATCTCTTCAACAAATGGTGCTGGGAAAACTAGATAGCAATATCCAAAAAAATGAAACTGAACCACTTTCTTACACCATTTACAAAAACAAATTCAAAATGGATTAAAAACCGGGGCACCTGGATGGCTCAGTTAGTGGATCATCTGATTAGTGATCTTGGGATTGTTAGTTCAAGCCCCATGTTAGGTATAGAGATTACTTAAAAAAAAATCTTTTAAAAAAAATGGATTAAAAACTTAAATGTGAGACCTAAAACCACAAAAATCTTAGAAGAAAGCATAGGCAATAACCTCTTTAAAATATTCTGCAGCAACTTCTTTCTAGATATCTCCTGAGGTAAGGGAAATAAAAACAAAAATAAACTACTGAGATTACATTAAAATAAAATGTTTTTGCATAGCAAAGGAAACAATCAACAAATCAAAAGGCAACCTAGAAAGGGAGAAGATATTTGCAAATGACATATCTGGTAAAGGGTTAGTATCCAAAATATATATAGAATTTATAAAACTTAACACCCAGAAAGCAAACAATCTAATTAAAAAATGGGAAGAAAACATGAACAGACATTTTTCAACGAAGACATACAGATGGCCAACAGACACATGAAAACATTTTCAACATCACTCACCATCATGAAATTGCAAATCAAATCTAAAATGAGATTATCACTTCACACCTATCAGAATAGCTAAAATAAAAACCACAAGAAACAACAAGTGTTGGTGAGGATGTGGAGAAAAATGACCCCTCATGCACTGTTGGGAAAGCAAACTGGGGTAGCCACTGTGGAAAACAATATGGAGTTCCTCAAAAAGTTAAAAATAGAACTACCCTACAATGCATTAATTGCACTATAAGGTATATACCCAAAAATATAAAAACACTAATTCAAAAGAATACATGCACCCATTTATAGCAGCATTATTTACAATAGTCTAATTATGGAAGTAGCCCATGTCCATCAATAAATGAAGGGATGGAGAAGAGGTGTTGTGTATATCTATATACAGATATATAGATATATAGATATAGTTGAATTATTCAGTCAAGAAAAAAAATAAAATCTTGTCATTTGCAAGACATGGATGGAGCTAGAGAGTATAATGCTAAGGAAAACAAGTCAGAGAAAGACAAATCCCATATGATGTCACTCATATGTAGAATTTCTAAGACACAAAACAAATGAACAAAGCACAAAGGAAAAAGAGAGAGAAAGAAATCAAGAAACAGAAAAGAAAAGAGAGAGAAAAGAAATCAAGTAACTATAAAGAATTGATGTTTATTAGGGAAGTGGGTAAGGGGATGGGTGAAATGGGCAATGGATACTAAGGAAGGCAAGCCTGTCATGATGAGTACAGGGTGATGTATAGAAATTTTGATAAGTATATATTGCACACCTGAAACTAATATAACACTGTATGTTAATTTTCTGGAATTAAAATAAAGAAAAATGTTTTTTTATAATTTTTTTATTAACATATATTATTAGCCCAGGAGTACAGGTCTGTGAATCTCCAAGTTTACACACTTTACAGCACTCACCATAGCACACACCTTCCCCAATGTCCATAACCCAAACACCCTCTCCCTACCCTCTTCCTCCAGTTTATTTTGTGAGATTAAGAGTCTCTTATGGTTTGTCTCCCTCCCGATCCCATCTTGTTTCATTTATTCCTTTCCCACTCCCAAACCCCCCATGTTGCCTCTCAACTTCCTCATATCAGGGAGATCATATGATAATTGTCTTTCTCTGAATGACTTATTTCACTAAGCATAATACCCTCTAGTTCCATCCATATCGTGGCAAATGGCAAGATTTCATTTCTTTTGATGGCTGTATAGTATTCCATTATATATATATACCACATCTTTATCCATTCATCTGTTGATGGATGTCTAGTTCTTTCCATAGTTTGGCTATTGTGGACATTGCTGCTATAAACATTCAGGTGCATGTGTCCCTTCGTATCACTACATTTGTATCTTTAGAATAAATACCCAGAAGTGCAATTCCTAGGTTGTAAGGTAACTCTATTTTCAACTTTTTAAGGAACCTCCACACTGTTTTCCAGAATGGATGCACCAGCTTGCATTCCCACCAACAGTGTAGGAGGGTTCCCCTTTCTCTGCATCCTCACCAGCATCTGTCATTTCCTTACTTCTTAACTTTAGCCATTCTGACTGGTGTGAGGTGATATCTCATTGTGGTTTTGATTTGTATTTTCCTGATGCCAAGTAATGTGAAGCACTTCTTCATGTGTCTGTTGGCCATCTGGATGTTTTCCAATCAAGAAATGGGCAGAGGACATGAACAGACATTTCTGAAAAGAAAAAGTATTTTTAAGAGCTATCATATTTGAAGAATACAACAAGTGAAATGAAAAACACATGTGAAGGAATCAACAGACAGTGGATACAGAAGAATGAATCAGCCATCTGGAAGACAGGGTAATGGAAAGTGGCCCAAGCTGAAGAGAGAAAAAAAAAAAAAAGAAATTAAAAAGGACAGATTAAGGGATCCCTTGGATGACATCAAACAAGCAAATATTAACATTATAGGAGTATCAGAAGGTGAAAAAAGAGATAAAGGGGGCAGAAAATTTATTTGAAGAAAATATAGCTGAAAATTCTCCTAACCTGGGGAAGGAAAAACATCCAGGTTCAGGAAGCACAGTCATCTGCAAACAAGATGAACCCAAGGAGGTCCACACCACAACATATGATAATTAAAATGTCAAAGCTTAAAGATAAAGAAAGAATTTAAAAGCAGCAAGAGCAAAACAACTCATCAAGTACAAGGGAAGATCCATAAGGCAATCAGCTGATTTTTCAGCAAAAATTTTGCAGGTCAGAAGGTTATACATGTTATATATTACTCAAAGGAAAAAAACCCACAACCAAAAATACTCAACCTCACAAGTTTATTCAAAACTGAGAGATAAAGAGTTTTCCAGGCAAACAAAAATTCAAGTAGTTTATCACCACTAAACCAGCCTTAAAAAAAATGTTAAAGCGGCTTCTTTAATGGAAAAGAGAAATCCATAATTAGAAGAAAATTATGAAAGGAAAAAATTTCATGAATAAAAATGTACAGCAAAGGTAGTAGAGCAATCACTTGTAAGGCTAATATTAAGGTTAAAAGACAAATGCAATTATATTTTAAAAATCAGTTAAGTGGATTAACAAAACTAAAAGATGTAAGCATGACAAGATATACACAAAATGTGGAGGGGGTAATAAAAATGAAGTCCTTTTAGAATGTGCTCAAACCTAAATGACTGTCATCTTACTATATACTTCTATATATATTCACCATGTTATATATGAATCTCATGGTAACTAACTACAAACCCAAAACTTTTAAGAGATACAAAAATAAATATGTAAATAAATAAAGAGAAAGAAAGCCAAGCATAACACTAAATAAAGTTCTCAATCACAGGGAAAGATAGCAAGAGAAGAAAGGAACAAAGAACTACAAAAACATCCAAAAAACAATTAACAAAATGACAGTAAGTACACACTGAATTATTTCAAATTTAAATGGTTTAAATGCTCTAATCAAAAGACATGGTGATAAAATGTATAAAAAAACAAGACCCATCTATATGCTGCCTGCAAGAGACTCACTTCAGACTAAAGATATGAACAGATTGAAAGTGAAAGGATGGAAAAATATATTCCATGCCAATGGAAACCCCCCAAAAAAGTCCAGAGATGTAATATTTATATCAAATAAAATGGACTTTAAAACAAGAGACAAAGAAGGACATTGCATAATGATAAAGGGGTCAATCCAACAAAAGGATATAACACATGAAATATTTATATACCCAACAGTGGAGCACCTTAATGCATAAAGCCAATATTAGCACATAAAGGGAGAGACTAACGGTAGTATAATAATAGTAGGAGACTTTAACACACCACCTGTATTAATGGATATATCATTCAGGCAGATAATTAATAAATAAACAGTATCTTTGAATGATGCATTAGACCAGATGGACTTAACAGATATATAAAGAACATTCCATCTAAAGACAACAGAATACACATTCTTTTCAAGTGCACATGGAACATTCTCCAGGATAGATCACATATTAGGCCACAGAGTAAGTATCAATAAATATAAGAAGATTGAAATAATATTGACCATCTTTTCTGACAACAATGGTATGAAACTAGAAATCAATTCAAAGAAAAATCTAGAAAAAACACAAACAGGTGGAGACCAAACAAAATGCTACTAAACAACCAATAGGCAAATGAAAAATACCAAGGAGGAAATAAAAAAATACATGGAGACACATGAAAATAAAAACACAATGATTCAAAATCTTTGGGATGTAGCAAAAGCAGTTCTAAAACAGAAATTTATGGTGATACAGGCCTACTTCAAAGAACAAGAAAAAAAATCTCAAACAATCTAACCTTATACCTAAAGTTATTAGAAAAAGAACAATCAAAACCCAAAGTTAGTAGAAGGAAGGAAATAATAAAGATCAAAGCAGAAATAAATGAAATAGAGACCAGCAATAGAAAATACCAATTAAGCCAAGACTTAGTTCTTTGAAAGGATAAAAAAAGA
The DNA here is from genome assembly GCF_002288905.1 of Enhydra lutris kenyoni. Taxonomy (NCBI): domain Eukaryota; kingdom Metazoa; phylum Chordata; class Mammalia; order Carnivora; family Mustelidae; genus Enhydra; species Enhydra lutris. The sequence continues at coordinate 17,756,441 of NW_019154087.1, forward strand.
ATGGTAAACTTTTCACCATACTCATCAAGAAAAAAAAGAGTACCCAAATAATTAAATCAAAAATGAAAGAAGTAGCAACTAACACCATAGAGATATAATGGATTCTAAGAGCCTAATATGAAGAATTATACATTAACAAATTGCACAACCTAGAAGAAATGAACAAATTCCTAGAAACATACAATCTTTCAAAACTGAATCAGGAAGAACTAGAGAATCTGAACAATCCAATTACTGTTAACAACACTGAACTGGTAATTTAAAAACCTCCAACAAACAAAAGTCCAGGAGCAGATGTATTCACAGGTAAATTCTACCAAACATTAAAAGAAGAGTTAAGGGGTGCCTGGATGGCTCAGTGGGTTAAACATCTCTTAGTTTCAGCTCAGGTTATGGTCTTGGGATCATGGGATCGAGCGCTACCACAGGCTCTGGGCTTGGCACAATCTTCTTGGGATTCTCTCTCTCTTCTCTTCCTCTGCTCCACCCCTTGTTAATGCATACACTCTCTCTCTTACACACACACACACACACACACACACACACTCACAAATAAATTAATTAATTTAAAAAATACAAAATAAAATAAAAAAGAGTTAATATCTATCTCCTGAAACTATTCCAAACAAATAGAAGAGGAAGGAACGTTTCCAAACACATTACATGAAGCCATCATTACTCTGATACAAAAATCAAAGACACTAAAAGAAAGAAAAAAGAAAAAGAAAACTGAAGGCCAATTTCTCCAATGACTATAGATACAAAAATCTTCAGCAAAATACTAGCAAAGAGAATTCAATAATATTTTTTTAAAAAAATCATTCAAAGAGATAGGATTTATTCCAGGAATGCAAGGGTTGTCCAATATCACTGTGACACATCAAACAAGAAAAAGAATTAAAACCATATGACTATCTCAATAGATGCAGAAATAGAATTTGACAAAATACAATATTTATTCATGATAAGAACTCTCACCAAAATTTTTAAAAGGACCATACCTCGACATAATAAAGGCCTTATGAAAACCCCACAACAAATATCATCCTAAGAGGGGAAACTGAGTGCTTTTCCTCCAACATCAGGAACAAGAAAAGAATGTCCACCTTGCCACTTTTATTCAACATAGTACTAGAAGTCATAGCCACAGCAATTAGACAATAAAAAGAAAGAAAAGACATCCAAATTGGTAAGACAGAAGTAAAACTGTCACTATTTTCAGATGACAGGATACTATATATAGAAAACCCTATGGACTCTACCAAAAAATTATTAGATCTGATAAATAAATTCATTAAGATTGCCAGGTACAAAATTAATATACAAAAAATTTTTGTACTTCTATATTCTCATAATGAAGTAGCATAAAAAGAAATTAAGATAACAATCCCATTTATAATTGCACCAAAAATAATAAAATATCTAGGAATAAACTTAACCTAAAGGGAAAGATCTATATTCTGAAAACTATAAAACATTGATGAAAGAAATTAAACACAAACAAATGGAAAGACATTCCATGTATGTAAGTTGGAATATCATTAAAATGTCCATACTACCCAAAGCAATCTACAGATTTAATGCAATCTCTATCAAAATACCAACAGCATTTTTCACGAACTAGAATAATTAATACTAAAATTTGTATGGAACAACAAAAGACCCTGAATAGCCAAAGAAATATTAAGGAAAGTCAAAGCTGGAGGTATTACAATCCCAGATTTCAAGTTATAATACAAAGCTATAGTAGTTAAAACAGTGTGGTACTGGCTCAAAAACAGACACATCAATGGAACAGAATAGAGAGCCCAGAAATAAACCCATGCTTTGTGCTCAATTAATCTATGATGAAGGCAAAAATATACAAGCAGGAAAAGACAGTCCCTGTAATTAATGGTGAGGGGGAAACTAGACAGCAAGAGAATGACACTGGACCACTTCCTAACACCATATAAAACAAACTCAAAATGGATGAAAGACCTGAATGTATACCTGAAGCCAAAAAATTCCTAGAGGAAGACATAGGCAGTAATCACTTTGACATCAGCCATCCAACATTTTTCTAGATATGTCTTCTCAGGCAAGGGAAAGAAAAGCAAGAGTAACTATAGGGACTACATCAAAACAAAAAGCTTTTATACAGCAAAGGAAACCATCAACAAAATGAAAAGTTAACCTACTTTTTGTAGGCTATACTTTTTTTTTTTTTGAAGATTTTATTTATTTATCTGACAAAGATCACAGGTAGGCAGAGAGGCAGGCAGAGAGAGAGGGGAAGGCAGGCTCCCCGCTGAGCGGAGAGCCCGATGCAGGGCTAGATCCCAGGACCCTGGGATCACGGCCCAAGCTGAAGGCAGAGACCTAACCCACTGAGCCACCCAGGTGTCCCTAGGGCTATACTTTTGAATGGGAGAAGATATTTGCAAATAATATATCCAATAAGGAGTTAATATCCAAAATATACAATGAAACTATACAACTCAACACACACACACACACACACACACACACACGCACACATCAGACAATTCAATTAAAAAATGGGCAGAAATAAAATGGACAGAGGACCTAAATAGACATTTTTCCAAAGGAGACATACAGATGGTAAATAGACATATGGAAAGATGATTAACATCACTCATCATCAGGGAAATGCGAATCAAAACCACAATGACATCTGTCAGAATAACTAGAATCAAAAAGACAAGAAATAACAAGTGTTGGCAAGGATGTGGAGGAAAAGGAGCCCTTATACACTGTTGGTGGGAATGTAAATTGGTGCAGCCACTGTGGAAAACTGTATGGAGTCATCAAAAAATTAAAAATAGAATTACTATATGGTCCAGTAATTTCACTACAGGGTATTTACCCAAAGAAAACGAAAATACTAACATGAAAAGATACATGCACCCCTATGTTTACAGAAGCATTATTTATAACAGGCAAGATATGGAAGAAACATAAGTGCCTATTGTCAGAAGGATAGATAAAGAAGTCATGGTGTGTATATACATGCACACAAATACATACAAATAATCAATTATTATACCACCATGGAAAAAAAAAAATATTGCCATTTGCAGCAACATGAGTGGACCTCAAGTGTGTGTGTCATGCTAAGTGAAGTAAGTCAGAGAGAAGTACCATATGATTTCATTTATGTGGGAATCAAAAAAAACAAAACAAACAAACAAAGCAGAAACAGGTACATAAAAACAACAAATTGGTGGTTGCCAGAGGGAAGTTGGGTGAGGGGATGGGAAAAATGGAAGAGGAATGGGAATGGAGAGCCGGCATCAAGTCATGGGATGACTAAGCCACAGGAATGAAAGATGCAGCATAGCGGACAGAGTAAATCATATTGTAATAGTGTTGTGCAGTGACAGAGAGTAGCTACATTGGTGATGAGCATAGCGTAATAGATAAAGTTGTCAAATCACTACGTCATACACTTGAAACTAATGTAAAATTGTATGTCAACGATAATCCAATAAAAATACAAACACAAAATAAAACCAAACAGTTTTGAGTTTGTGGATGCTGTTTTCTCAACAAAAAAGGAACTTTATTAATAAGTCATTTAAAAAAAATAAGTGTCCAGAAAATAACACTGTAATGAACTTTACTCGGGCAAAATTTAAGAAGGGTAAGGCTAAAACAACAGCTCTCCAGACATGCCTGACCTAATACTGCTGTGACTCATAATTAAGAACCGTCATCATGGTAAGCAATTGGTTCCTGAAATCGCCTGGGAGCAGAATGGAGTTTCTGGCACTGGTGTCTTTCTCCCCAGGGGAATGCTAAGTGCCATCCAGTTCTGACTACCTCTGAAACACGCATTCTATCACCATGGCAGCAAGGCTGATCATCTCATCTTGGTTAAAGAGGTTTCTTCTCTCAATCCCATGAGGGTAAATCAGCACTTCCAGACACAGGCTGAGTCATTACTTTTGGCCTCATTAACATGGTGTAGCCCTTCTGTCTGCTAACAACCAGATTTAAAACAAAACAAAACAAAAAATAGTTAACCAAATGAATTAAATTATGCAGCCAGCCAGTGAGTATTCCAGCAAGTAATTCCAAAGGCCAATTTTGCTATGGGAGAGAAGAACATGAACAAAAAAATAAAAATTGGATTTAAAAAATTGGAAAACTACACTAATCCTTTAAATGTACATGTTCTTCAAAGAGTGAGAAGCACCTTGTTTTCAGAAGAAAATATCAAAGTATGTACAGTGCATGGAAAACCAAAACCATCTTCCATTTAGTCCTGAAATACAAATAGGGTTGTAATGGTGAAGAGTTCCTGACTGAATATGCCTCTTCAGAAGACAGCTGGAGCCAGAGGAGAAACTGTGCCCTCCTGCTGCTAAAAGGGAGGCTTGAGCGGACAGGAAATAGAAACCCCAGAAATGGCTTTGTGTGGAGAGGAGCCAGTTCAATGGTTGAGAACATTCTGAAGCAACCATGTGGTTTTTGGACCTGTAAATATGTTTTGTTAAGAGAAGGGCCATGAAGACGGTTCAGCTGTTCAATTCAAATTTACTGTTGAAGTAAGGACTCTGATTACATTTTCACAGGTTTACACACACACACACACACACACACACATACACGAAAATACAGAGTTCAAACTAGAATTTTCCCTCATTTTCTCTCCTACATATATAGGCAGACTACAGCACAAATAAATTTACTTACATGGAATCTAAGCACCATTTTTTTCCTGGAAAGATGACACTCAAAAATTTCACAATCTTTAATACAATAATGGTGCCAGCATTCTTATGTGGAGACCCTTGCTAAGATTCTGGTTCTAAAGAGTGCATCTTGTGGGTTGAAATGACAGCAGAATAATTCTTCATTAGGATGAAAGTAAAGATGAATAATTTGTCAATATGTTGTGAAGACCTTAAGGGATCTTTAAAGAACACAAGTGAATACAATCTATTATTAAAAACATTACAACATAAAAGAATTTAGTAAGAAGACAACAAAACTGAGGGAAAGATTCCATGCAGGATGGCACTGGGAGCTGAAATATACAGCTACACTTGTAATTGGATAGCACTTTAAGAAATCTCCAAAGGTCAAAGATGCAACTGTGGATGGATTATAGCAAGTAAACTCTCAGGTGCTTTGAGAAAAAGTGACCATGATTTCTCAGAACAAAGCACTGGAATAAGTTCAAGAAAGAAAACAAAATAGATCCAGGCTCCACAGACCACTAACAAAGTGAGATTTCTAAGGAAATAGCCAAATGTGAATTGTAAACTAAACAAGTGGAGGAAATAAAGAGCCAATGACTAAACTTGGTCTGAAATGTGCTAGTCAATTGAATTTCACATTTCCTAACAATCACATTTCCCTGATTGTGCTTGGGTTGGATGGATACGTGATTTTCCACAGAAAAGAACATGACAGTCGTCAATTATAGAGTGCATATTAGGAAGGCAAGATTGATGGCAACATACTTGAAGAGACTATAAAATCATCTTTAAAAGTCTGTGGTACTTAAGATCTACTAACATCCCAGTGTCCTTTATTCATGTTAAGGACTACTAGCAAACCTCTTTCTGAGTTCCCTGGGAAATCTACCTTAACTAGGAAATTCAGACACATAATTGCTCATTAGTGTTTCCTCTCCCTCTCTCTTCCTTTTCTCACCCCTCCCTCTCTTTTTCTCCCTTTTTAAGGTTGCCTTAAATAAGGCCATCAGAGAACAGATGTTCTGACTAAATCATGGATATGAACTTTGTTTCATACTCAATCTTAGATGGAAGCAAGCTTAAAGATCAAGGAAAGGAATTCCTTTTCATCATTGAGACACATTCAAGTGTCAGATTAATAATTGATTATCCAAAATTTTAATTTTGTTTCTTTATAAATTGAACTATAAGACCTAAGTGAAACAGTACAGAGAATCTAAGGTCACCTTTATATCTTTTTCTTTTGAGCAAATATCTAGTTAGGGTAGTCTGGATCAACAGAATAATGATTAGAAGGTTTGAGGAATCAAGTAGCATTGAATTTTTACTTTGTCAAGGATCGCTCCATAGGATAGCAAATGTTTGAGCAAAAGTCAGTCCATTCGGGAGGAGTCAAGATGGCGGAGAAGTAACAGGCTGAGACTACTTCAGGTAGCGGGAGATCAGCTAGATAGCTTATCTAAAGATTGCAAACACCTACAAATCCAATGGGAGATCGAAGAGAAGAAGAACAGCAATTCTAGAAACAGAAAATCAACCACTTTCTGAAAGGTAGGACTGGCAGAGAAGTGAATCCAAAGCGACGGGAATATAGACCGCGGGGGAAGGGGCCGGCTCCAGGCAAGCGGCGGAGCAACGGAGCACAAAATCAGGACTTTTAAAAGTCTGTTCCGCAGAGGGACATCGCTCCAGAGGCTTAACCGGGGTGAAGCCCACACAGGGTCAGCGTGGCCTCGGGCCCGCAGGGTCACAGAAGGATCGGGGGTGTCTGAGTGTTGCATAGCTGACAGGTATTAGAACGGGGAAGCCGGCTACAGAGACAGAGCCCAGGAGTGAGCTCTAAGCTTGGGGTTACCTTGAACCGGTCACAGGCTCTGTCAGCTCGGAGCGCAGCTAGAGGCCAGGGTGACGGGAGTAATTGGGCACTGTTCTCTGAGGGCACACTGAGGAGTGGGGCCCCGAACTATCGGCTCCTCTGGGCTGGCAACTGGGAGGCCGCCATCTTCATTCCCGTCCTCCAGAACTCTACGGAAAGCGCTCAGGGAACAAAAGCTCCCGAAAGCAAACCCGAGCGGATTACTCAGCCCTGGCCCTGGTAAGGGCGGTACAACTCCGCCCGGGGCAAAGACACTTGAGAATCACTACAACAGGCCCCTCCCCCAGAAGACCAACAAGAAACCCAGCCAGGACCAAGTTCACCTACCAAGGAGTGCAGTTTCAATACCAAGGAGAGCAGTGGAATTCCAGAGGAGGAGAAAGCAAAGCACGGAACTCATGGCTTTCTCCCCGTGATTCTTTACCCGTGCAGTTATTTTTTTTTCCTTTTTCAATTTTTTTTTCTCTTCTTCTGCTAAATTTTTTAACTTTTACCCTTTTCTTTTTTAACGTTTTTTTAACTAGTTTATCTAATATATATACATATTTTTTTCCTTTTTATATTTTTTCTTTATTGGTTTTCTTTTTTTAATTGTTTCTTTCTTTCTTTCTTTCTTTTTTTTTTTTCTTTCTGAACCTCTTTTTATCCCCTTTCTCCCCCCTCACGATTTGGGATCTCTTCTGATTTGGCTAAAGCATATTTTCCTGGGGTTGTTGCCACCCTTTTAGTATTTTACTTGCTCCTTCATCTACTCTTATCTGGACAAAATGACAAGGCGGAAAAATTCACCACAAAAAAAAGAACAAGAGGCAGTACCAAAGGCTAGGGACCTAATCAATACAGACATGGGTAATATGTCAGATCTAGAGTTCAGAATGACGATTCTCAAGGTTCTAGCCGGGCTCGAAAAAGGCATGGAAGATATTAGAGAAACCCTCTCCGGAGAGATAAAAGCCCTTTCTGGAGAAATAAAAGAACTAAAATCGAACCAAGTTGAAATCAAGAAAGCTATTAATGAGGTACAATCAAAAAAGGAGGCTCTCACTGCTAGGATAAATGAGGCAGAAGAAAGAATTAGCGATATAGAAGACCAAATGACAGAGAATAAAGAAGCTGAGCAAAAGAGGGACAAACAGCTACTGGACCACGAGGGGAGAATTCGAGAGATAAGTGACACCATAAGACGAAACTACATTAGAATAATTGGGATTCCACAAGAAGAAGAAAGAGAGAGGAGAGCAGAAGGTATATTGGAGAGAATTATTGGAGAGAATTTCCCCAATATGGCAAAGGGAACAAGCATCAAAATCCAGGAGGTTCAGAGAACCCCCCTCAAAATCAATAAGAATAGGTCCACACCCCGTCACCTAATAGTAAAATTTACAAGTCTTAGTGACAAAGAGAAGATCCTGAAAGCAGCCCGAGAAAAGAAGTCTGTAACATACAATGGTAAAAATATTAGATTGGCAGCAGACTTATCCACAGAGACCTGGCAGGCCAGAAAGAGCTGGCATGATATATTCAGAGTACTAAACGAGAAAAACATGCAGCCAAGAATACTATAGCCAGCTAGGCTATCATTGAAAATAGAAGGAGAGATTAAAAGCTTCCAGGACAAACAAAAACTGAAAGAATTTGCAAACACCAAACCAGCTCTACAGGAAATATTGAAAGGGGTCCTCTAAGCAAAGAGAGACCCTAAAAGTAGTAGATCAGAAAGAAACAGAGACAATATACAATAACAGTCACCTTACAGGCAATACAATGGCACTAAATTCATATCTCTCAATACTTACCCTGAATGTTAATGGGCTAAATGCCCCAATCAAAAGACACAGGGTATCAGAATGGATAAAAAAACAAAACCCATCTATATGTTGCCTACAAGAAACTCATCTTAAACCCGAAGACACCTCCAGATTTAAAGTGAGGGAGTGGAAAAGAATTTACCATGCTAATGGACATCAGAAGAAAGCAGGAGTGGCAATCCTTATATCAGATCAATTAGATTTTAAGCCAAAGACTATAATAAGAGATGAGGAAGGACACTATATCATACTCAAAGGAACTGTCCAACAAGAAGATCTAACAATTTTAAATATCTATGCCCCTAACGTGGGAGCAGCCAACTATATAAGCCAATTAATAACAAAATCAAAGAAACACATCGACAATAATACCATAATAGTAGGGGACTTTAACACTCCCCTCACTGAAATGGACAGATCATCCAAGCAAAAGATCAACAAGGAAATAAAGGCCTTAAATGACACACTGGACCAGATGGACATCACAGATATATTCAGAACATTCCATCCCAAAGCTACAGAATACACATTCTTCTCTAGTGCACATGGAACATTCTCCAGAATAGAGCACATCCTCGGTCCTAAATCAGATCTCAACCATTATCAAAAGATTGGGATCATTCCCTGCATATCTTCAGACCACAATGCTCTGAAGCTAGAACTCAATCACAAGAGGAAATTTGGAAAGAACCCAAATACATGGAGACTAAACAGCATCCTTCTAAAGAATGAATGGGTCAACCAGGAAATTAAAGAAGAACTGAAAAAATTCATGGAAACAAATGATAATGAAAACACAACGGTTCAGAATCTGTGGGACACAACAAAGACAGTCCTGAGAGGAAAATATATAGCGGTACAAGCCTTTCTCAAGAAACAAGAAAGGTCTCGGGTACACAACCTAACCCTACACCTAAAGGAGCTGGAGAAAGAACAAGAAAGAAACCCTAAACCCAGCAGGAAAAGAGAAATCATAAAGATCAGAGCAGAAATCAATGAAATAGAAACCAAAAAAAACAATAGAACAAATCAACGAAACTAGGAGCTGGTTCTTTGAAAGAATTAATAAGATTGATACACCCCTGGCCAGACTTATCAAAAAGAAAAGAGAAAGGACCCAAATAAATAAAATCATGAATGAAAGAGGAGAGATCACAACTAACACCAAAGAAATACAGACAATTATAAGAACATACTATGAGCAACTCTACGCCAACAAATTTGACAATCTGGAAGAAATGGATGCATTCCTAGAGACATATAAACTACCACAACTGAACCAGGAAGAAATAGAAAGCCTGAACAGACCCATAACCAGTAACGAGATCGAAACAGTCATCAAAAATCTCCAAACAAACAAAATCCCAGGGCCAGACGGCTTCCCGGGGGGAATTCTACCAAACATTTAAAGAAGAACTAATTCCTATTCTCCTGAAACTGTTCCAAAAAATAGAAATGGAAGGAAAACTTCCAAACTCATTTTATGAGGCCAGCATCACCTTGATCCCAAAACCAGACAAGGATCCCATCAAAAAAGAGAACTACAGACCAATATCCTTGATGAACACAGATGCAAAAATTCTCACCAAAATACTAGCCAATAGGATTCAACAGTACCTTAAAAGGATTATTCACCACGACCAAGTGGGATTTATTCCAGGGCTGCAAGGTTGGTTCAACATCCGCAAATCAATCAATGTGATACAACACATTAATAAAAGAAAGAACAAGAACCATATGATACTCTCCATAGATGCTGAAAAAGCATTTGACAAAGTACAGCATCCCTTCCTGATCAAAACTCTTCAAAGGGTAGGGATAGAGGGCACATACCTCAATATTATCAAAGCCATCTATGAAAAACCCACCACAAATATTATTCTCAATGGAGAAAAACTGACAGCTTTTCCGCTAAGGTCAGGAACACCGCAGGGATGTCCATTATCACCACTGCTATTCAACATAGTGCTAGAAGTCCTAGCCTCAGCAATCAGACAACAAAAGGAAATTAAAGGCATCCAAATCGGCAAAGAAGAAGTCAAACTATCACTCTTCGCAGATGATATGATACTATATGTGGAAAACCCAAAAGACTCCACTCCAAAACGCCTAGAACTTGTACAGGAATTCAGTAAAGTGTCAGGATATAAAATCAATGCCCAGAAATCAGTTGCATTTCTCTACACCAACAACAAGACAGAAGAAAGAGAAATTAAGGAGTCCATCCCATTTACAATTGCACCCAAAACTATAAGATACCTAGGAATAAACCTAACCAAAGAGACTAAGGATCTATACACAGAAAACCATAAAGTACTCATGAAAGAAATGGAGGAAGACACAAAGAAATGGAAAAGTGTTCCATGCTCCTGGATTGGAAGAATAAATATTGTGAAAATGTTTTGCTCCCTAAAGCAATCTACACATTTAATGCAATTCCTATCAAAGTACCATCCATTTTTTTCAAAGAAATGGAGCAAATAATCCTAAAATTTATATGGAACCAGAAAAGACCTCGAATAGACAAAGCAATATTGAAAAAGAAAGCCAAAGTTGGTGGCATCACAATTCCGGACTTCAAGCTCTATTACAAAGCTGTCATCATCAAGACAGCATGGTACTGGCACAAAAACAGACACATAGATCAATGGAACAGAATAGAGAGCCCAGAAATAGACCCTCAACTCTATGGTCAACTAATCTTCGACAAAGCAGGAAAGAATGTCCAATGGAAAAAAGACAGCCTCTTCAATAAATGGTGTTGGGAAAATTGGACAGCCACATGCAGAAAAATGAAATTGGACCATTTCCTTACACCACACACGAAAATAGACTCAAAATGGATGAAGGACCTCAATGTGAGAAAGGAATCCATCAAAATCCTTGAGGAGAACACAGGCAGCAACCTCTTCGACCTCAGCCGCAGCAACTTCTTCCTAGGAACATCGCCAAAGGCAAGGAAAGCAAGGGCAAAAATGAACTATTGGGATTTCATCAAGATCAAAAGCTTTTGCACAGCAAAGGAAACAGTTAACAAAACCAAAAGACAACTGACAGAACAGGAGAAGATATTTGCAAATGACATATCAGATAAAGGGCTAGTGTCCAAAATCTATAAAGAACTTAGCAAACTCAACACCCAAAGAACAAATAATCCAATCAAGGAATGGGCAGAGGACATGAACAGACATTTCTGCAAAGAAGACATCCAGATGGCCAACAGACACATGAAAAAGTGCTCCACATCACTCGGCATCAGGGAAATACAAATCAAAACCACAATGAGATATCACCTCACACCAGTCAGAATGGCTAAAATTAACAAGTCAGGAAATGACAGATGCTGGCGAGGATGCGGAGAAAGGGGAACCCTCCTACACTGTTGGTGGGAATGCAAGCTGGTGCAGCCACTCTGGAAAACAGCATGGAGGTTCCTCAAAATGTTGAAAATAGAACTACCCTATGACCCAGCAATTGCACTGCTGGGTATTTACCCTAAAGATACAAACGTAGTGATCCGAAGGGGCACGTGCACCTGAATGTTTATAGCAGCAATGTCTACAATAGCCAAACTATGGAAAGAACCTAGATGTCCATCAACAGACGAATGGATAAAGAAGATGTGGTATATATACACAATGGAATACTATGCAGCCATCAAAAGAAATGAAATCTTGCCATTTGCGACGACGTGGATGGAACTAGAGGGTATCATGCTTAGCGAAATAAGTCAATCGGAGAAAGACAACTATCATATGATCTCCCTGATATGAGGGAGAGGAGATGCAACATGGTGGGTTAAGGGGGTAGGAGAAGAGTAAATGAAACAAGATGGGATTGGGAGGGAGACAAACCATAAGTGACTCTTAATCTCACAAAACAAACTGAGGGTTAATGGGGGG
>NW_019154087.1:17768835-17809565 GCF_002288905.1 Enhydra lutris kenyoni
AATGGATAAAGAAGATGTGGTATATATACACAATGGAATACTATGCAACCATCAAAAGAAATGAAATCTTGCCATTTGCAATGACGTGGATGGAACTAGAGGGTATCATGTTTAGCGAAATAAGTCAATTGGAGAAAGACAACTATCATATGATCTCCCTGATATGAGGGAGAGGAGATGCAACATGGGGGGGTTAAGTGGGTAGGAGAAGAGTAAATGAAACAAGATGGGATTGAGAGGGAGACAAACCATAAGTGACTCTCAATCTCACAAAACAAACTGAGGGTTGATGGGGGCAGGGGGTTGGGGGGGGTTATGGACATTAGGGAGGGTATGTGCTATGGTGAGTGCTGTGATGTCTGTAAACCTGGCGATTCACAGATCTGTACCCCTGGGGATAAAAATATATGTTTATAAAAAATAAAATAAAAAAAAAAAGGCGAAAAAAAAAAAAGTCAGTACATTCACAAATTTATCCTTTGAACTTTCCAGAGTTTATGTTTTTGCTCATTTGTTTGTTTTGGGCTTTCAGTCACCCCGATGTTAGATATGTGGCAACCTCTTTCTCTGAAATCTCTTATATCTACTTTTTACCAAGGGCCATAAAATGCCACCATTCTGGATATCTTGGTCTTATGATTTCAAAGCAATCCTAGAATCAATGAATTGGAGATAGGAAGGACTTATGATTATCATCATCAAGTAATCATTATCATTAATTCTTTCCCAACATCATTTCCATTCCGACATGTTCCAGGTTGAATTACCAGGAAGGCAATGATGAGATGGAGTTAGTGGCACAAGATACTTATTAAGGATCAAGATCTTTGAAGAAAAGGGAAGGAAGCAAGTCTGAACATAGGAAGAAGTCAAACTACAATGGAGTGCTAACACACCTTGGCCAGACACAGTGGAAACTTGAGCAAGTGGACCCATCAGAGTGTCCCATATCAAATTGAAATAGCTGGTCTTTATATTCATTTTCCAATCAGTTACTCTATATGGGCTGCCTTAGGAAGGGCATGAACTTGAGTGAGGTGATTCTTTGTAGCTGAGGCAGACTATGAAGGAGCGGACAGTTCAGGTTGTCTGACATTCACACACACCATAAAATGGGCAGCGTACTTTTTTTGGAGGGGGTCTGGGCAGGGTTTCTTCATATTTACCAAAGGAAATTTTCAAATTTCTTCTTAAAAATCACCACTTGTGGATCACCTGGGTGACTCAGTTGGTTAAGCATTCAACTCTTGATTTCAGTTCAGGTCATGATCTCAGGGTTGTGAGACAGAGCCCTGAGTCAGGTTCTGTGCTCAGTAGGGAGTCTGCTTGAGATTCTCTCCCTGTGCCTCTCCTCCTAGCTCACATGCTCTCTCTAAAATAAGTAAATAAATCTTTTTAAAATAATCACCACTTCTACGTCCACACAAACATTTATAATACATGAATATTTAGAGCAGCGTTATTTATAATAGCCAGAAAGTGGAAAAACCCAAAGAGCTATCAACTAATGAGAGAATAAATACAATGTGCATCCATCCAATGGAATATTACTTGGGAATTAAAAAAAAAAAATGATGAAGTGCTGATAGATGCCACAGCTTGGATAAATCTTAAAAACAATGTTGAGTGGGGGGAAAAAAGCCAGTTATAAGAGACCACATATGGTAACATGTCTTTTATATAAATATCTACAATAGGTAACTCTATATAAGACAGAAAGAAGGTTAGCAGTAGCTTAGGACTTAGGGTGGAGCTGGAGTGGGAAATGATTGCTAATGGATATGGGATGGCTTTTGGGGATGATGAAAACATTCTCAACTTAGATGGTGATAATGCACAACTCTCTAAATACACTAAAACCACTGATACACTTTAAAATGGTGTCTTAAAACCAATACACTTTAAACTGGTGATTTTATAATATGTCAATTAGATCTCAACACAAATGTTTTTTAAAAGGGTCACCCTGAAGTAAGGTAGGCAAATGTACTTCCTGTTCTTTGAATTATTCAACTGATCATCATTATCATCATTAATATTTATAGACACTTACACCAGGCACTTTTCTAAAACCCTTTGCATCTATTATTTCTATATCAACTAGTAATTATTACCCCCAATCTATTTAAGGTAAAATTGAGGTTTAGAGAGAATTACATAACTCTTATAGTCTAAGACTACAGTTAGTGACCATAGAACTATGATTCAGTTTCTTTCTGATTCCAGACCTATTTAATGACTGTATTACTTGTGTTTTAAAAATAAATCATACATCTGTGAATTTAGTGGCATTGTCCTATGATGATTTTATATTTTATATGATCTATCTTCTATGTAGTTTGAGAGTTTAAATCATATCTCCTAATTAATCCAAATCAAACTAAATAAATATTCATCTATTTCTCTATGTCTGGGAGATGACCACTCCCTTAAGTAAAATAATTACTGACATCTAGAGAAATCCAAGGAGAATGAGGCAGTGGTACAGTGTTGTCTCTTGAAAATTACTGCTTTCTTTGCATGTGGGTATGATGAACTTGACAAGGAAACTGAGAATGGAGTGAGGGTAAAATTTAATTCAAATATTGTTGAATTTGTACAAAATTGTAGACTAGTAATTTTTTATACATATTTGCAAACTTTTTGAGACAATGCATGGTAACATTTCTTACACTATGATTTAATATGCCAAGAAGTAAGACTGCTAACATATGACCTCATAAAGTATAGGCTCAAAATAATGTGTTCTAACAACTTTACTAAGGGCCTTGAGGTTATTTATCTGTGATTCTTCTTCAGTTAGGTGGAATTTTAACCTGCTGTGAATTTTAAAATGTGAGTTTAGAATCCATCTCTGGTGAATGCTTCCTGCCCTGGGGCAAAGTGGTATCTGAAGAATTGTGCATCTCATCAGGAGGGAGTCATTCCAATATATACACTGAGGAAGTTTATTTTAAAAATAAGAGAAATTTTGATGATAAGGTGAGTAATGATTTCTTGGATGGAAGCAAATTTTATAAATTCAGAGATTTACAAAGTTATTCACTAAGTAAAGAAAAGAAAAGATACAAATTATCAATATCATGAACGAAAGTAGGGTCATTAATACTGATCCCTTGGACATCAAAAAGATAATAAAGGAAAACTATAAAAAGCTCCATGCTCACAAATTTGATAAACCAAATGGATCAATCCTTTGAAAGGCATAAACTATCAAAACTCACACAAGGTCATTTGAATAGGTCTATATCTGCTAAAGTAATTAAATAAATAACTATAAACCTACCCCCAAAAATGAAAGTACCAGGCCCAGATGGTTTCACTGGTAAATCCTATCAAACATTAAAGGAAGAAAAAAATACAAAATCTTCACAATCTCTTTGCGAAAATACAAGCAGAGTACACACACGAGGCTAGTATAACCATAATTATAAAAATGAGATAAAGACACTATAAGAAGGAAAAACTATAGACCAATGCTCCTCATAAATTTAGATGTAAAAATCCTCTAAAAAAATTAAATACAACAGTACTTAAAAAAATCATACATCATGAACAAGAGGAATTTATTTCAAATTTGCAAGTCTGGTTCAATATGTAAAAATTAATTAATGTAATCCATCACTTTAATAGGTAAAAAATAGAATAATCCTATGATCATATCAGTTACATAAAAAAAATGACAAAATTCAACACCCCTTCTTGGTAATAACTCAGCAAACTAGGAACAGAAATAGCCTTCCTTGAGTGAAGTCAGCAAGATAGTGGGGTAAGATATGAGTCTTTGTTTCCCAACAAAACCCAATAATTGTACAACTGAAAATGCATGCATGAAAACAGCCTTGGGAGAGCTCAACAGTCCAAGGAGAATCTGTAGCACTACAGCAGAGGAAAAAAAAAAAGAGAGAGAGACAGAATAACAATGCAAAGGATTTCTGGAGAGACCAGCATAACTGAGATATCCGGAAATGTTTGAGAACAAAGAAGGGTAGAAAATACCTGTATCAGCCATTTGTCAGGTGCCACCATAGTCCACATAGACCCTTACAAAAGCTGACATTTGCCAACTCCCCACAGCTTTTACAGCAGAGGGCTCCATAGTGTTCATTAGCATGGACCCCATTAGCCTGCTCCATGGAATACATACGCAGCTTTTGCCACTCAGGTAACTAATAGCTATCATGGCAGCAGACCACTGGAGAGAGAGACATTTCTGTGTATCCCCTTTCCCCGAAGAAGGAGCCACTGTTATGCCATCCCAGGACCCTTGCCACCTCTCCCTCCTGTTACATTATGCCCAGGTCCCAAACTGCAGCTACTCTACATTCATGCTTCAGATAGTGACTCAGCAGCCACTCCACAAGTACCTATGCCTAGGACACCAGAGCAAGAGCTCTGCAGCAAGGGAACCTGATTCCCAGAATCCTGGTCTCACTGAGGTAGCTGCATGGAAACTATGGTGCTGTTCCCTACCCAGAGTCAGAACCATTGTACCAGTGACCTCACACTCACTGGTGGGTGAAGCTCTTCCCCTACAAAAACCAGTCCATGGTTGGAAGAGGTAAATGCTCAATCAAATGTGCAGACATTAATGCAAAGACCAAGGCAAAAATGACACCACTAAAGGACAGAATAATTTTCCAATAACAATCTTTAAAGAAAGGGATATCTATGGAAGGCTGGATGAAGAATTCAAAATAATTGTTTTAAAGGAAGCTCAGCAACCTATAGATAGTGCAGATAAAAAAAATGAGGAAAAGTTCACATGAACAAAACAAGAAGTTCAACAAAAAGACAGAAAAAAAATTTTTTTTTTAAAGAACCAAACATAAATTCTGGAGCTGAAGAGTAGAATGACTGGAGTGAAAAGTGTCATGGAGAGTGTCAACAGAAGATCTGATCAAACAGAGGGGAAAAAACCCTAAGAATTTAAAGATAATTAATTTTAAATTACCAACTTAGAGGGAAAAAAATGAAAAAAGAATAAAAAAGAATGAAGAAAACCTATGAGATTTATGCAACACTATTCAACAAAACACATTATGGAACTCCAAGAAGTAGAAGAGAAAGAGGGATAGAAAGCATAATTAACAACAACAACAACAACAACAACAACAGAAAGGCTGAAAACACCTTACATTTAGGAAGAGATATGTACATGCAAGTATATGAAACTTATAGGTCCCCAAACTGAATCAAAAGAGGACTTCACCGGGACACATTATAATAAAATTGTCAAAAGTCAAAAACAAAGAGAACAGGAGAAAAGAAACTCTTCACATACAATGAACCTCAAAAGTCTATCAGTTGATTTCTCAGAAGAAAACTTGCAGGCCAGGAGACAGTGAGATGATATATTCAAAGTGCTGAAAAGAAAAAAAAAAAAAGCCAACCAAGAATATCTTACCTGGCAAAGTTGTCCTTCCCAAATGAAGAAGAGTTAACCTTCTTAGGCAAACAAAAGCTGAGGGATTTCATCACCACAAGACCTGCCTTGTAAGAAACCTAAAGGAAGTTCTTTAAGCTGAAGAAAAGTGATGTTGGTTAAAAACATAAAGTAAATGAAAGTAGAAAACTAGTAAATATTTAGAATATTTTAATACTGCCATGGCAGTGTGTGAATCACTTAACTCTAAGATAATTTGAGCAGGTATCAAAGTATAAAACAAAAGTATTAAAAATAACTATAGCAACAATTGTTAAATACACAATACGAAAAGAAATGAATTATGATATCAAAAACATGGGGAAGTGTCATCAAAATGGCAGCATAGGTGATACCAAACATTGCTCCCCCTCATAAGAACAACAGCTAACATCTATTCAAGAACAAGACACTATGGAGAGAATTCTAGAATACAAGGATTAAGTCTAAAACATCCCCTACATCTTAGAGACCAATAAAAATTGCATTAGAAGAATAAGAGAAATCCTATGTTTCTCTCACATCACCCCTTTCCCAGGACAGCACATCACCATGTGAAGAGGTCTCTCCTGAGTCTCTAAACCCTCCAGTAGGAATGGAGAACCTTGGGGAATAAAGCCTCCCCCAGCATCGTGAGTCATTTTGTGGGAATCCTTACTCTGCAAACCTACACATTCTTCAGGAATTCCAGAAGAATGTGTGAGGCCTAGTCACCATAAATCTGACTGTGATGGAGAATAGAGCAACAAGCAACATGTATATCTTAGCAGAGTTTATATTGTTGTACCTAGGTAGTAATCCCAACCAACAGTTTTGCGCATCTGCATAACAAAATTGGGGGTACATTGTGACCAGGGAACTTGGCACAGCATAGAACTGCCTAAATCAGATTCCCAAAAGGAGTTTTGACAGCCCTAGATCCCAATTTTCCTATGCCCAGACTACATGCTGAGTCACATCCCCACCCACTATGGAGTGTTTCCAGTATCTGCCCAGAGGGCTGGTAACAACTCCTAGGAGCTATGCAGCCTACTTGCACTGAGTCAAGAGGTGTACAGAGCTTATTGCCCCCAGAACAAAGTCAGTACCGGGTGTGGAGTCTTCTGTGCCACACGTGGGTAGGGGGATTATTTTAGTGATAAGATTAAGGCCCTTCACAACTGGACGACCTGTTTGGAAAATTGAGAGTAGC
The DNA here is from genome assembly GCF_002288905.1 of Enhydra lutris kenyoni. Taxonomy (NCBI): domain Eukaryota; kingdom Metazoa; phylum Chordata; class Mammalia; order Carnivora; family Mustelidae; genus Enhydra; species Enhydra lutris. The sequence continues at coordinate 17,775,453 of NW_019154087.1, forward strand.
TAGAGCATCCCCTTCTCTTCCAGCCTAGAAAAAGGGGCTGAAACATAGCCCCACATTTGTGACAAGAACAGACACACAGGAGACACAGACAATAATTGCTACATCACAGCCTTGTTCTTTCCAAAAGATAAAACACCATTCAAAAATGGGGTGAGAGGGTTGGGAGAGAGGTGGTTAGAGAAAGCAGGTACTGTTCTTTTGATTTTAAAAAAGGAACAGGTTGGCATTACGAGATCACATATTCCGGGCCCAATAATCAAGTTGAGCCAAAGACTTAGGTGGTGACACCATGCCACTTGTAACGTCTCAGAGAAGCTACAGAGCATCATTCCATTAAAAGGAGCAGTCTTGTGCTGGGGTGAAAATGTGGGGCCAAGCAGCAGTGGAGAGTGTCTTCTGGCCCCATCTGAACAGAAATACTATTAAAAAACCCTGAAAGTTGTGGGGTTAGTGGTGCTTTAGCCAAGAAAAACAGAGCCTATAGTTTGCAAATTAAAGCCAGTGACACTATTCAGCCAGGGAACTTGGGAGGAGTTCTGCTCAATTTAAGAAAACAAAGAGCTTTAACAATTTTAGAGCTGTTTTTCCCATGGCATGAGAGTAGAGAACCTAATTTGTAGCCCTGATTATTACTGGATAAGGTCTTTAGCTTGTCTGACCAGGGAAACTAACAAGAGACCGTGGGAAACTACATAGCTCATTCAAAAGTCCTATGCACAGTGGAACTTGAAAAGAAAGTACTGTTCATGTCTTTTCCCAGTTGCAGAGCAAAACCTGTGGCCTCTCCTATCCAAATAATTCAGTACATACTTAGGCCTCATTCAGGCTTCCAAATAACAAGTTGTACAGGCTATGAGCAATAGCCTGTTACCCTGCTTGGGCAGGGAAGCTAATTCATAACCCCAACTACTACTGAACATAGGATCTAGTCCTGACTATCTAGTAAGCCTGACTAGAGAACCCAGGCAACCATGGAGCCCACCATACAGCTTCACTTGGATAGGAAACCAAGTCAATAGTCATATCCAACTCTTCTCAGCCACTGGCACAATACTCATCCCTGTCCTCAGAACTCAGATGGTAACCTCACTCAAAAACATACCATAATGACAGGCCCCACCTGTAAGGATGTTACCAGCAGATACACTCAGAAATCCAAACTGAGTTGACTGGTGAGAAACTTTCTCTGCCAAAGCAAACTCATAAAATCTTTAAGGGGAGCCTGATGACTCAAATGAATAGATACTGACATAAGGAATAAAGTATAATTAAAAATCAGGCAAATAAGACTCCACTAAATGACACTAATAAAGCTCCAATAACTGACACTAAAGAAATAGAGATCTATGAACTGTCAACAAAGAATTCAGAATAATCCTCTTCTGTAAGCTTAGTGAACTATAGGAGCACATACAACTAAATAAAATTAGGAAAATAATGCACAAATAAAATGAGGAGATTGACAAGGAAATAACCATCAAAAAAAAAAAAAAAATCAAACTAAAACCACCCAGAAATTCTACAGCTGAAAAATACAATAACTGAAGAATTCAGTAGTTTCAAAATAGGCTGACCATGCAGAAAAAAGAATCCAGTAACCTGGAAGATATAATTGGAAATTATCCAGGCAGAAGAACAAAAAGAAAAAAAGAATAAAGAAGAGTGAAGAAAGCCTACAGGAATTACGAGACACAATGAAAAGAAACACTACTTGCATAATTCCAGAAGAAGAGAAAGAGAAAGGAATTTTTAAAGCAATAGTAGTTGAAAACTTTCCAAATCTCTGGAGAGAGAAATGGACATCTAGATCCATGAGGATGAATCTGAAAAGGTTGAATCCAAAATAGGTTGAATCTGAAAAGGTCTATACCAAGACATATTATAAACTGACAGAAGTGAGAAATCCCTGGCTGGCTCAGCTGAGAGAGCTGAGAATCAGCATGTGACTTGATTTGGGGTCATGAGTTCAAGCCCCATATTGGGGGTAGAGATTACTTAAAAAATATATTTAATAAATAAATTGACAGAAGCCAAAGATAAAAAATTTTAAGAGCATCAAGAAAAATGGAAGTTACATACAAGGTAACCCCCATTACAATATAAGCAGATTTCTCAACAGAAACCGTTCAGGTCAGTAGAGAATGGGATGTCATACCCAAAATACTGAACGAAAATAACTGTCAACAAACAATTCTATACACAACAAAGAAGTCCTTTAGAAATAAAGAAGGGATACAGATTTTCTTTCCCGAACAAACAAAAGCTGAGGAAGTTTAATATCACTAGGTGAATTCTATGGAAGTTAAATTATTATTAGTTTAAAATAGGATATTAAAGGTTTATGGCATTTTGTGTAAGCCTCGTGGTACCAAAAAGTAAAATCTTGTGATAATTAAACAAACATGATAAAGAAGTCAATGAATACTGATACCCAGAGACATCTGTTTGTAACTATCATCAAAAAGACATGACCACTGATTGACCTATGAGCTGGATGCAGACACTAGAATGCTCCTCACTCCCCTTTCTTGTCCTTTGAATATGGGTTCCACTTACCTTTCCTCTTCCCAGAGACTTCCAAAGACAGCATCTTGAGATTATGATAGGGGGTTGTGAACATCTTCCCAATGTAATGACTGAAACAAGTTAAGGCCTCTTTTTAAAGTTTTAAGATTTGGTAGGTAGCAGCAGGGATCCATTTGTCTTGCTGACACCCCAGACAAGCCTCAAATGTAAGTTCCTTTTCTTATTAAAAATTCCATCTATTTGGGAGCCTGGGTAGCTCAGTCAGTTAACTGTCTGCCTTCAAATCAGGTCATGATTCTTGGGTCCTGGGAGCAAGTCCAACATCAGGTTCCCTGCTCAGTAGGGAGCTGTCTGTCAAATAAATAAATAAAATCTTTAAAAAGAAAAAAACCCTGCCATCTATCAACCTAAAAGTGGTCTACCTATTTCTTGGTCTCTCCCTGTCCTCTTTGTGGGGGGAACAGTTTCAAATTATATCACAGAAGCCCCTAAGTGTGTTGCAAACCAACAACATCAAAACACAAGTGCAAAAAAGACAGGAGGATAAAAAACAAGGAACAAAGGAAGTACAAAACAATCAGAAAACAATTAAGAAAATGGCAATTGTAAGTTCTTATCAATAATTACTTGAAATATAAAAGGATTCAATTCTCCAATCAAAAGACACAGAGGAGCACCTGGGTGGCTCCGTGGGTTAGGCCTCTGACTTAGGCTCAGGTCATGATCTCAGGGTCCTGGGATGGAGCCCCACATTGGGCCCTCTGCTCAGCAGGGAGCCTGCTTCCCTCTCTCTCTCTCTCTGCCTGCCTCTCTAACTACTTGTGATCTCTGTGAAATAAATAAAATCTTAAAAAAAAAAAAAGTCACAGAATGGCTAAATGGATAAAAAACAAGATCCAATAGCACGCTGTGTACAAGATACTCACTTTAGCCTTAAAGAAACATGTAGATTGAGAAGGGGTTGGAAAAAACATTTCATGCAAGTGGAAACAAAAAAAAAACAAATAAAACAAAACAGCAGGGGGTGCTATATTTATATCAGGCATAATAGACTTTACACTAAAAATGCCCCCCCCAAAAAAGACAAAGTAGGTCATTATATAATGACAAAGGGCTCAAAACATCAAGAAGAATAACAATTATAAGTTTTTATGTGCCTAACATTAGGGCACCTAAATATACAAAACAAAAACTAACAGAACTAAAAGGAGAAATAAACAGTATTACAATGACAACTGGGGACTTTAATACCTCACTCTCAACAATGGATAGATCAGATCATCCAGACAATCAATAAGGAAACAGAGACTTAAATAACGTTATAGACCAAATGGACCTAATAAATACATATAAAACATCCTATCCTAGAAACAGAATATACATTCTTCTCAAGAGCACATAAAACATTTTCTGGATAGACCACATGTTAGGTCACAAAACAATTTTCAGCAAATTCAAAATGATTGAAATCATACAAAGTATCTTCTTTGACTACAATGGCATGAAACTAGAAATCAACAAGAGAAAAAGGAAAAAAAATTATGAACACATGGAAATTAAGCAATTCTTGAACAATAGATTTTTTAAAAGATTAAAGGGGAAATAAAGCTTGAGACAAAGGAAATGGAAATAAAGCATAACAGAACTTATGATATGCACCAAAAACAGTTCTAAGAACTGCAGAACCATCTACACTTTCAATGCCATCCCAATCAAAATTCCATCGGCATTTTTCAAAGAGCTGGAACAAACAATCCTAAAATTTGTATGAAACCAAAAGAGGCCCGGAATTGCTAAGGAAATGTTGAAAAAGAAAAACAAAACTGGGGAATCACATTGCCAGATTTCAAGCTTTACTACAAAACAGTGATCACCAAGACAGCATGGTACTGGCACTAAAACAGACACATATACCAGTGGAACAGAGTAGAGGGCCCAGATACAGACCCTCAACTCTATGGTCAAATAATCTTCAACAAGGCAGGAAAAAATATACAGTGGAAAAAAGACAGTCTCGTCAACAAATGGTGCTGGGAAAATTGGACAGCTATGTCTAAAAGAATGGAACTTGACCATTCTCTTACACCATACACAAAGATAAACTTGAAATGGATAAAAGACCTCAATGTGAGGCAGGAATCCATCAGAATCCTAGAGGAGAATATAGGCAGTAACCTCCTCGACATCGGCCACACCTATTCTTTCAAGATAGGTCTCCAAAGGCAAAGGAAACAAAAGTGAAAATGAACTTTTGGGACTTCCTCAAGATCAAAATCTTCTGCACAGCAAAGGAAACAGTCAACAAAACAAAGAGGCAACCCACGGAATGGGAGAAGATATTCGCAAATGACACTACAAACAAAGGGCTGATATCCAAGATTTATAAAGAGCTCCCCAAACTCAACACATACAAAACAGATAATCATGTCAAAAAATGGGCAGAAGACATGAACAGACACTTCTCCAAAGAAGACATACTAATGGCTAACAGAAACATGAAAAAATGTTCATCATCATTAGCCATCAGGGAGATTCAAATCAAAACCACATTGACAGGGGGGGACAAGATGGCGGGGAAGTAGAAGGAGGTGCCTTTTCAACCTGTACCCTAAAGTGAGCTGATTACCTACCAAAGAACTCCGATCACCCATGAAATCAGCCTGAGATCAGAATTACACACATCTGGATCTCTACAGGGGCAGAAGACACCAGCGGGCAGGTAAAGTGGAGTGGGAAAGGCGGACTGGTATTTGAAGATAAACAAAAGGGGGAGGGAGCCACCAGAGGTGACCGGTTGGAAAGTAATACCCCTAATACAAGTGAGAGTGCCCTGCGTCTGGGGACCAGCTTTAACTTGGAGACTGGTTGAAAGCACTCCAAAAGAGCAAAAGATCGCGGGGAGAAATTGTGGGAATCGGGGCGGCTAGGGACAGGGGCTTAAGTCCCAGGTCCCAGGACAGCCTCCCCTGGTGCTGAGCCAGAGAGAGTGCAGTGGAGAAACCAGGTCTTGGTCCCTGAGCCACCAGCGTGCCCAAGATTGCATGGGTTCTGGCCCCTGTGAGGGGATGGGAGCCATGCTGGACACAGAACGCACGAGCCCTGCTACAGAGCCTGAGATGCGCGCGCCCCTCATCCTCCCCTGAGAGAGGTACAAAGGCCCAGCCAGTGCTCTTTAACATGCGCCATTGTTTCAGAGCCTAAGACGCGCGCCCCAAACTCTCCCCTGAGAGAGGTGCTTGAAGGTCCAGCCTGGTGCTTTCGGACCTGCGCCCCGTTCTCAGAGCCTGAGACGCACGCGCGACCCACAGCCTCCCCTGAAAGAGGTGCGCGCAAGCCGGGCGCTCTTAGACCCAGAAAGACCAGGCACTCCCAGCCCAGGTCAGCGGGAAAATCTCAGTGTGCGATCGCTGCTTGGAACCTCTCTGGTGGTCTGGAGCTTCCCAGACAGCCGCCGCTGCTTTGGTTTTGGGTACAAGCAGAAGATCCTGCGTCCCCAGGGACCGTGACTCGGAACCTGCTCTGCCCAGCAGCCAAGGGGGGATTTATATGGGCTCTGCAACACCCACAGAAGAACAGACTGAGGCTTCTCTCTGAGAGGGAGGTCAGGGTGCAGTTTGCTTTCCTCTAAACCTACAAAAAACATCAAAAGTGGTCAAGGCAAGAGGAAAAAAAAAAAAAGGTGAACAAACATAAAAACCTCCAGAGAACAAAAGCCTGAAAAAACCGGTTTCCTCAGAGCCCACCCCCTTGAGGGGCACTGGAGGACTTAACTCAGGGAACATCACAGACTGAAAACCCACGTGGCAGTCCCCTCCCCCAGAAAACCAACCAGAGAAGGAAAAAAAAAAAAAAAAGACTACAAGAGAACCACCACCACTACTTCATAGGACAACTTTTATTTTTAATTTGTTCCCACTATTCTGGCTCATTTTTTTTATATAGATAATTTTTTAACCTATTTACCATCACAGCGAGCTGTCCAGTACATCAAATTCCATAATAACCTTCTAACCTGAACTTTTTGATACATACACCTGTGTTTTTCTTTTGCATTTCTATTTTTTGAATTTTTTTTTAAATTTTAGATTAGTTTAGTCTAGTTTATTCCTTTTTTATTTTTATTTTCTAATATTCATATAGAGTTAAACTTCAAAGTAATCCCCTTTCCCCAATCAATACTACCCCTATAGGTAAAGCAATTTTTAATCCCCCTTTAGCCTATGAAAGTTGAGTCCTTTAAGAAAGATATCAAGATACATCCAGGAAGAATCAAAACAACCTTCCTCGCCTACACTGAAAATTATAACCACTCTCCCATCTTTTTCTTCCACCAGTGTTTCTGTGTTTTTGTGTTTGACCTGATAGTATATAAATCTTACACTTGGGTTTCTTTTCGACAAGGTTCTTCCTTTATTTGCATATATATATTTTTTTCTCTTGTTATATACTTTTATCAGTCTTTTTGTTTGTCTGTTTTTGTTTGTATACCTCATAAATCTTACCTTGGGGCCCATTTGGGCTGAACCTTCTCTTTCATCTTCCCTTTCTTTCCTGTCTCTCTCTCTCTCTCTCTCTCTCTCTCTCTTTTTTCTTTTCCTTTTCTTTTTTCTCTCATTTGGGTGGGGAATCCTGATTGCTCAGAAGTGTTCCAGGGTGCACCCAGACTGCACCACGGTCGATACAACCAGCTACATATGTTCAGTCATCTCTCACCAAAATGACTAGGAGGAGGAATGCCCAACAGAAGAAAAATACAGAGGATGGACCTTCTGCAACAGAGCTAACGGCTATCAACATAGACAATATGTCGGAAAGAGAATTCAGGCTAACAATTATCCAGGCAATAGCTAGGTTGGAGAAAGCCATGGATGACCAAACGGGATTGATTAGGGCCAAGCTGAAAGTGACCAGACAGGATGTTCACAATGTTAGGACAGAGCTAAAAGCTACCAGGGCTGAGGTTCACAATGCTCTCAAAGAGTTCCAATCTAATCTAAATTCTTTCAAAGCTAGGGTAACTGAGACAGAAGATAGAATTAGTGATCTGGAGGACAAACAGATAGAAAGGATCAAGAGGCAGCCTGGAACAAACAGTTTAGAAACCATGAAAACAGAATCAGGGAAATAAATGACGCCATGAAACGTTCCAACGTCAGAATTATTGGAATCCCTGAAGAGGAGGAGAAAGAAAGAAGTCTAGAAGATATAGTGGAGCAAGTTCTTAGTGAAAATTTTCCCAATCTCGTGAATGGAACCAGCGTTCATGTACTAGAGGCCGAACGGTCTCCACCCAAGATTATAGATTCCAGAAAAACATCAAGGCACCTGATAGTCAAATTGAAGAATCATAATTGTAGGTAATAATCTCTTAAAAGCCGCTAGGACAAAGAGGCTCCTTACTTACAGAGGAAAGCCCATCAGAATAACGTCAGACCTGTCCACAGAGACCTGGCAAGCCAGAAAGGGCTGGCAAGATATATTCAAGGCACTAAATAAGAAGGACATGCAGCCAAGAATACTTTATCCAGCAAGACTGACATTCAAAATGGATGGAGAGATGAAGAGCTTCCAAGACTGGCAAGGCTTAAAAGACTATGCAACCACCAAGCAAACACTGCAAGAAATATTAAGGGGGGATTCTATAAAAGAGGAAAAATCCTAAGAATAGCAATGAACAGAAATATAGAGACAATCTACAGAAAGAAAGACTTCAAAGTTAACACGATGTCAATAAAAACGTATCTATCAATAATCACTCTCAATGTGAATGGCCTAAACGTGCCCACAAAATGGCACAGGGTTGCAGATTGGATAAAACGACAGGACCCATCCATATGTTGTCTACAAGAGACCCATTTTGAACCTAAAGATACACCCAGACTGAAAGTGAAGGGATGGAGAAGCATCTTTCATGCCAATGGGCCTCAAAAGAAGGCTGGGGTAGCGATTCTCATATCAGATAAATTAGATTTTAAACTAAAGACTGTAGTCAGAGATACAGAAGGACACTACATAATTCTTAAAGGAACTATCCACCAAGATGATCTAACAATTATAAATATCTATGCCCCCAATATGGGAACAGCCAATTACATAAGAAAACTGTTAAGATAAAGAGTCATATTGATATGAATACATTAATAGTAGGAGATCTTAACACACCTCTCTCAGAAATAGATCATCGAAGCAGAAAATCAATAAAGAAACAAGAGCATTGAATGACACATTGGACCAGATGGACCTCATAGATATATACAGAACATTCCACCCTAAAACAACAGAATACTCATTCTTCTCAAGTGCACATGGAACCTTCTCAAAAATAGACCACATACTGGGTCACAAATCAGGACTCAACCGATACCAAAAGACTGAGATTATTCCCTGCATATTCTCAGATCACAATGTTTTGAAACTGGAACTCAATCACAAGGAAAAGTTCAGAAGGAACTCAAACATCTGGAAGCTAAAGACCACCTTGTTTGAGAATGTTTGGATCAACCAGGAGATCAAAGAAGAACTGAAACAATTCATGGAAACCAATGAGAATGAAGATTCTTCAGTCCAAAACCTATGGGATACAGCAAAGGCGGTCCTAAGGAGGAAATACATAGCCATCCAAGCCTCCCTCAAAAAAATTGAAAAATCCAGAACACAGCAGCTGTCTCTACACCTTAAAGAACTGGAGAATCAACAACAAATCAAACCAACTCCACACATAAGAAGGGAAATAATCAAGATTAGAGCGGAGATCAGTGAGGTAGAAACCAGAGATACAGTAGAACGTATCAATGAAACTAGAAGCTGGTTTTTTGAAAGAATCAATAAGATCGATAAACCATTGGCCACACTAATCCAAAAGAAAAGAGAGAAAGCCCAAATTAATAAAATTATGAATGAAAAGGGAGAGATTACAACTAACACCAAGGAAGTAGAAATAATCATCAGAAGTAATTATCAACAGTTATATGTCAATAAGCTAAGCAACCTAGATGAAATAGATGCATTCCTGGAAAACTATAAACTCTCAAAATTGAACCAGGAAGAAATCGACAACCTAAATAGAACGATATCTAGTAACGAGATTGAAGCAGTGATCAAAAACCTCCCAAAAAACAAGATCCCAGGACCTGATGGATTCCCTGGGGAATTCTACCAAACTTTCAAAGAAGAAATAACACCTATTCTCCTGAAGCTGTTTCAAAAAATTGAAGCAGAAGGAAAACTTCCAGACTCTTTCTATGAACCCAGCATTACCCTGATCCCCAAGCCAGGCAAAGACCCTACCAAAAAGGAGAATTTCAGACCAATATCACTGATGAATATGGATGCTTAGATTCTCAACAAGATCCTAGCAAACAGGATCCAACAGCACATTAAAAAGATTATCCACCATGACCAGGTGGGATTCATTCCTGGGCTACAAGGATGGTTCAACATTCACAAATCAATCAATGTGATAGAACAAATTAATAAGAAAAGAGAGAAGAACCACATGGTCCTCTCAATTGATGCAGAAAAAGCATTTGACAAAATCCAGCATCCGTTCCTGATTAAAATGCATCAAAGTATAGGGATAGAGGGAACATTCCTGAACTTCATCAAATCTATGAAAAACCCACAGCAAATATCATCCTCAATGGGAAAAAGCTTGCAGCCTTCCTGTTGAGATCAGGAACATGACAAGGATGCCCACTCTCACCACTCTTGTTCAACAGAGTATTAGAAGTCCTAGCAACAGCAATCAGACAACAAAGAGAAATAAAAGGTATCCAAATTGGCAATGAAGAAGTCAAACTCTCTCTCTTCACAGATGACATGATTCTTTATATGGAAAACCCAAAAGACTCCACCCCCAAACTACTAGAACTCATACAGCAATTCAGTAACGTGGCAGGATACAAAGTCAATGTACAGAAATCAGTGGCTTTCTTATACACTAACAATGAAAATACAGAAAGGGAAATTAGAGAATTGATTCCATTTACTATAGCACCAAGAACCATAAGATACCTGGGAATAAACCTAACCAAAGAGGTAAAGGATCTGTACTCAAGGAACTACAGAACACTCATGAAAGAAATTGAAGAAGACACAAAAAGATGGAAGACCATTCCATGCTCTTGGATCGGAAGAATAAACATTTTTAAAATGTCTATACTGCCTAGAGCAATCTATACTTTTAATGCCATTCCAATCAAAATTCCACTGGTACTCTTCAAAGAGCTGGAGCAAATAATCCAAAAATTTGTATGGACCCAGAAGAGACCCTGAATCGCTAAGGAAATGTTGAAAAACAAAAATAAAACTGGGGGCATCACGTTACCTGATTTCAAGCTTTACTACAAAGCTGTGATCACCAAGACAGCATGGTACTGGCATAAAAACAGACACATAGACCAGTGGAACAGAGTAGAGAGCCCAGATATGGACCCTCAACTCTATGGTCAGTTAATCTTCGACAAAACAGGAAAAAAGTGGAAAAAGACAGTCTCTTCAATAAATGGTGCTGGGAAAACTGGGCAGCTATATGTAGAAGAATGAAACTCAACCATTCTCTTACACCGTACACAAAGATAAACTCAAAATGGATAAAAGACCTCAATGTGAGACAGGAATCCATCAAAATCCTAGAGGAGAACATAGGCAGTAATCTCTTCGATATCAGCCACAGCAACTTCTTTCAAGATATGTCTCCAAAGGCAAAGGAAACAAAAGCCAAAATAAACTTTTGGGACTTCATCAAAATCAAAAGCTTCTGCACAGCAAAGGAAACAGTCAAGAAAACAAAGAGGCAACCCACGGAATGGGAGAATATATTTGCAAATGACAGTAAAGACAAAAGATTGACATCCAGGATCTATAAAGAACTCCTCAAACTCAACACACACAAAACAGATAATCATATCAAAAAATGTGCAGAAGATATGAACAGACACTTCTCCAATGAAGACATACAAATGGCTATCAGACACATGAAAAAATGTTCATCATCACTAGCCATCAGGGAGATTCAAATTAAAACCACCTTGAGATACCACCTTACACCAGTTAGAATGGCCAAAATTAGCAAGACAGGAAACAACATGTGTTGGAGGGGATGTGGAGAAAGGGGAACCCTCTTACACTGTTGGTGGGAATGCAAGTTGGTGCAGCCTCTTTGGAGAACAGTGTGGAGATTCCTCCAGAAATTAAAAATAGAACTTCCCTATGACCCTGCAATTGCACTACTGGGTATTTACCCCAAAGATACAGATGTAGTGAAAAGAAGGGCCATCTGTACCCCAATGTTTATAGCAGCAATGGCCACGGTTGCCAAACTGTGGAAAGAACCAAGATGCCCTTCAATGGATGAATGGATAAGGAAGATGTGGTCCATATACACTATGGAGTATGATGCCTCCATCAGAAAGGATGAATACCCAACTTTTGTATCAACATGGACGGGACTGGAAGAGATTATGCTGAGTGAAATAAGTCAAGCAGAGAGAGTCAATTATCATAAGGTTTCACTTATTTGTGGAGCATAACAAATAGCATGGAGGACATGGCAAGTTAGGAGAGAACAGTGTGGAGATTCCTCCAGAAATTAAAAATAGAACTTCCCTATGACCCTGCAATTGCACTACTGGGTATTTACCCCAAAGATACAGATGTAGTGAAAAGAAGGGCCATCTGTATCCCAGTGTTCATAGCAGCAATTGCCACAGTCACAAAACTGTGGAAAGAGCCAAGATGTCCTTCAACGGACATTTGGATAAAGATATGGCCCATATATACAATGGAGTATTATGCCTCGATCAGAAAGGATGAATACCCAACTTTTGTATCAACATGGATAGGACTGGAAGAGATTATGCTGAGTGAAATAAGTCAAGTAGAGAGATTCAGTTATCATATGGTTTCACTTACTTGCGGAGCATAAGGAATAACATGGAGGACACTGGGAAACGGAGAGGAGAAGTGAATTGGGGGAAATTGGAGGGGGAGACAAACCATGAGAAACTGTGGACTCTGAGAAACAAACTGAGGGTTTTGGATGGGAGGGGAGTGGGGGCTTGGGTGAGCCTGGTGGTGGGTATTATGGAAGGCACATATTGCATGGAGCACTGGGTGTGGTGTAAAAACAATGAATACTGTTACACTAAAAAGAAATTAAAAAAATAAAAAATAAAATAAAATGCAAAAAAGATAAATGGATTTAATTCTCCAATCAAATGACAGAGGAGCTGAATGGATTAAAAAACAAGACCCGACTAATTATGTGCTGCCTACAAGAGACTCACTTCAGCTTTAAGGGCACCCACAGACTGAAAGTGAAGGGACGGAAAAATATTCATGCAAATGGAAACCCAAAAGAGATGGTAGCAATAATTTTATCAGACAAAATAGACTTCAAATTCAAAATCCAATAAGACCAAGACAGTCATTATACAATGATAAAGGGTTCAATTCATTAAGAGGATATAACAATTATAAATACAGTTTTACCTAGTATTGGGGCACCTAAATATATTAAGTAAGGATATTGAATCAGTGTCAAAATCTCCAAACAGAGAAAAGTCTATGATTAGAGAACTTCACTGGTGAATTCTACCAGCATTTAAAGAGTTAATACCAATCTTTTTAAAACACATTCAAAAACTGAAGTAGTAGAAACACTTCCAAATTAATTTTGCAAGTCTAGCATTACCTTAACACCACAGTCAGATAAGGACTAAGGAAAAAGCAAATTACAGGCCTAATATTACTGATAACCATAGATTTTTTTTAAAAAAATTCTTAACAAAATACTAACAAATCAAGTTCAGCTGATTTGTTACACATTAAAGTATCATTGGCATAATTAAGTGAGCTTTATTCCTCAGATGCAATAATGAATCAACATAAGGAAATCAATGTGATGTATCACATTAACAATATAAAGGATAAAAACAAAAAATCCTCTCAATAGATGCAGAAAAAAAATTTGATGGAATATAACATTGCTTTGTGATAAAGACTCTCAACAAATTAGGTAGAGATGAAATGTATCCCAACATGATAAAGGCTATTTAGACAAGCCCATAGCTAATACTATACTCAACATTAAAAAGCTGACAGCTTTTTCTCTAAGATCAGGAATAAGACAAGCAGGTCCCCTTTCACCACTTTTATTCAACAGAGTACTAGAAATCTAAGCTAAAGGAATTAGGTAACAAAAAGAAATAAAAGTCCTCTAATTGGAAAGGAAGTCCTCTAAATTGGAAAGGAGGAAGTAAAATTATCTGTTTGCAGATGACATGAACTCATGTAGAGAAAAATCTAAAGACTCCACTAAAAAAACCTGTTAAGACACATAAACAAATTCAGTCAAACTGCAAGATACAAAATCAATATATAGGCAAACCACATTTTACTTCACTTACCCTCCCTGTGCTTTTCAGATATCACCCAACCCCTCTTTTCTTTTTCAAGTAAAGGTTTGTGGCAACCCAGCTAAACAAGTCTATTGGTGCCATTTTCCAATAGCATCTGCTCACTTCATGTCTCCATGTCACATTTCAGTAATTCTTACAAAATTTCAAACTTTTTTATTATTATTTTTGTTGTAGTGATCTCTGATGAGTGATCTTTGATATTCCTATTATAATTGTTTTGCTGCACTATGAACTGTGGCAGTACAAGATGGCAAACCTAATCAATCAATGTTGTGTGTGTTCTTGCTAGTCCACTGACCAGCCTTCTCCAACCCTCTGTCTCTCCTTGGGCCTCCCTATTCCTTGAGAAACAATAATACTGAAATTAAGCCAGTTAAGAACCTTACAATGGCCTCTAAGTGTTCAAGTGAAAGGAAGAGTGAATCAATGCAGCAAACTTCATTTTCACCTTATTTTAAGAGATTACTACAGCCACACCAACCTTCAGCAAACACCACCCTAATTATTCAGCAGTCATCAACATCAGAGCAAGATCCTCCGCCAGCAAAAAGATACAACTTGCTGTAAGCTCAGATAATGGTTAGCATTTTTTTAGCATAAAGTGTTCTTAAAATAAAGGTTTTTAAACATAATGTTACTGGGGCACCTGGGTGGCTCGGTGGGTTAAAGCCTCTGCCTTCAGCTCAGGTCATGATCTCAGGGTCCTGGGATCAAGCCCCACATCAGGCTCTGCTCAGCAGGAAGCCTGCTTCCTCCCTCTCTCTCTCTCTGCCTGTTGCTCTGTCTACTTGTGATCTCTGCATGTCAAATAAATAAATAAAATCTTAAAAAAAATAAACATAATGTTACTGGACACTTAATAAACTACAGTATAGTATAAACATCTTTTTTATGCACTGGGAAAGCAAAAAATTCATTTGGCTTACTTTATTGCAATATTCACTTTGTTGCAGAGTTCTAAAACCAGACACATAATATTTCCAACATGTGTCTGTGCAAAAATCAGTTACATTTATATACACTGAAAACAAATTATTTGAAGACATAGAACACAATCTCATTTGCAAGATCAGAAAGAATAAAATACCTAAGAATAAATTTAATCAAATAGGTGAAAGATCTGTACACTGAAAACTGTAACACACTGATTAAATAAATTGAAGACACAAATAAATGAAAGAACATCTTGTGTTCATGGATTAGAAGAATTATTAAAATGTTCCCACTATCCAAAGTTATCTACAGACCGAACAGAAGCTATAAAAATTCCAATGACATTTTTCAGAGAAATTTTGAAAAATCATAAAATCCATATGGCATTACAAAAGACCCCATATAGGTAAAGCAATCTTCAGCAAGAAAAACAAAGCTAGAGACATCACACCTCCTTATTTAAAATTATATTACAAAGCTAGAATAATCAAAACAGTATGGTTTTGATACAAAGATACAAACTGATGGAATAGAATAGAGAGCTCAGAAATAAACTCACACATATACAATTAACTAATCATTGACAAAGATATAAGAATACACAAGAGGGAAGGGACAGTCTTCAATAAACTGTAATGGGAAAACTGGATAGCCACATCCAAATGAAACTAGACCATTATCTTACACCCCACAGAAAAATCAACTCAAAATGAATGAAAGACTGATCTGAAACTGTACAAGTCCTAGAAAATATGGAGGAAATTTTCTTGACATTGGTCTTAGCAATGATTTTTTGAATTTGACAACAAGATACAGGCAACAAAAGCAAAATAAGTAAAACAAGTTAAACTACATCAAACTATACAGGTACTGCACATTAAAGGAAACAACCAACAAAGTAAAAAGGCAACCTACAGAATGAGAATAAATATTTGGAAAGCATCTATCCAATAAGAGGTAAATATCCAAAATACAAAAGGAAACAACTCAATAATGAAAGCAAAATAGCATTTAAAAATGGACAAAAGACTGGATAGACATACAAATGACCAACAGTTACATGAATAAAAAGCTGAACATCTCCAATAATCAGGGAAATTAAAATCAAAACCACAATGAGATACCATCTCACACTTGTTAAGAGGGCTCCTAACAAAAAGTCAAAAGATAACAAGTGTTGGTGAGGATGTGGAGAATAGGGAACCCTTGTGTGCTACTTGTGAAAACATAAGTTTTACAATTATTATGGAAAATAGTATGGAGTATCCTCAAAAAATTAAAAATATAACTACTGTACAAACCTGCAATATAATGTCTGGGAATATCTCGAAAGGAAATAAAATCACTATCTTGAACAGGTATCTACATCCCACATTCACTGAAGCATTATTCACAGAAGCCAACATATGGTAACAATTTAAGTCCATCCCCGGATGAATGAGTCAAGAAAACGTAGTGTGTGTGTGTGTGTGTGTGTGTGTGTGTGTGTGTGTGTAATAGAATATATACAATATATACAATATATGAGTAGAATATACATACATATACAATAGAAATTACTATAAGGCCTTAATAAAGAAAAAAAATCCTGCCATTTGTGAAAACGTGAAGGAATTTAGAAGCAATTATGCCAAGTAAAACAAGCCAGACACAGAAAGATAAACATTGCTGATATCACTTATATTTGGAATCTAGGAAAAAAGGTCATTCGTAGTGACAGAGTATAACTGTGGTTTGGCAAGAGTTGGGGAGTAGAAGGAAAGGGGAAATGTTGGTCAGATGCAATAAACTTTAAGTTCTGGAGACCTAATATACAGCCTGATGACTACTGTGAACAATAACATATTGTATACTTGAAATTTGCTAAGAGTAAATCTAAAGTGTTCTCACCACAAAGGTGGGGGGATAACTATGTGAGGTGGTAGATATGTTAATTAGCTTATGGTAATCATTTCATGATGTGTGTATATGTCAAAACATCATATTGTACAATTTACATGCATACAACTTTTATTTACCATACCTCAATAAAGCTGAGACTTTTAAAAAAAGTGGCCCTTCTTGACATCTACAAAATACCAACAGCTAACATCACACTTAATAGTAAAAAACTGAACATCTCTCTCCTCAAAATTAGGCACAACACAAAGATTGTCCTCTTTTGTACCTCCTACTCAATACATTACCAGAAGTCTGAGCTAGCACAATAAGAAAATAAAAAGTGTACAGATTGGAAAGGAAGAAATAAAACTGCATTTGTTTGCAGATGACAAAATGTCATTACAGATTGCTATGTCAAAAGTTACAAATGAAAAGAAACTCCTGGAATGAGTAACTGAATATAACAAGGTTACAGAATACAAAGTTAATATAAGAAGTTCAATTGCTTGTCTATATACCAAGAATGAACAATTCAATGTTCAATTAAAAATAAAAATACTGTTTAGATGAGTTTTGTTCCAAGATGGTGACACAGGAAGACCTTGAATTCACCTCCTCCCTCCATGGACACACCACATCTGTGCCTATTTATAGAGCAATACCTCCAGAAGAACTGAGGGCTAACTGAACAGCTTCTGCACAGTAAAAGATAGAGCAACCACATATAGAATGGCAAGACAGACAGCGACAGTGACAAAGGGATCTCCCACTCACAGTTCAATACTGTGAACTGCAGTGCAGATGGATAATATTGAGGGACCATGGGCAGATTTTTCTGCCCTGGGGCACAGAAAAAAAAAGCTGTGGTTTAAAAATGTGATATTTATTAGATCCAGGCTTAGAACTCCCCCAGTGGCAGGGAAGCTAGCAGAAATCTCTCCAGGTTAGAGAGGCTGGCAAGGGCCATGGTTTATGTTCCACGCCAATCTTGATTGTGCAGACAGGAGCAGGGTCTGGATGTCATAGCTAGCATGTTGCCTCAGCAAGTCCAAGCCCCTTAGGCCACACCAGCCCCAGATGTATGAAAATAAAAAATAAAATAAAATAAAATAAAAAACATATATACATATCACAGATATATATATATAGATAGATAGATAGATATATCACAGTTTAAAAGAGCAACTATGTGATAAAGGATCTAATCCTAGAACTCTGCCAAATGGCAGGGGAGGTGCTGGAATGCTCTTGGGTTGGAGGAGCTAGCAAACACCATGGATTAAGATCCCTATTCACCTTGACAACATGAACAGGAGAAAAGTCTGGGTCCCCAAGCTAACCTACCACTTCAGTCAGCCCCAGGCCCCAGCTGTCCCACTAAAGCAACCCCAGTGTGGGCACACCAGGAAACACCTGGTCAGCACTCACTACAGTTCTAGCCATTTTGCCAAGGTGACATGGTGCAGAGCACACTGAACACTCCAAGCCCATACACTTTGACTTCAGACAGCTTGCTGAGGTACCCCAGACAAAAGTACCCCATGACTCCTCACCTCACTCTTGCTTCAGCTCCAGTGATCCTGCCAGGGCACCCCCTGTGCAGAGAACTCTGTGAACCCCAGGCCCATGCCTACCTTAGTTCCAGATGCCCCACCAGGTCACCACTAAGTGGTGCCCACAATCTCCCAGCCCAGAACGTGTCCCAGCCCCAGTGGCCCTGCCAGGATGCCCCTGCATAGAACTCCCAGGACACCCCTGTGAAGAAAGCTCTAGGATCCCCTGGCTTGCAATCACTTCATTTTCAGTTGCCCAGCCAGAGCACCCTCTATATAAAGAGCCTGGGACTCCCCCAGGCTCTATACTTCAGCCCCACCCATCCCACTGGGGCAGCTCCAGCATGGAGTATTCCAGGACCCCAAGCCCATCCAGCCACAGTTCCAGCCAGTTAAAGTCAACAGTCTATAAAGGGGATGATCACACACAAGACCATTCTTTCAACTTTAGGATACGTAGCAGTTCTGCCTAATTTATAGAAACAAATACAGAAAGTCAAGCAAAATGAGGAAGCCGAGGAATTCTCCAAATGAAGGAAAAAGACAAAACCACAGGAAAAAAAAACTAAATAAGGCAGAGATAAGCAATATGCCCAATAAAGAGTTTAAATTAATGGTCATAAATATGCTCCCTGGACTAGATGGAAGGTAGAAGAACCCAGTGAGAACTTGAACAAAGATAGCAAATGTAAAAAAAGAACCAAACATAAATGAGGATTATAATAACTGAAATGAAAAATACACTAGAGGGAATCATCAGTGTATTAGCGGATACAGAAGAATGTATCAGCGATCTGGAAGACAGGGTGATGGAAAGTGCTCAAGCTGAACAGAAAAAAGAAAAAAAAATAAAACAAACAAACAAGGATAAGTTAAAGGATCCATGGACATCAAATAAGCAAACATTCAAATTCTAGGGATTCCAGAAGAGGGAGAGAAAGGGGCAGAAAACTTATTTGAAGAAGTAATAGCTGAAAACTTCCCTAACCTGAAGAAGGAAACATTCAGGTTTAAGAAGCATAGAATTTCAATCAAGACAAATCCAATAAGGTCCACACAACACATTATAATTAAAATACCAAAACTTAAAGATAGAGTTTTAAAAGCATCAAGAGAGAAGTAAAGGCAAACAGCTGGGGTTTTTTTAACAGAAATTTTGCAGACCAGAAGAAAGAGGCATGATATATTCAAAATGCTGAAAGAAAAAAACCCTACAACCAAGAGTACTGTACATGGTAAGGTTATCATTAAGAATTGAAGGACTAGATGGAGTTTCCAAGACACCAAAAGTTAAAGGAGTTCATCACCCCTAAACCAGCCTTATAGAAATCTTAAAGAGATTTTTGTAATTGAAAAGACCATAATTAGAAGATAATTATGAATAAAAAGATGTAAAATACAGCAATATATACATAAAGTGTGGAGGGAAGGGTCTCCTTTCAGACATAAAGACGTATACAGATTGAAAGTAAGAGACTGGGAAAAAGATTCTAAGCAAATGGAAGTCAGAGGTGGGAGGGAGGGTAATAATTGGATAAAATATACTCTAAATCAAAGTCTATAACCAGAGACAAAGAGTAGTATTAAGTAGTAATAAAGGGGTCAATCCAACAAGGGGATATAACAATCATTAATACCTATGTACTCAACTGTACCCAACATTGGAGCACCTAAATAAGTAAAGCCAATATTGATAGACATAATGAGAGACATTGACAGTAGTACAATAATAAAAGGGGACTTTTAATATCCCACTTACTTCAGTAGGACAAGTCATCCTAGGCAGGAAGTAAATAAGGAAACAGTATCTTTGAAGGACACATTAGACCAGACAGATTTAACAAATATATATGGAACATTCCACCCAAAAATAACACAATACACATTCTTTTCAAGTGCACACATACATTTTTGAGGATAGATCACATATTAGGCCACAGAATAAGTCTCAATAAATTTAAAATGTCTATCACAGCACACATCTTTTTCAACCACAATAGTATGAAACTAGAAGTCAATCACAAGGGAAAAAACTAGACAAAATACAAGCATGTGAAGCTAAAACAACATGCTGCTAAAAAAAAACAATGGGTCAGTGAAGAAATCAAAGAGGAACTTTTTAAAAATAAGGAAACAAATTAAAATGAAAACATAATAGTCCAAAATCTCTGGGATGCAGCAAAAGCAGTTTGAAGAGGGAAATTTATAGTGACACCAGTAGAAGGAAATAATAAGGATCAGAGCAGAAATACATGAACTAGCGAATAAAATTTTTTTAAAAATAGAAAAGATTAGTAAAACCAAGAGCTGGCTCTTTGAAAAGATAAATAAAATTGATAAATCTTTAACCAGACTCATCAAGAAAAAATGAGATAGGACCCAAAGAAATAAAATTAGAAATGAAAGAGAAGAAACAGCCAACACCACAGAAACATAAAGACTTTAAAGAGACTACTATGGAATTTCTATGCCATGAAAATCAGACAACCTGGAGAAATCGATAAATTCCTAGAAACATAAAACCTTCCAAAACTGAATCAGGAAGCAAGTCTGAAGAGACCAAGTACTAACAAAGAAGTTAAACTGCTAATCAAGAAACTCCCCAAAAAAGTCCAGGACCAAATAAACTCACAAATGAATTCATCTAACCACATTTAACAATACATTAAGAAGCTCAGTCCCACAATCAAGTGGGATTTATTGTGGGGATGCAAGGGTGGTTCAATATTTGCAAATCAATCAACATGATACACCACATTAATAAAACAAAGGATAAAAATCATATGGTCCTCTCAATAGATGCAGATAAAGCATTTGACAAAATTCAACATCCATATATGTTAAAAAGTGGGATTAGAGGTAACATACCTCCATATAATAGAGACCATATGTGAAAAACCCACAGCTAACATCATACTCAATGAAAAAAAACCCAGAGCTTTTCCTCTGAGGTCAGGAAGACAAGGATTCCACTCTCACCACTTTTATTCAACATAGTACTATAAGTCCTAGTGACAGCAATCAGACAAGAAATAAAAGACATCCCTTTTGGTAAGGAATTGTTAAGGAAGAAGTTAAACTGTCACTATCTGAAGATGACATAATCATATTCATAGAAAACCCTAAAGAATCCACCAAAAAAACTGTTAGAATTGATAAATGAATTCAGTGGAAGTTGACACAATATTAATACAGAGAAATTAGTTGCTTTCCTATACAATAATAACAACATAACATAAAGAGAAATTAAGAAAACAATTCCATTTACAATTGTGTCAAGGGAATAAACTTAACCAAGACAGTGAAAGACTTGTAATCTGAGAACTATAAAATACTGATGAAAGAAATTGAAGATGACACAAACAAATGAAAAGATATTTCATGCTCATGGATTGGAAGAATTAGTGTCATGAATATGTCCATACCATCCAAAGCAATCTAGAGATTCAAGGTAATCCCTATCAAATACCAAGAGCATTTTTCACAATAAACTAGAATAATACCAAAATTTGTTTGGAACCACAAAAGGCCCTGAATAACCAAATCAATCTTGGAAAAGAACAAAGCCAAGGGTATCACAAACCCAGATTTCAAGATCTATTACAAAGTTGTAGTAATCAAAACAGTATATGGTACTGGCCCCAGAATAGACACACAGATTAATGGCACAGAAAGGAGAACCCAGAAATAAACTTATGCTTATATGGTCAATTAATCTATGACAAAGGAGGCAAAAATATACAATAGGGAAAAGACACCAATAAATGGTGTTGGGAAAACTGGACAGCTACATGCAAAAGAATGAAACTGGGCCACTTTCTGACACTATTCACAAAAATAAACTCAAAATGGAGTAGAGACCTAAATTTGAGACCTGCAACCATGAAACTCCTAAAAGAAAATATAGATAATAATCTCTTGGGCACTAGTCTAAGTATTTATGGATATATCTCCTCAGACAAGGGAAAGAAAAGCAAAAATAAACTACCAAGACTATCAAAATAAAAAGCTTTTGCACAACAAAGAAACTATCAACAAAACAAAAAGGCAACTGTATGGGAGAAAATATTTACAAATGATATATCTAATAAAGGGTTAATATCCAAAATATACAAAGAAACTATACAACTCAACACGCACACAGAAAAACAAAAACAAAAGCCCTAACATGGATACTTCAATTAAAAAATGGACAGAGGATCTGAATAGATCTTTTTCTAAAGGAGACATAATGGATGGTAAACAGACACATGGAAAGATGCTCTGGGAAATGCAAATAAAAACCATGATGATGATCTGTCAGAATGGCTAGAATCAAAAAGACTAGAAATAACAAGTGTTAGTGAGAATGTGGAAAAAAAGACACCCTCATACACTGTTGGTGGGAATGTAAATTGGTACAACAACTGTGAAAAACAGTATGGAGGCTTCCTGAAAAAATTAAAAGGAGAAATACTCATAATATTCAGTAATTCCACTACTACCTATTTATCCAAAAAAACCAAAAACACTAATTTCAAAAGATATATGCACCCCTATGTTTATTGAAGCATACTTATAAGAGCCAACACATGAAAGTGACCCACATGTTCATCAATAAATGAAGTGATAAAAATGTGTCTATAAACACACACACACACACACACACA
Organism: Enhydra lutris kenyoni; assembly: GCF_002288905.1. NCBI lineage: Eukaryota > Metazoa > Chordata > Mammalia > Carnivora > Mustelidae > Enhydra > Enhydra lutris. The sequence continues at coordinate 17,798,415 of NW_019154087.1, forward strand.
CACACACACACACACACACACACAATGGAATACTACTCAGCCATAAAAAGGAATGAGATCTTGCCATTTGTGACAACATGGAGAGTATTAAGCTAAGTGATAAAAGTCAGAGGAAGATAAATACCATATGATTTCACAAATATGTAGAATCTAAAAAAACAAAACAAATGTAAAAACAAACAAAAAACAGAAGAGACCCATAAATACAGAGAACAAACTGGTGGTTGCCAGAGGAAAGGAGAATAAGGGAATGGGCAAAATGAATGAAGGGGAGTAGGAGATAAAGGCTTACAGTTATAGAATGAATCATTTACAGGGATAAAAGGGAATAGGGAATATAGTCAATGGTATTGTGATAGCACTCTATGGTGATGGTAGCTATACTTGTGGTGAGCATAGCAATATATATATATATATATATATATATATATATATAGACTCGTTGAATCACTATGTTGTACACATGAAACTGTTAACATTGTGTATCAGCTATACTTCAATAAAAATACTGTTTATAATAGCACTAAAAAATGACATACTAACAAAATATATGCGGAATCTATATGCAGAAAACTACAAACTGTGATGAAAGAAATAAAGATATAAATTATCGGAGAAATATTGTATGGTCATTGATTGGGAGACTCAATATTGTTAAGATAGTCTTTTCTTCCTAACTTGTTCTATAACTTCAATGCAATCCCAATCAAAATCAGGCGGTTTTGTAGACAACCGACAAAATGATTCCACAGCTTATATGAAAAAACAAAAGACTTAGCATAGCTAACACAATATTGGAAAAGAAAAACAAAGCTGGAAGACTTACACTATCCAATTTCAGTGCATACTCTAAAACTCCAGTAACCAAGTAATCAGTACCAGTGTGGTATTAGTGAAAGAACAGACATACCAATCATTGGACCGAACTAGAAAGCCAAAAAATACACCCAAAGAAATATAGTCAACAGATCTCTGACAAAGGAGCAAATGCAATTCAATGCAGAATGACTAATTTTTTCAACAAATGATGCTAAACAATTAGATACTCAAATGAAGCAAGAACAATAGACCTTATACTTTTCACAAAGGTTAACTCAAAATACATCACAAACCTAAATACTAAATGGTAAGCTATAGTAGTTCTTCTATAGCTTCTTTGAAATATAAAATTATAGAAGAAGAAAATCTATATAACATTGGGTTTGGTGGGAATTTTTTAGATACAACACCAAAAGAGTAATTCATGGAAGAAAAAAAATGTTATGTTGAACTTCCTTCCTGTGGAAGAAGATATTGTTAAGAGAATGATGAAAAGACATGTGAGACCAAAAAAAAAAAAAAAAAAAAAAAAATTTTGCAAAATACATGTTTGATAAAAGACTTGTATCCCAAACATACAAAAAAACTCTTAAGAGTTGACAAGAAAACAAACACATTTTAAAAACAGGTGAAAAAAATCTGAATGGACAACTCAACAAAGGCTATATACAAATGCCAAATAAATACAGAAAAATGCTTAACATTATATGTCATTAGGAAATTGTCAATTAAAACAGCAATAGAACAGCACTGCATACTCATTAGATTGGTTGAAATCCAAAACACTTGATAACACAAAGTGCTGGCAAGGATATGAAGCAACAGGAACTCTCATTCATTGCTGGTGGGAATGTAAAATGGTACCGCCACTTTAGAAGCCAATTTGACAACTTCTTTCAAAGCTAAACACAGATTTACCATACAATCCATTAATCTCACTCCTCTGTACATTTACCCAAATGAGTGAAAATGTAGGTCTGCTCAAAAATCTGTAGTAGAATGTTTACAGCAACTTTATTCAGACCTCAAACCAGAAGCAACCAAGCCCTTCAAAAGGGGAATGGGCAAACTAACTGGTACATCTGCACAATGGAATATTTTTTCAGCAATTAATACAAGAAAGCTATCAAGTTACAAAAAGCCTTGTGTGAATCTTAAATCCATATTGATAAGTGAAAGAATCCAGTCTGAAAAGGTAGATACTCTATGATTCCAGTTACAGGCGATCCTGGGAAAGATTAAATTCCAGTGATGGTTTAAAAAAAATTAGTGGTTGGCAGAGATTTAGGAGTGGGGGACATGTTGAATATTCAATGTTCCCATTCAAAATGACACAAGTCATTTTTTCAAGGCTGTGAAAAAATCCCATGTGATATTGCAGTGGTGAATACGTGACACTACGAATTTGTCAAAACCCACCAAATTTTGCAGTATGAAGAGTGAATCTTTATACAATTTTCTAAAATAGCATACAGGAAATTGGGGGGATCCAAGGACAGCACACAGAATGTGACAATACAATCTAACTGTATTACCCATGGATGAAATAGGTTCACTGAAGAGGGTGAGGGAAAATGTGCTCACCTGGGTTACTATGTAGAAAAGAGTGGAATCTGTCAGACTAAAAGCAAAAGATTATCTACTCTAATTGAGAAAGTTGCTTCCTCTGGGTGTATGGATTTATAATTCTGATACCACTATACACAAACCCTGAAAGCAAACACATACATGGAAATGGATGGTTTGAATGGGAGGTTAAGATAAATAAGGGACAGGGAATAGAATGATCCATGTAACGGATTCCAGTTGGAGAGATCAGTATGAACTCCTATTTAGTCCACTGTAGATACAGATGGCTACATATGTTTGTAATATATGTGTGGGTTATTATACACACATACATTTTCTTGTTCCGTGAGCTGAGAAGGCCTGTAAGAAACAATACCCCAGGAGCAATAAGTATACCATCCTCCAATGAAAGGAACCAAGGCTCACAGAAAAGTCTGGTCTCAAGGATTTGCCCACTCTCAATTTTTATCATTTACCGAACTAGAAAATTGCTTAGAAAATTCTCACATCCCACAGAACAAAGTTCTATATCTCGATGGCATTCTAATTTGTTCATTTTAATTCTTAACTATTTTTTAAGAAGTTTATGTATTTCCTGGGGCTGCCACAGCAAAGCACCATGAACTGGGTGACTTAACCAACAAAAAGACATTGTTTCAAAGTTCTAGAAGCTAGAAGTCAACAAAGTATTGAAAGGGCTGGTTCCTTCATCTATAAGAAAGAATCTGTTTCCTGCCTCTCCCTTCCCCCACCATTTCCGGTAACCTCAGGCATTCCTTCGTTGTAGATGGTTTCCTCCCTGAGTCTTCACATGGTTTTCCCTCCATCCTTGCTTTTTTCTGTGCTAAATTTCTTCTTTTTATAAGGACATCAGTCATATTGGCTAGGGTCTACCCTAATGACCTCATCTTACTTTGATCATCATTTCCAAATAAGTTCACATTCACAGATACTGGAGGTTAGGACTTAACATCTTTTGGGAGGACACAATACAATCCATAACAAGATGGAAGAGAAGTGATGTTATTGTAAATAATAGGTAAAAGTTTCTCCCCCTCAAAGACTAACCTTTATAAAATATTACTATCACCTGATGTCTCCTGTTAGCATTATCTTGCTTTTTGATGTTTGTGTGATTTTCTTCCCAATATTTCCCTTTACGTGTCACTCTTTCTTTCTTCCTATACAACAAGAAAACCTAAGTACTAAATGCAGACTTTTGAGCCTTCTATGTTTTCTTCTAATTATCTAAGTTAGCTGTTGCTAACATGGATCATAATCTGGAATTATTAGTTTAGCAGAGATCGCTAGGAATATGTGGTGCTTAAACCCAGTAAAGAGGGAGGGGGCTGGGGGGCCTCGGTGGCTCAGTGGGTTAAGCCTCTGCCTTCGGCTCAGGTCATGATCTCAGGGTCCTGGGATCAAGCCTCAGAGGAGGATCTCTGCTCAGCAGGGAACTTGCTTCCCCCTCTCTCTCTCAGCTTGCCTCTCTGCCTACTTGTGATGTCTGTTCAAATAAATAAATAAGAATCTTTTTTTTTTAATTTTTATTTAATTGACAGACAGAGATCACAAGTAGGCAGAGAAGCAGGCAGAGAGAGAGGAGGAAGCAGGCTCCCTGCGGAGCAGAGAGCCCAATGTGGGGCTCGATACAAATAAATAAATATCTTAAAAATAAATAAATAAATAAATAAAATAAAAATAAATAAAATAAAATAAAAATCTTAATAAATAAATAAAAATCTTTTAAAAAAGGGGGGGGGAGGGGCTAAGCCAAGAGGGAGAAATCAGCATCTGCAATGAGTGGTCGAGGAAAGGGGAGATCCTGAATGTTCAAGTCCATTAATCCAGACTTTAAAAATTCAGAAAGTGGATGGTAAAGCTGATAAAATTTGTACAATTATTTTTGGTTGTGATAGGATACCCCTCACCCCAGATTCTGGCTAGTATCATGGAATAAAACAGACTCTGATTTCAAATTTATATTTTTGCCAAGGTGCCATTAGTGCAAGGAAGCAGTCCTTGAACTTACGGCTAGTAAGAGGCACAGAGCATAAATGCCGATTACACCCACCAGAAAGTTTGACCTAAAGCTCCGGGATCGGTGACTTGTCAGCGGTTAGCACCTGTGGTTTGCATTTAGTAGCAACAAGGACTCTAACGCTGGGAGGCCTGGAGCATACGGAACATTCTGTGCTCCTTTTGGAAAGGCAGGCTAGAGGAAAGGGGCGTGCGTGCGTGCTTTAACTCTTCACAGATCACCCCCCACGTCTTTGTCCTTGGTACCTGTGAGCCTCTTGTGATTCATATACGCAATATGTCTAGGAGTTGCAGGCCACATGGAAGGACTATGTTATTACTTGACAAATCGGGCAAGGAGTGAGTTTTTAGGCTGCCTCTTTTGAAGTCCAGCTGAAAGTTTCTCTTCTTTGTAATTTTAGCAGGTCCAAGAAAAAACTCTGAACTCGTTGACTTCATGCCTTTTTGCTCAATGTAGATTGTATTTCAGTGGTTTTCAGGACTGCAGTATCATGAATATTATTCCCTCTCTTTCTATCCATTCATTAAATGTACTTCTTTTATCTCTCATATATTTACTTTATATGTAGATCTATTCCATATTGCACTCTGTTATAAGCCTTCTTGAACTATGGCACACATAAAAATCACTGAAAAAGTTACTTTTTAAAATTCATGTTCAAGTCCTTAGCTAAAGAAATTCTGCATCAATAGATCTGGAAGAGAAACCCACATATCTGCATCTGTAACAAGCCACCATAGGATTCTAATGCAGCTAGTCCCCGGATCCCGCCTTAACAGACAAATTAAAAAGGTAGGGGCCAATTTTATTTAAAAGGATTTAGAGCATTTGTGGAGATAACCCCACATCCGCAGATATTTAACTAACCCTAGTTGCTGGCTGTTGATAATTACATTCTAAGCACTTCTTATAGCCAACTTGCTCTACAGAAAGGGTGTTTTATGTTGTTCATTAGCCACTGAAAAAAAAACAGAATAAGGGACTGATGGATTTTCTTCCTTAGCAGTAGAGATGACCATTAATTCTTAGACAAGTTACTTAAACTTTGTCTTTGGTACATACAATTCTTCTGACTACCAACAGTTCTTACAAAGAGCTATCCTCTTCATGGTTGACCACATACATAGGACATAAAGAAATCTACCCAGGTCTCTTTTTCTGTTGTCCATCAGCTTATCACCTCTCTTCACATTGGTCTGGTGTCATTTGGGGAAGATGCATTTATTTTATGGACCACCAAAATACTGTACATGAAGGAAAGTACTCAATTAGAGACCCTGAAGCATTGTTCCCTAAATAAATCTTTATACGGTAGGCCGAAAAATCCCACTAGGGTTAAGGTTTCAGTATGAACAGCCCTATCACTTCTGCAGACACTTTATCGGACTCCTTTCAGCGTAGCCTAGCACCCTGTGCTTCCCTCAGCCGTGCTCTAGCCCTCCAACAGTGCTGGGTCATTGACAGTTTATTTGGCTGAACCCATTGTCATTGCTCATTAAGGGTAAAAATTATGCCCAAACCATCTGTGTATCCTCAAGTCTTGGCAAAATGCCTGACTTAAAGTAGGCAATGAAGAAACAAACGGTAGTCTAATGAATGAATCAATAATTCACCTCCTGGAAAAGTAGAGCTAGTTTCTCCCACAAGCTTCTAAGAAGTTTCTTAGTATCGCTAGTGGTGTCAGTCCCATAGTGGAACTCCCACTGTCTACCCAGCCAGTTCCCCATGTCTCAACCCTGCACTGCAGCAGTTTCACCAGATTGGTTCTAAGATTGATGGAGCAGAGAAATTTAAACAAACACATACCAGTGGAAGCTCCCACATATGAAATGTCCAAGGTAAAAGGCAAGCTTACAAATATGAAGGAAGCACGTGTGGTGTACTTTTGCGGGGTGAAGGATGTTAAAGGCATTGTCACAGCTCCTAAAGATTCTGGATCTAACTCCCCCCAACTAAAGTAACACTTGTAAACCACATATGTAGATTTGTCCAAGGCCTTACTTTTTAAAAACACCTTTTTCCTTCCTTGTTTTTACATGTCATCTCTTAGAATACACCTGCGTTTTTATTTTTTAAATATAAATCAGACAGATTTTGGGAAAGGAAATAGGGCAATGGGGAAGGTTCACTATTCACCATCTTCCAAGATATGCTTAGTGCATCAGGACTGTAGGATGAAACACAAAGACATTTCTCCACTCTCACTAAGGAAGGAGAAAAAAACCCTCTTGTTTCCCTAGCATCCTCCTGCCCTGTTCCTATCCATGCATAGCTCTTGCAGCTGAGCTATTTTCTACCTCTGAGGCATCCTTGGCAGAAAAATAAAAGACAGCATTTATAACTCACACTCCAACTGTAAATAAAACACTCTCATCTTTGAGGTATAGCAAGAAAAGAAAGGATCTTTTGAAATCTGCAAGACTGCGACACCTGGTGGTTTAAATCTCTGATATAAAAAGAGAGCGAAAGAGAAGCCTGCAAAAGGGAAATACTGCAGAATTGGCTTTTGGGTATAGATTCTCCTCTTGATAATATAAGGAAGAGAGTCCCCCCAAAACTCTCCAGCATCTAGGTTTTCTCTGGCTTTCTAGTCACAAGAAAAAAAAGTCAGAGTAGAAAAAAGTTTCAGAGTAGAAATTTTAGGATCAGACAAGAAGAGTCTTGAATCTTGCGCAGCCTTGGGAAGGTTGTTTCAATCCTGGGAAACAATTCCCTGACACATAAAAATGAAGAAAATACATGATGCTGTCAATCTATGAGGTATCTCTAGACAGCATACATAGATAATACAGAGAGATTAATGACTAACTCACTGTAAATGTTCCACAAAAACAGACAGCATTAAATTTTGAACTATGGCAACAGAGCCCCCAGCTTGGAGAATTGGTCCCCGCTTGCCTCGTTGGTCTCTTCTATCCTTATAGAGCTTTTCTCCCCTACTTCTCCAGGTCTTTGTATAGAACTGGATTGCTGGATTTTTGAACTTCTTCTAGCACTTTGAGTCTATTAATTCAGACCCTCTGAAATTGCTGATATCCCATTTTTGATGGGGGAAAAGGGGCTATTTCATAGGGTTCAACCAAATATCAGCCCATTGGTTAAATGTCTTTGTCTATTGTTAGAGACTTCTTCAAGTGGGTAAACAGTTGGGTAAAATTATTTTCCACAGGCGGAAATTGGTTTTGGTTAGTTCACCCACTGAACTTAAATGGACTCTAGGATACAGGATTTAGCTTCTAAAATCTCCCCTCACAGGTGTTTTAATATAAAGCTTATAGTAATCACTTCCATTTAAAGGTTGCTTTTCTGGGTTTCACAGTAAGAATTTTATAGCAAATTATATGCTATGGTAACTGGAGTTTTTAAAGATAATTTTTCTATACATATTCCAAAACTGCTTTCTTCTTCTTCTTCTTCTTTTTTTTTTTTTTTAACCATCCAAGAAATTAAGAAACAAAAACAGCGGTTACTGGAAATAAAAGCCTCCTAGGCAACAACATCACACAATACCAAAAAAAATATCTAATACTGGCAGAAATGGTCCCTTGGAAATAGTGGCTCGTTTGTTTAGAGTTCGGTTATTAACATCTGGTGATCAGGGAGTGAGAAATGGAAAGGATGCCACAGAGAATCATTAAAAACAACACACTAGATGGAGAACGCATTTAGCTGACAAATGGCATAATGCAGTTCAGATTAAAAGCGAACAAACCTACCTCCCCAAGAAACCAACAAAACAAAAAACTCCCACAAAAACCCAAAAAGTTAAAACCACTGCTAAAGACTATGAAGACCCTGAAAAACCCTGGCAGCTTCCTGAGGTCTCTACAAAGAGAGAGCCATTTCAGTATTACAGTCCCAAATCAGCAACAGATACCGAGTATGTTTAAAAAGAACTAGGAAAATGAAAACGTGGTTCTCAGCTGGAAGGTGACAATATTTAAATGACAGATTTTAAATGCCTAGTGGATCTTAGCCTTTCCTGGCCTTACATGCACAGAAGCCTCTGCAAGGGCAGAGCTTACACATCAGTCCTGACCTGAGTGCAGAGCCCTATCTGGAACCTTCTGTGCGTTGCCACAGACCCTTGATCCCATTCCTTTGAGGTTTTTGTTGTTGTTTTTTTTTCTTTTTTTTTTTTTCTTTCCTGTACTCTGTGCAGTCTCTTACTCAAAATAACAGAATCAACTTTTTAACTCTTCAAATTAAGTGAATCACTGCACCCACATTGAAAATTTTTCTGAACACTTGTTGAGCTCAGAAGCTGGACTGACCTACAAGGAATTCGAGGGTGGGTTGTGCCCACAGCAAACCCAGAGCAGAGTGGGTCTCCTTCTCTGACACAGGACAGACATGGATACTTTTCTTCTTGGAACTTTGACAGGGTCATCACTAAACAAAACCACTGGAATTACAGAAGCCTTGCTTTCTTATTTTCTTCCTTATGGTTTCTCATGTTGGCAAATATGGTAATAATTGCATAGGCAATAAAGGATTCCCCACTGCGGTTATCAATATAGGGAGGAGATGACCAGAACTTTTGCTTTCACACACAAAAACCATTTAGGGATGTCCTTGGTCATTAAGAGAAGATTCAGAGATGTAGATCATATCAGCCTTGCTGAAGGAAATACTTTCAAATTATTAGATTTATCTGACTGACAAACAGAAGCTGGAAGATAAAGCCAGATTAATGTGCTCCTGAAGAAAGATTTTTTTCCTGAATTTCACTGATAACAGCCTAATACTCTCACTCTTTCTCTGTCAGAGCCTTTTTCTGTTGTTCCTTGCTATAAACATAACTGCTTCAAAATGAAATGTAGTTAAGACAGTTATTTGACAAAATACACTTTTGTTTGGCTTGCATTCAACACTGAAATAAAACCGTCAAATCTGTTTGTATAAACATAGCCATTTTAGACCAAGTCTTTTGAGATTTCTTCACAATGTTTTATCCTTCCAAACTCATTAGTTAATTTTCTAGGTGTCTTCATCCATTTGGGCGGCTCTAACAAATTACCATAGTTTGGGTGGCTTATGAACAATAGAAGTCTATTTCTTACAGTTCTGGAAGCTGGAGATCAAAGGGCAGGATGCCCACATGGTCAGTTCCTGTTGGGAGCACTCTTCCAGGTTGCAGACTGCTAAATTCTTGTTGTATCCTCATGGCAAGGGTAGAGCACGAGGGAGCTCTTTAACATCCTCTTATAAGGGTACCAGTTCCATTTCTGAGGGCTCTGTGCTCACCAGCGGATTGCCTCTCAAAGGCCCCCATCCCCATGTACCATCACACTGGGATTAGAGCTTCAGCATGTGAATTTGAGAGGAACATGGAAATGTAGTCCATCGCGATAAGTTTTAGTCATAAACACAACCCATCAACACAGAATTGTTGCTCCCTTTGCAATACAAGGACTGAACGGAATCCGTCTATATAAAACCACACTCCCTCTTTCCTGCTCAGAGCGGCCTCATTTTCTTGCCACTTTCAAGTCTTTACTCAAGTGTCACCTTAGTGAGCTCTTCCCTGCCTAGTTGGCTCAATACAATAATACCATCCCTACACCCTAGTTCCTATTGTGCTTCCCTGATGTAGTCATCTCAACAGAACCTTTACCATTGGTGTTATTTATTTTATTCATTTAATTTATTTAGGAAGGTCTCCCCTTTTGCCATGAGGGAAGAGATCTGGGGTCTTATTTGCGGTCATATTCCCAGGATCTAAAGTGCAGATGCATAAAGCATAGTAAATAAGGACTTACTGAATGAAGGAAGGAGCAACCAATTAAAAATTTGCCTTGGGGAGGGAATGGGTCAAGATGGCGGAGAAGTAGCAGGCTGAGACTACTTCAGGTAGTGGGAGATCAGCTAGATAGCTTATCTAAAGATTGCAAACACCTACAAATCCAACAGGAGATCGAAGAGAAAAAGAACAGCAATTCTAGAAACAGAAAATCAACCACTTTCTGAAAGGTAGGGCTGGCAGAGAAGTGAATCCAAAGCGACGGGAATATAGACCGCGGGGGAAGGGGCCGGCTCCACACAAGCGGCGGAACAACGGAGCACAAAATCAGGACTTTTAAAAGTCTGTTCCGCTGAGGGACATCGCTCCAGAGGCTTAACCGGGGTGAAGCCCACACGGGGTCAGCGTGGCCTCAGGTCCTGCAGGGTCACAGAAGGATCGGGGGTGTCTGAGTGTCGCAGAGCTTACAGGTATTAGAACGGGGAAGCCAGCTACAGAGACAGAGCCGAGGAGTGAGCTCTAAGCTTGGGGTTACCTTGAACCGGTCGCAGGCGCTGTCAGCTCGGAGCGCAGCCGGAGGCCAGGGTGACGGGAGTAATTGGGCGCTGTTCTCAGGGGGCACACTGAGGAGTGGGGCCCCGGGCTCTCGGCTCCTCCGGGCCGGAGACTGGGAGGCGGCCATCTTCATTCCCATCCTCCAGAACTCTACGGAAAGCGCTCAGGGAACAAAAGCTCCTGAAAGCAAACCCGAGCGGATTACTCAGACCGGGCCCAGGTAAGGGCGGTGCAATTCCGCCCGGGGCAAAGACACTTGAGAATCACTACAACAGGCCCCTCCCCCAGAAGATCAACAAGAAACCCAGCCAGGACCAAGTTCACCTACCAAGGAGTGCAGTTTCAATACCAAGGAGAGCAGTGGAATTCCAGAGGAAGAGAAAGCAAACCACGGAACTCATGGCTTTCTCCCCATGATTCTTTA